>NC_042998.1:130540376-130605376 GCF_006345805.1 Octopus sinensis | reverse complement strand
AGTACTTATTTTTTAAAGCATGCTACTTATTATATCGATCTCATTTGACGAACCTTTACATTACGGGGATGCAAACACACCAACACCGGTTTCAAAAGTGGTGGTGCGGAAACAAACACAACAGAATGATATACACACACACACACACACGCACACACACACAAACACTCACACACACACACACACACACACATATATATATATATATATTATAATAATAATATGAGGGAATATTATTCCAAACTTACAGGGAAAAATTCAATTTAGAAATACTAAATCAAATATCACAAAATATAATATATATATATATATATAAATTAGAAAAAAACACCTTTTATCAATTCAATTATGAAGAATTAAACATATATATATATATATATATACGGAAAGTACCTCGTCCTACATGTATCTGCGCGTGTGCGCGTGTGTATGAATACATATATATATATATACATATGCCTGAGTGGATTATGTGACAGTGGTTAGGGTATTTGACTCCCGTTTGAGAAGCGTCGAGTTCGATTCCCGGCGGCGCATTGTGTCCTTCAGCAACCCGATAAATTTCTCGTTCCTCCAGTCCACGGAACTGGCAAAAGTGAGTAGTACTAGTATATAAAAGGGTCAACATTTTCACACTCTATGTAACGCTGAATGTTTTTGAGGACTGCGTATGTGTATGCGTATCTGTAAAGTGCTCAGCCACTTGCATGAACAGGTTGTTCGGTTGATTAGATTATCTTGAACTCTCGTTCAAGGTAACCCGATCACCGCTAAAGATAGCTGTCAAAACGACTCAAGACCACAGTTTTCACTTGTACACGAGGGCGAAACTTTTGGCCCTGGGTCAGTATTACTCACTAATGAGAACTAAGTGATCATCCACAAAGTTCGAAATCACTGTGATATGGGTATGTCTTATTTTATGTTCAATTCTTTTCATCTATGGAAAGGGCCTTAAAATTTTACTACCCGCTTCCTCGATTCCGCCCTTGTGAACAAGAAAAATCTGTGATTTTGAGTTGTTTTTACTGCTATTTTTAGCATGCTGGTGCTACATGTAGCACCGTTCATTATTAATTGCTAATTTTGCCTTAAAGGTTATTTTATTCATCATAGCCACTCACATTATTGTAAATTATTAACTGTTATATCCTATATATATATACATATATATATATATTATATATATATATATATATTATATATATATATATATATATATATATATATATATATATTATATATGTATATATATATATATTATATATATATATATATATATATATATAATCAGGTCATTTCATCATGTTAACCGTTAACCCTTTCACATTTTTCTTTCTCTCTATTTCTTTCACTTCTCTCTCCATTTTTCCTTCTCTCTATATGTTTTTCTCAACGCTTTTTCGTCAAAGATCCTAGGCTTGAAACGTCAAACACTTTTCCATTCTCGCCGAGCGTCATATTAATATACTTGATTATTGTTCCCTCACTTGTTTTCGTCTTCTGTTCTCTGTAAATTTGAGTTATATAAACTTTCGAGCGTGTGTTATTGTGCGTGTTTGCGTTTACGTCTGTGTCTGTGTGTCTAATTGTGCGTGCTTGTATGTCTAATTCTGTGTGTGTGTGTGTGTTTACGCTTGTGACTGTGTGTGTATATGTGATTAATGAAATGGATTATGATTAAAATTTCCTGAGACTTTAGGGCTATTCGAAAAGTGAACTGTTTAGTGCGGTTATGACTGAGTATTCCCAAGATGATAACGTGTATCTTTAATGTAATTTTCGCAGTAATCAACATAACACATTTTGGCAATGTTGCACTTTGAATTTGAGCGACAATTCTTTAGTCCGGTTTCAGCACGTTTTAATACACCTAATTTTATCCACTATATGTAAGTCAACCTCGAGCTATATAACAAAATCTTTCTCGAAGATTTCTCCCATACATAGGAAATACATATTCATTAATATAATGAAATATATATTGCTTGCAGGCCCATAATACTGAGTATATTAAGATTTTATATATTCCTTGAATATATATATATATATGTATATACGTATATGTGTCTAAGTGTGTGTGTATGTTTGTCTGCCTGTGTGTATACATGTAGTCATATGTATTTTAATATATACTCTGAATATCTATGTTTATAATGCAATATGACAAAATGTATTTGTATATGTATAATAATAAGAATTAGTGATTAGCAAATATAAATAGACAGAAAAAAATCATCACGAAATATATATAATTTATAATATATATTATAAGAATTCAGTTTACATTTCATACCTTATATGTTATTATCTATCTATAATATATATTTTGTCTGTATGTGTCATTGTTTAAGTCACTTCTTTTATTTTTGTACTTCTTTTATTTAATTTCAAAATTTAAAATGTTTCATTAACTGTAACATGAAACTACACTGAGCTGTAATTTGTGAAATACGTACGATATACACAATCATATTGTTAAATTTAGTACTGTTCTGGTTGTGGGTTTTAAGTTTTCCCAAAGACCATTCCGTTTCGAGTTATTTTTCCTTGATTCGTTTCAACTTCCTAACAACATTGTGGTCTTTGATACAACACCAACGACGTTATTTCATAAATTGTTTTCTCACTGATGATCATGACGAAACTTATTAATGCGAGGTTTAAATGAAATTTATACTTCTCTTTTATCTCTATTCAGTCCTTAGACTTCGGCTTTGCTGAAACACGTACCTGAATTTTCTTTGATGAAATGAAACGACCCCAGTACATATTTATTTATCTTTAAGGGTATTTATTTTATTGACCTCCTTTGCAGAACCGCTAAGTTACCGACATAGTGGTGCGTCAAATGCAAACACATATACCTACCTGCATAATACATACATACATGCACGACAAGTTTCTTTCAGTTTCCTTCTACCAAATTAATTCACAAAACTTTGGTTGGCCCGCCGTAGTGAAACTGAAATCGAAACCATGTGCTCGAGAAGCAGACCTCTTACCACACAGCTACTGCGCCAATATGATATAAATTAAATTTTATTACTTATTTCGTATTTTCGTTTTCTTTGTTCTATCGCATCAATATAATATAAACGAAAAGAGAAAAAATAATGAATGAAAGAAGAAAAACACGGAGAAAGTGCAATAGCTCACATTACTTCTTTGGTTAAATTACATCAACTAGAGTCGAAAGTATAAATATTGTAATGAATTGCGTAATAAACAACATTTTATTACAAATATGTATGTGTTTGTGTATGAGTGCGTATACATATATATATATATATATATGTGTGTGTGTGTGTGTGTGTGTGGTGACGCCTATGTGTAAACGAATAGGGAGGGATATTGATGGACAGAAAAAACAAAATAGGGAAAGTATTACTGCTAAAAGAGTATCAAGCCATTAATATAAATACAAAACATGTCTGCAATATTAATAAACAATGGTCCATATTTAAGTACATACAAAAAAAAGAATATGGTGATTTAGATTGTATAATCATGACGACATATACGTCATATATATGGCGACTTCTGTTATTCAGTTACGGATTGCATATTTATCGCGTTATCTATGGAACAAAATCAAAGTCATTCACTATTTACTCAATATTTGTCCGCTAGATGGTTGGCAGATACATTATGAAAGGAAGTCAATGAAAATAATGCGTTCTATACACAACGCATATTATTCTTCAGACTGATACAAAAAATATTTTGAGTTACGTATAATATATATTTTACTGGTAAGTTTCTTAGCTCTTACGACTTAGTAGAACAATGGGAAAAGCGCTCCGTTGCACTTTCCTCTGACCTATATATATGGTTGATATATATGGAATAAAGCAAGGTAAAAAATTCTAAAATAATTTTATAAAATACATTTCAGTAACGGTTTCAGTCATTGAGACGTTTTCACTTGTAAGTATGGAATGCAATTAAATTTTGGAAAAATTAAGAGAAAAGTTTTTTAAAAGAATATTTGCATAGTGTTCAAATACAAGTGGCATTTTCCTTGTAACTGTCTCTCGTGTTCACTCTTGTTGGTTCTCCAGCCCACAATAGTAAACAAGAGAGACAGAGACAGGCTGAATCAAGGAAAATGCCACTTGTAATTGAACACTATGCAAATATATATATATATTTACCACAAAATTTTACCCAAGGTTTTGCATCCACAAATCCAAAGCCTTTTCCTCGTCAGATTCTATATAAAGACAAAAATTTAAAATTTCTACGTCACCTCCTCCCTTGTATTGTAGGTACTTGTTAAAATGTTGTTTTAGGTTAGGTGCACAGCTGAATGAGACTCTTAGGATGTGTTTGTTAAATAATGCATGTATCTATGTGTGTGTATGAAATCTCAGGAAAATATTTCCTTTCAAAAAGACTGCATGATCGGAAAGAGATAGAAGTTAGATGATGCGCGTTCGGGAGCGCAAGGGGAATGAGGAAGGATTTCAAAGCCGATGCAGTGTGCATTCATTTGGGTACCATGCGCATTGTGACATGCGGCGTTGTCTTGGAAGAAGTGAATTTCTTTGGTCAGCATGTCATGCATGTCTACCTTGATGGCGTCTTGAAATTTCTGCTGCAGAAAAGCATATTCCCCGTTAAATGTGGTGCCCTTCGCCAAAAAAAACTTTCTCACTACTCCGCAAGGGTTTCAAAAGACTGTGAGCATCACCTTGCTGAGGGTTGGTGACGAGCCTTCTTTGGAAGTGGTGAGTTATCATGCTTCTATTTCTTCAACTGGACTTTATTCTCAGGATCATAATGATGTATCCATGTTTCGTCCTGTGTGATAAGTGTGCCAAAACAGTTCTTTTCGTTTTCTTGGTACATTGCTAAAAGATCCTGGAAGTAATTGACTCGTTGTTGCTTCTGAAAATGAGTGATTATCCGGGGAATCCATCGTCCAGAAAACTTCCGCATGTGCAAATGGTCGTGAATGATTTTTTCCACGGACCCAACACTTATCTTCACTTCTTGGGATAGTTGCCGAATAGTTATGCGGCTTCCACTTTATGGATGATGTCGGCATCAATGGCGGAATGTGGTCGTCCAGGAATAAGAGCAGTCTCCACCGATGTCCGATCACATTTCAACTGGTAATGCCAGTGCTTGACTATGGCGTATGATGGTTTATCGCCATTGTAAACCCCCTTTCATCTCATCGAAAGTCTCTTTTGGTGTACGACATTTCAAGTATAAGAACCTGGCCATTGATCTGCATTCAACTGCCTTCATAATAACACCTTAGTCCAATTCAGCAGCCGTTAGTGACATTCGAACACTAGTGGACAGCTGCAATCTACGATGTGACGTGTCGTGCGATATATGATAAAGGCTGTACAAGTTCCATTTCCTGGAAGAACTGAAAGTGGGTCAGGGGAAATACTGAACGAAGAGCTGGACGGAATGCCGGTCAGTCGCAGGTTTACTCATTTTAATTAGCTGAGTTGACAGGAGCAACGTAAAACCACAGTCTTACGACCATCAGTCCAACACCTTAACCCCTAAGTTACGCGTCTCTATATATAATTATATATATATATATATATATATATATAACCGCACACAAACAAACGTACGTCCATAGATTCCAGTTAAAGTTATTTCTTTACGCTTTATATGGCACAACTTTTATTAAAAAACGATTATTATTGTTTTATTATATCACAATTTTTAAAGCACTTGCTGTTGAAGTTAACTTTATTAAAAATCAAAAATAAATAAATTAGAAAAAAATAACAATTTTTCGATATATGAAGAGTTCCTTTGTTGTAATAAAAGATCTAATAAAAAAAGAAGAATTCTGTCTGTAATTACGGTGTAGCCTGAAATATATTTAATTATTCATAACTCATTTATGTTTTGACATATAAAGTGTCAGAATCAAATTTTGTTATATGCCCATGACTACGTACAGTATTATTAATATAGGGTTTATTAACAGTCACACAACTGCAGATCTCATTTCTTATAAGTGGTGTTAGCATACAGATTCTCATCTACCGCTTTTTTATAAAATTGTTTACATATATTTGCTCAAGTTAGGATCAAAATTAGATTACATTAGATTAAGAAGGCTTATATAACGCAGTCATAACTATGCGTAGTATGTAATATAATTTAATTAAATACTGAAATATACGATTTACTCTCATTTTACTTTTCTTTTTTTTTTGCTTAGCTACGGAAGAAAATAATACAAGATAATGACTACTTTTTTAAACTGCTTAAGTAATAGATCTAATACTTTGGCATATTACAATGTTAACGAACGCTAGGAAGTTACTCTTTTTATCTACATCAGAGGTTCAGAGGCTGGTGTTTTCGGATTATCTTTCCTTGACACGTTCAGGAAGGATTCATATACCACAACACGGGGTGACACAGAAACTGTGGCCTGAGAATTTCAATCAATTGAAATGTATATGACATGGATAGGCTTAGAAACAATAGGATGAATCATCACAGTGCTTAGTGTGTAGCTATATATTGCATACGCTTCTGTGTGTATGAACATTTATTAATATACACACACACATAAATACATATATACATATATTTGTATATATATATATATATATATATATATATATATATATATTTCCATAGTCTTCAAATAGTTAGGACATTCTCCTTTTTTCGATCTGTCTTTCTGTCTATCTGTCTGTCTGCCTGTCTGTCTGCCTGTCTGTCTGTCTGTCTCTCTCTCTCTCTCTTCTTTTGTGAAGTCTCGATAGGTAGTAGCTGATCTGAAACAATAGTGTGTATGGGTGCAGAGAAATATTTCGTTCTGAAGTTTCATTGCAGCAGCCGCCGAAGAGGAAGGAGGGGAAGAAGGAGAAGAGGAAGGAGGGGAAGAAGGAGAAGAGGAAGAAGAAGAAGAGGAAGAAGAAGAAGAGAAGAAGAAGAAGAAGAAGAAGAAGAAGAAGAAGAAGAAGAAGAAGAAGAAGAAGAAGAAGAAGAAGAAGAAGAAGAAGAAGAAGAAGAAGAAGAAGACGGGAGTGGTATGGTCCAGTAGTACAGGCTGTCCGTGGACCTAAATGTGACCGGTTGTGGTTGCAGAAATAGTGGTAGGAACTGTTCTGAATAAATTCTTGGGTAGCAACTGTTCTCAATATATCCATCTTTTTTAATATTTGCGTGGGTATTATTCTAAGATCCTTGAAGTAGTGTAATCGGTGGTGGTTCATATTTTGCGATAACATGATTCTTTACTAACGCGCTGATTACAGATTGCATTGTCCCTAAATTTATAGAGGGGAAAAATTCTAAACTTGCGTTATTCATTAGTGGTGCAAATGTCCATGTGTTCTCTTAATGTCATTTTTCTGTATTCCCGTATTTTAATCTGTGTACGATTATCCTCTGGCGTAGACTAATTTTAGCGTCACCAATGTATTGCTTTCGACACCCTGAGCAAGTTAACACGTATATCAGGCTTTCCGAAGCACATGTAAAGCTGTTTTTCACTGTAAAACATTGAATGTGGTTGAAGGGGAACTCCAATCCCTAAATTAGTTTGACGCATATACGACAGTTAGGTCTAACGCATTTCTTTACTGTCGGTTTCGATATTGATGCCGAATGTACTTGAGCTTGTGTAAGAATACTTCTCATTGTCTTGGCTTGTCTTTTGCTCTTTATGATGGTGTACGTTTGGAGGATTCGATTCATTCTATGGTTCCTTTTTAGTAAAGGAATGTTCTGGAGGATGGTGTCGAAGGCCTCATTCTTTAGAGGGTTGTGTGTGGATATGTATGGTAGGGCTTTTTGGTTGTAATTCGTTCTTTAGTTTGGGATGACTTAATTCGTGTGTGTCGAATTGTAGAACACTTTAAAAACCTATATCAATTAGTGATGGTGGGTGATTCCTCCTGATGGGTGTACCCTTTAGCTCATGTAGTCATGTGTCTCTGGTGATTTTAGTTAAGGACGAAATATGTGAAGCGCAAAATTGACAACAAACTGAGAGCGACAAACGCAAGATGTGGTGAGAGAGACATAGCACATTTTTAGCGAATGCCCGAAATTGGCACAACAGGATTATAAAAGACGACATGTCGATATGGCAAGAATGATCTATAGGCAGCTCTGTAGAAGTCACGTACTACAAAGAGCAAAGACGTGGTATGATCGTATACCAGGAGTTACCGAAAATGAAAACAAAAAAAAATCCTGTGGGAAGCAATGATGCAGTGTTACCATCACATCAAACATCGGGAATCGGACAGTACCGTGATGAACAAAAAAAGAAAAAGAAGTTGTATGAAGTTGACACAGAATGTTCCGATTACAACAGGAACAAAGAGAAAGAAAGAGAAAAAGTGGGGAATACGCAAGTTGTGTGCAATGAAGTAGGTCGACGTGATACCTGTGGTAATTGGAGCGCTAGGAAGTATCAGCGCTCAACTACAAACGTGGCTGAAAATGATTGGTACAAATGTAAAAATAGAACATCTATAAAAGTCCTCATTGCTTGGAACTGCAAGAGTTCTCTGCAGGGTCCTTGAAGCGCGATCTGTAAACACGTGTCACCTTTGTCTGCTGACTGTGGACAGCTGATACTTTCCATCATACCCAGCAAAGTAAGCTGAGAGCTTTAATTAAAAACCAATAGAAATTTTGTAATTGTGCTCCGAGGCCGATACATGACTAGCATTTTGTTTCAACAACCAAAATGCGATAAGAAATTCGACGAGTGTGCGATTTGAACTTGGAATGTAAAGCGCCTGAAGAAATGCTGCTAAACATTTTGTCCATTGCGCCAACATGTTTGTCAGTTCGTTGTTTGTCAATGCTTCTTGCAGCTCGCTGTCATATATTGGTTCCCGGTTTTGACATTTATAGGGAGAGGTTAAGTCGATTACAACGACATCAATGCTCAATTGTTATTTATTTTATTGAACCTGAAAAGATGAAAGACAAATTTGACTACATCGCAGTTTGATCTCGAAAGGGAAAGAACCGAAACAAAATTTCACTAATCATTTCTCCGACGTGCTAACAATTCTACCAGCTTGCCTCGGTTATAGATTCAAATTTTGACACACGGTCACGGATTTTAAAAGAGGCATTAATCGATAACAACGATCCCGGTAATTGATTAGTTCTTTATTTTATCAACCCTGAAAAAGATGAAAGCTCTGTTCATTGTGCAACTTCATGAGTCAATTCGATTTCATCACAAATTCGAAAATAAATATTGTGATTCATACAGATCGCGGGAGATGTAACGACTCTTATTCGGTGTATGCTGCTGAATACACCCAACACAACTTGATTTATGTTGGTCGAACATCAGAAAAATGAAACAATATTTTAATGTTTAGAGGTATGACGTCACACTCAATGACACTCCTTCGATGAAACGAGCAGACCATTTTTGCACAAATGATTTTAACTGTTGACAAATGCATCAGAGTACAAATTCTCAGAAAATACTCAAACCTCACTAAAATTTGTGTTCTGGGAACACATGAATTACAGGTGTCATGCCCCTGCTTGGAGATGAAGAAAATGATGACAAGCACTTCTCTCTCCTTTTATTATTTTTTTCCTTTTTTTCTTCTCTTTTATTTTTTCTTTTGTCATGTTCTAACTGACTACGAACAAACGACATTTGATGGTACCTTTTTATCTCTCGTTTTCAGTGTTCTTGTTTTATTTTCAACCTAAGAATGATACACACACGCGCACTCATACACAAGCAAGAATACGCACATACGCACAAACACAGTTATATATGTGTGTGTGTATGCATATATATATATATATATACGTAGATATACATGAAAAATATATAGATATTCTACACATACATTCAAAGCTTTATATCACATCCACATTTGAGTGGCTGAACTGCTATTTCAGTACCAAGATATTATTCTGTCATGTGCGAGGCATCCTCATTTATGGGCTGGGCAGATTATGCTTTCGTTTTAGACTTCAGGGAATTCACCAGACCCAAGGAAACTTTGAAAGAATTCTGCATGTTTTTTTGTGAGAGCTTTCTCGCAAGTCTTTAAAAGAACAATCGGAACTCTATCTGGGTCCATTTGTAAGTTCGTGTTCATCTCATCAATGGTCGATATTACATTATTTTCTTCTTTGTCGATGGTTGCCTCTTTCCCATACTGAGCGGTAGTATTGAAAATTTCACCAGGTTCCCTTATTTCGCCGTGAAGAGATAAAGACACTCTGGAATTCTATATTTAGCACTTCACTTATGCTCCTGAGGTCTGCAGTTAGAGAGTCGTTTGTTCAAACATTAGCCCTCAGTACTACGACACAGCTGATGTACTTACGCGTACAAATGCAAATTCTCAGGGCTTTATCGATCGCATTCTCACGTGGAATCCATTTTTGTAATTTTTTCAAGACTTATACACGCTCTTATAATGTCGGTATCTACATATCAAATTTGAGCGTAATCGGATGGAGGATACCCGAGATCCTAGAAGACACACACACACACACACAGAACGGATTTTATATAATAGATAGGCGCAGGAGTGGCTGTGTGCTAAGTAGCTTGCTTACCAACCAAAGTTGTAAAAGCATTTAGGATCAGTTTTTATATTTTCCACCACCTTGATTACTCTTCTACTTTTTGCGTTTTCATTGGAGAGTCTGAGTGTATTATCGGTCTCTACGAGTACATCTTACAAGAAGGATTTCTCTATATCATTAAGTTGTTTTTTTAATCAACCGGGTATCTTCAGTTTCATAAGGCCTCTCCTGTTTCAGAGAATGATGTTCTTGTCTGCAAGCCTCCAATCTCTGGAACAAATGGCTCGCACTATTGACATTAATTCCTAAATTTTCATACATACACACACACAAATACACAAATATATACATATAGATAGATAGATATGCTGGCACAAACAGGTAGAATAGAACAAAATATGATCATACGTATATTTTTATAAATATTTAGGTGAAGCAGAAGAGTGACTCTAGGTTTGAGAGTTTCGAGTGTCAACGCGCGAAACTCACGGACCTAAATATTAAGTTATATTCTTTATGTATGTATGTATGTATGTATGTATGTATGTATGTATGTATGTATGTATGTATGTATGTATGTATGTATGTATGTATGTATGTATGTATGTGTATATATATGTATATATACATATATAAATATACATGCATACATACATACATACATACATACATACATACATGTTTATAGCAATTTGGGACGCTCAGAAGTTATGAAAATGCAGGTACAAACTATATCAAATGACGTATTTCTTTCAATTTGCACATAATAGTGGTTATGTAGATAAAGATGACCAGTAAAATTTTATCGAGGAAGCATTACCCAAGTAACATTTACATTTAGAACGTCACATTTCAGTCAGTTAAAATGTTATGCCTAGTTTTGCTAACATTTTTTTCTGTCCAAGCATCGAATATGTGTGTATGTGTGGACATATATTCCTTTGTGTCTTAATATATGCGTGTGTATGTGTATCTGCGCACATGTATAAACATCTCTCTCTCTCGATCTCTCTCTCTCTCTCTCTCTCTATATATATATATATATATATATATATATATAATATATATACATTGTTGAAATTTACAGAAAAACAAAAGACGAAGACAGGCGTATTAGATTAACGCTCGGAAAGGTGCGAGTATCTATGTATCTGTGTATGTTGTTTTATTGTAACAATTATGTGGTTTTCAAGTCCTCAAACACATGACATACACAGACATGCGCGCGAATATGTTGTGGTGTCTATGAGAAAATTAATTCAAATCAACCTCAATGATATGCTCACAATTTTAGAGAGCTGAATATGAGGAAAATAATAAAGACACAAAGATTTATATGTGTACATGTTAGAGCTTGAAAGGCGTTCCTTGATAAATTAATTCACTACTTTAATATACTTATTCCGTTTCTCATTCTCAACATACGGATGTTAAATTTTGTGGATTCTGTTGAACCATTGAAAAGATATAGTGGAAATCTACCCGTGTTCGTCTTCCGGATATTAATGGTATGCATTTGTCGGGAGATATATTTTTATAATAAAGCAAGTTGATATGTATATGTATATATATATATATATATATATATATATATATATATATATATATATATATAATATATATATATATACACATATATGTATGCATATATATATATATATATATAATATATATATATATAGATATATATATATATATATATATATGTATATATATAGGTATATATGGAAGCACCCCGTCGGTTACGACGACGAGGGTTCCGGTTGATCTGAATCAACGGAACAGCCTGCTCGTGAAATTAACGTGTAAGTGGCTGAGCACTCCACAGACACGTGTACCCTGAACGTAGTTCTCGGGGATATTCAGCGTGACACAGAGAGTGACAAGGCCGGCCCTTTGAAATACAGGTACAACAGAATCAGGAAGTAAGAGTGAGAGAAAGTTGTGGGATCACCACCATCCCTGCCGGAGCCTCATGGAGCTTTAGGTGTTTTCGCTCAATAAACACTCACAACGCCCGGTCTGGGAATCGAAACCGCGATCCTACGACCGCGAGTCCGCTGCCCTAATGTATATATATACACACACATATATAAAGAAAGAAAGAAAGAAAGAAAGAAAGAAAAGAAAAGAAAGAAACAAAGAAGGAAAGTAAAATGCATACATAGATACACACACATATATATATATATATATATATATATATATGCAAACGTATTATTTAGAAATAAACTTCAGTTCTGGAAAGAAGTTCAATAAACATTTTAAAAAGTCACGTCTTCAAACGTTTCTCTGATGAATAACAAAGATATCCGACTAAAAGTCTCATCCCTTTCTGTTTAGTTTTACTTCAATATATATTATGGAATTACTTTGAATCATAAATGAACCAAGTGACTCCTTTTAAAAATTATTTCTACCGTACAGCGCACCATATTAATATCCGGGATAGACAAACGAGAAAATATATATTCTGAAACGTTTATGGGAAAACACACATCAAACATCCGTGCTTTTCGAATGATAAAGAATATTAAATTACAAATTATATTTAAGCTAGTGAGACAATTTAACAAGCAGAATTGTATATGTTTAGAAAATCAGTTTGGGTGTAAACAAGGAATAACATGAGTGTCGAAATGTTAGGGTGAGTGAGAGGGTGTGGTGTGAATGTGTTTTTGCATATGATAATCAACATGTGAGTTTGGAAAAATGATAAGTAATCTCTTTATTGACGTTTCCAGTAGCGGTATACAGTAATTCAGAAATGTGAATGGAATGAATTATATGACTCTGCAGTTCTCCCATTCCTGTGTACGGTGTAACAAATTTCAGGATGTATGTATATAATATATATTTCTTTACTACCCACAAGGGGATAAACATAGAAGGGACAACAAGGACAGACAAACGGATTAAGTCGATTACATCGACCCCAGTGCGAAACTGGTACTTAATTTATCGACCCCGAAAGGATGAAAGGCAAAGTCGACCTCGGCGGAATTTGAACTCAGAATGTAACGACAGACGAAATACGGCTACGCATTTCGCCCGACGTGCTAACGATTCTGCCAGCTGCCAGTATATAATATAGTTTTCGTTAAGTATTCGTCTACATTATTAAAAGGAGGTATTATTTACAAGGAGTGCATCCCCGTTTGGCATAGATTTTCTGCTTGTCTTTGCGTATGGATAACTTCTCCATTATGTTTGACATCATTGTTCATCTCTCCAAATTTGAGTCGAGAATAGTGTCATCGTTTCGTGTATTGTGGGCTTGGGACTTAAAAGTATTCAACTACTATACGAACTACCACACACGTATGCATTTATACTCACTGAATTATATTTACATGGTCTGAAAAGCAAACGAAGTTCCGTTATTTTAGAGTGCTATTATTTCGAACTAGTCGCCTTTCTACTTTTTTCGGCAATATTGAGCTTTTTTTTCGCTTTTTTTCTTTTGCTAATTTTTATTTGAAAAGAAAAAAGACCCCAATAAGGCGTGAAGCCACTTACTGAAGCCGACATTGAAGGCGGAAAATGAAGATGAAAAGAATGGAGATACTTTAAACTAGAAAGAGGTGGAAGAGAATTCCAAAGCCTGGCACTTTGAGGGTAAATGCTTAAACTTGGAAGCACAAAACTATTTGAATGAATACGTGGTAAATCTCGAGCGAGGCGAGATAGCAAGATGTGATCTGGAACTATAGAAAAGACTAAAACTATGATAACAATAGAAAAGACTAAAACTGACAACGTCACTTCGAAGTGACATGGGCTGCAACGTTGAAGCAACAGAGAAATCAGCCAGTTTAGAAACTTGCTTCTTTCGAAGAAGCAAGAGGATTCACCTGGCTAAATATAACATCAACATTCCATACAAGGAGAAGGTGTGGACTTGTAAAGATACAAAATAGCCTCATATGTCAGATACTCTTCTGACATATGGAGGTATATGTCTGTCTATGTATGTATGTATGTATGTATGTATGTATCTATCTATCTATCTATCTATCTATCTATCTATCTATCTATCTATCTATCTATCTATCTATCTATCTATCTGCCTATAACATATATAAGCATTTATAAATATATATATATACATATATACATTTTGTGCGTATATGCATATACATATGTATATTTATATATGTATCTGTGTGTGTGTTTGTGTATAGTGAAGGCACATTAGAGCGTCGAACTTACGACCGTGAGGTTAGGAGTTCCAATCCCGGGCCGGGCTGCGTGTTGTGTTCTTGAGCAAGACACTTAATTTCACGTTGATCCAGTTCACTCAGGTGTTGGAATGAGTTGCGACGTCACACGTGCCAAGCTATATCGGCCTTTGTCTTTCCCTTGGATAACACTGGTGGCGTGAAGAGGGGAGCCCAAAATGCCTGGGCGACTGCTGGTGTTCCATAAACAACCTTGCCCAGACTTGTGCCTCGGAGGGTAACTTTCTAGGTGCAATCCCATGATCATTCTTGACCGAAGGGGGTCTCCGATGCATATATATATACATGTCGCATACGGAGGTGGTACCTTCATGTCATTTTTGGGCAGGTGCTAATTACATGTTTGACGTATTCCTAAAGAAATATAACATAACATACATTTAGAGATGCATCTTAAAATACCAAGGGCTTCATTGTCTCTTCTGTTGATTAGGTATTTAGTAGCATTCGCCGGTTCTTAGATTGGTGAATTATTGGGTACATTTCTCTTAAGTAAAATGAGCAGGTTTTATGAAACCTTTTCTCTCTCATATCTGCAATATCATTTCCAAAACTAAAACACTTACTCGCCTGAGTACAGCATAATTATCGGTTTTTACCTACTTACTTGTATAAAATACTAGGTTCATGGTGTACAGTACTGAGTTCAGCATTTTATCGCCAAAGAATCGACCGGCATACTGACAAAATTCGTCATTAAATCGAGTATCTAGTTTTGATTGTTGTCAATTCATCACGGCTGGTGTGCAATAGATATTTCTACCGCAAATAAATGGCGTAGAAGCATTTTTTACAATGTGCATATGCAGGTATGTGCTGCTTATATCTTTGTGAACAGAACACCCACCAAATCTTTGTCAAAATGTGTTGCATAGGAAATGTATTAAACATGCGTAAACTATACAACCACAAGTACACCCAAAGAAACTATTTTCCATATGTAAACGCTCATGTATATTCGCTTCAAAACAGAAGACTCGAGCTTAAAAATGCAGTTGAATATTATAGTTTGCACATGTATAGGTATTAGATTATATATATATATACATATAAAGTTGTGTGTGTGTGTGTTTATCTGTGTGCGCATGCATGTGTTGTGCATGCAGCATATGTTTCTCATTGAATCCATTTTGCTAGTATAAGTTCTTTAAATATGACTAAGTGATTGTGCATATTTTAGCCAATTTGTACACGAGATTGATTTTCCTCTGTGCAATATGAGTATGTATATCTACATGTGTTTATGTATGTATGTATGTATGTATGTAGTATGTATGTATGTATGTATGTATGTATGTATGTATGTATGTATGTAAATATGTATGTATGTATGTATATATATATATATACACATATAAACATATATATATACATATATATATACATACATATATATTATAATAAATTTATTCCCTAATATTATTATTACATACATAATATATATACATATATGTTTACATACACATATATACATATATTTACAGATATACATACATATATATATATATATATATATATATATATATATATATACATGCCTGCTTATTCACGCAGTACACATACGAACGCATATCCTGTATAATATCTTAGTGTACGTGCGTTGATATCTTTCTGTAGCAATATATGCTAAGGGCATCGTATGTTTATTTCTTAAAATTTAATATTTCCCTGCGAATAAATTTTTGTTAAATTTACTGTTTCTTTATATCCTTGACAGCGGTTTATAATTATACGTTTGCAGAACTGTACATGGCGAATAAGATTTATCTTTATATTTAGTGTATACATATGTGCTACGAGCATATATAATGAATAGGTATGGAAGACTATTTGTACATATTTAAACATAAGGGTCAATATATGTTATTACATGTATTTCATATCCCTCTGTGAACGGTAATATTTACACAGTACTACGCAACTACCGCTATGTAAAATTCAATAGAAGAATATAGAAATGATTTTTCAGTTTATTAAAGAATGAAAAGTATTATATATATAGCGACACTCGTATAATTACACACAGACTAAAACACATTACATTTTCACATATACATGCTTATATGTATAATATATGCATTTCTCATATACATACGCTCACTAACAGATATGTGTGCGTATGTGTGCGCATATGTGTGTGTGTGTATGTACCTTAATTTATTTATAAAAATATTCATCTTTATTTTCTCTACATATATACATTTGTATATATATGCACATACATGTAAGATTTTTAATGCATACCTCTATTTATGAATATGCATAAACACACACATATTCATAAGCTCACCCACACACATATATATACATATACGTTTATATATATATATATATATATGTGTGTATGTATACATACATATATATATATATATACATGTACATATGCATATTTTTCACGTACATATGTATATTTTTCTTTCATATATATGTAATTTGTATATATTATACACGTGTAGGCACAAGAGTGTTCATTAATGCTTCTTTTTTTTCACTCCATATTCCATCGTCGGAAGTATTCTTTTGGTCGGTCTCATTTGTTTAATGGCCGCAAGCTGCATCGAAGAGCGTGTCCTCAAAATGGCGCCTCATTAGTTCACATTGTTGGCAAGCCGCTGAAAAACACATCGTTCATAGTGACGAAGACTCCAGTAGTGACACAGGATGTTGCAAGCTGATGCTGACACGTATACACTAATATAGTCAGTGAGGACAGCAAACACATATGTACGTAGCCAAGCACACAGAAGATCAAATACATGCAATGAGTAAAGACAAATACATTCGCATATTACTACATGAATTCATACAACCAAACGTGTCTTTATTCTTGTATTCTGTTATATATAGTACCCACAATATGCATACATTTCAAATGTGCGCAATAGTAATACATTATTAGTTACGTAAGCCATATATATATGTATGCATGTATGTGTGTGTATTTGTGTGTGCGCGCGCATTATTGTGTGTAGCATATTACAACCAGACTTACTTGCCTATTCATAACATTATACAGAAGTATATAACTACATCAGTAGTCATATATATATATATATATATATATATATATATATATATTATATATATATATATATATATATGTATGTGTGTGTATGTGCGTGTATCTTATATAAATATTTATGTATATATATATATATATATATATATATGTTTGTATACACACATGCGCACACCCACCCACAAATACACAGACACACAGACAGACACACACACACACACACACACATTAATATATATATATGTATATATATATATATATATATATATATATATATATTATATATATATATACATATATAAGACGTAAGATAAGGATTCCGATAGATTCAGGTGCTTGAAAAGTTATGCACCAGGTAGGGTTGTGTAATGTTTGTGGTTCTGGGGTAGGGTTGGTGAGAGTTGAAATATCAGATAGGATATTTCGGTTGTTTACGCCGAGGAAACCCAACCCTATTAGTATTTAGCGCCTAAGGGGCTGGACCAAATTAAGCGGTACCTTGATCAGTACGTTGCTGGTATAGTCTAGGATGTCCAGGAAGTAGTAAATTCCCTTGGTGTATTATAACCAAACGATGGATGATTGTCAGCTCACAATTATCCATCGTATGTTATTATTCATTTGATTATCTCTCACTCTCTCTCTCTCTCTCTCCTCTCTCTCTCTCTCTCTCTCTCTATCTATCTATCTATCTATCTATCTATGTATCTATCTATCTATCTGTCAACCTCTCTCTCTCTCTCTCTCTCTGTATATATATATATGTATATGTATATATATATATATATATATACATATATATGTATATATATATTTATAATGATATATATATGAAACGACAATATTCATTACGGTGATTGTTCATATATGTCATATTTTATATGGGTGTCGTTCAAATCAATTCCATAGCGCTCTCTACATGTGTAAGTAATAGTTAAATTAGGACAATCTTCGGTTGCGAGTGTACATCAATTAGAATTATGTAAATACTCGTATGAATTCGAAAAGTCACTTGCATGTAGATACACAGATACACAAAACATGCATACATACATACTTGCATGTATATACTTATATATAAATAAATGCACACACACATACACATACACACACAAACATATATACACAGACACTCACATACACACACACACGTGTGTGTTTGTGTATGTGTGTGTGTTTGTTCGTATTTGCGTTCGTGCGTTCGTGTGTGCGTGTTTGTGGGTAGGTATGTACGGTTTGATTTCTCTTCGTTTAATTCCCCTGCATTTATTCTGCTTCGGTTTTTCTTTTCCCATCCTGAATCCGTGGCAGAGATATTTTCTTTTTCGGATTTTGTATAACGAACCCGAAACTGATCTTTCATCAATTCACGTACACTTTACTATATAACTATTCCACAGTGTCTCACAATTTATGCAAATGCGCTGAGATGATTTTATAGTTTAATTCATTTATTTTATAGTTTGATTCACAATTTACATATTCTAGTTCCAATGCAATTGGTATTTCATGAAACAATTCTTTCTAATTTTGTCACACAGCCAGCAAGATTAGTCCAATAATACCGACTCCAGTACTTGACTGTAACTTTAAACATACCAGCGCGAAAGGATGAGCCGAACTTGGCGAATTTGAACTGAGAACGTAAAGTCGCCAGAAATGCCTGCTAACGTTTCTTCCATCTTTCCACCATAAGAATCCTTTCTACTCAATACACAAAACAGTAATTTTGTTCTTGATTGTTAATCAGTTAAATTGATCCCAGTTGTCAACACGCATGTTATCGACACCGAAAGAATGCAAGGCAACGTCAAGCTCGGTGAAGTATTAGCTGAGAACGTAAATACGGAAGACATGCCGCTAAGCATTTTGTCTGGGGAGCTACCGATTCTGCCAGCTCACCATCTTTTTGGCGAAATAATATTCTTTTCTACTCTAGGCACAAGGGGAGGGGCCCAGTCGGTTAGATCGACCCCAGTATGTAACTGGTACTTAATTCAACGACCCCGAAAAGATGAAAAGTAAAGTCGACCTCGACGGAATTTGAACTCAAAACATAAAGACAGACGATATACCCATTTCTTTACTACCCACAAGGGGCTAAAAACAGAGGGGACAAACAAGGATAGAAACACTGATTAAGTCGATTACATCGACCCCAGTACGTAACTGGTACTTATTTAATCGACCCCAAAAGGATGAAAGACAAAGTCAACCTCAGGGGAATTTGAGCTCAGAACGTAGCAGCAGACGAAATACTTCTAAGCATTTCACCCTGCGTGCTAACCTTTTTGCCAGCTCGCCGCCTTTTGGCTAAATAATACTAATATATTGCGTTAGACAAGCATGTCTACTCTCTCATATTATATAGTTAGTTTGTGCTTACCTTAAATCTCTAGCCTGCTTTTCATACTTTTAGTGTTTGGATTTGATGCTATTTATCTCCATATAAACAAAACGTTTTATATGGAATATACGCGCAAGTTAATTATCAAAATGAATCACACATTTCACTCCAAATTTTTCCAGCGTATAGTAAATGATAAAGAAAATGTGATTTTAATAGAATAGTTGTTTGAGAGTTAGCCCTGAGCAAAAGATTATAGGTGTGCTCTACTTTATTCTTACAAAAATGTTATCATTTGTATCAGAATACTCCATATTTCTAATTGATATTTACACGAATAAGTGAGTTGACACTGACTGAAGTACTATTTTTCTTGCAGATGTCGTCTCTATTTAACTAATTTCAGAGCATGGAATTTTTTTTTATTCTGCCAACACTTATATACTATTGCGAGGGTACTTAGGTATTCTCTCCTCATTACTCTTGGTACGATAAGTCTGTATTTTATTGAAGGAATCTAGGTCTGAAGTATGTCTCTAGCTGGTTGCTGCACTGTTGGAATGATTACAATAATGTTAGTTTTTACCTAATTGCATAAAGGTTTCTAAATGGATTGTTCTTGCTTATTACATTAAACTGTTACCACTAACTATATTTTCCAGCATTTTTTAAAAATTCAATATATACTGTATTTTGATCAATATGTTTTACACTTGTTTTCAGATCTTATCGTTTGGCTTAGATTTAAACTAAAACCGTTTTGATTTTAATGCTATTATCCAATATTTCACTATGCTGGAGGATAGGTATTTGTTGAGTATGTCGATTTTGCATCTCATTTTGGTAAAGTAAACCATATTGTTTTGAAGTCTGCGCTTGCTTCAATAGACTGAGTTCTCAAATCCGTATAAAACACCACTTTGATTTTCTGTAGTTTCCATTTGTAATATAGTCGATATTAAAAACATTACTCAATAGCACTCCAGGCATATTCTTCCTAACTAAGCCTGCTTTTTATGATTCCTCCCATTTCATCCTTCTATGCTTTTACACCTATAAGCAATATACGAGTGCTAGCAATATGTCTCAAAACTTTAACAGATAACTCCTAGTTAGTAACTTCCATTTCCTAGAACACATCACAGTGCTATGTAAGAAATAGTGGCTCATGAAACAAGTCAAGATGCCGATAGGCTGTTAACAAACAAATATTTTATATCGTATTAACTGTTGTTATAAATCGTTATATAAGGTTTTGCTTTAAAGCTGTTAGAGAACAAAATTTCCTATACTTGTATGTGTGCGTGTTTGTGTGTATTTGAGAGAGGGAGATAGAGGCTGTGAAATAGATAGATAGAAAGATAGGCGGGCACACAGAAAGACGGACAGGTAGGTAGAGATAGACAGATAGATATATAGCTAGTTAGTGCGTGTGTGTGTGTGTGTGAGAGAGAGAGAGAGAGAGAGGAATACAGTCAAAACTTTTTACACTGATTTATTAGAATATGAAGTAGAATCGATTTCATGTGATGTTGAATGGCCCATTAGAGCCTCCAACGTCGTTATCATCCCCTGCCCTACTCTGTGTTCAATTTGCTCTACACTTAACTTTCTTGTTTCTTGTGCAAAATACTTCCCTCGGTCATTTCCAATCTACCGTTTGACATCGTCTTGTCCATCAAGTCTTTCTCTCTAAATTACTACGTTATTATTCTGTTTGGTAATTCTCACTACAGTGTAGGATAAGTTGCATTTTGTCTTACGTTATTATGCTTGTGAGCCCACACAGCACCCTAGTAGTGCAACATGATCTATGATACGTTTTTCCCAGTTCCAATTAATATATGGAACCTATATAATTGATAGCACCTCAGAAAAAGTGCTTAGTGGCATTTGGTCGGTCTTTTCTTTCTCAGTTCAAATTCCGCCGAGATCTTCTTTGCCTTTCATCCTTTCGGAATCGAAAAGATATGTACCAGCAGAGCACCGGGTCAATGTAATCGACTTACCCTTCACCCGGAATTGCTGGCCATGTGCCAAAGTTTGAAATTAATATAATATGAAACCATCAAATGAGCTTATATGGAGTTGCTACAAAATGAAGTTCAATCCTTCTCAAGTCACCCCTACCATTAAAAATATATATAAGAACGACATATTGGCTAATATATTTCTGGAGACACAAAATATAAACTTGCGACAAAACGTTCGAAGTTGTAACTTCCATACATTTCCGGAAAGTCATGTGACTGGAAGGAATCACAGTTTCAATGTAGTGACTCTGAGATCGAAAGGAATATATTACGTCCGTCCAAATATACTTATACAGATGGCCCTACACAGATACATATAGAAACTGACGGAGACACAAATAGACAATGGTACTCTTTGAGAATATTAATTTCTTAGCTTTGGCACACTTATGGAAAGATAAGAATGGCATTGCAAGATATTCATAACTTTCTCCCCCAGGCGGAAAAGCTGCGTATATGACGTGATGATATTATCTTTCGTTCTATATCAATAACGATGCACAGACACTACCATAACGGTTTTGGTTGCTTCGGAAATATTCTACATTTTCCGCAGTTGCAAGAAACGAGATGTTGTGATATTCATACTTTCGCCCTTAACGAATGATAGTAGTGGCATTCGTATTATGATACGCCTTACGTGCTACACACTTGCTTTATGGCTCTTCACTCAAGCACATATACATTCAGTACTTCTACACCGATATAAAGAAATATGCTTTCATACATAGAGTATATAGATACAAATGTATATACATAAAATACATGAAATCATACACACACACACACACACACACATATATATATATTTATAAGTCTCTGTGTGTGTGTGTGTGTGTGTGTACATACAAATATCAGTATGCACTATTGCGTATTGAAAAGTAAATATAATAACCATCTGAAATCCATTTAAGCAACTTATTATATCTCTTTTCCATTCCAGAAATTCTTTCCAAGTAGAGTGAAACGAGACATGTTGATATTTTACTCAAAATTCTCAAAATTCTCACAAGAGTCGACTATTTATTTATTTCTTCCTTTGTCTCCCTGTTTCTATAGCTTTCCCTCGTTCTTTCTTTATGTGTTTCTATTTTTCTATCATTCTTTATTTCATTGTCTTTTCTCCATTTTTGACATTTCTGAATACCATGCAGAAATTCCACTGATGCATTCTTGTGTCTTGCTTACCATTTTATTAGCATTTATTTATTATTTACTTATTTATTTTTACATAAATAGTTTTTCTGAGAAATTTTCACAGAAAGTAAGATGTCAACTACAGATTCTTGGGTGAAAGATGTCTTTCTGAATATATATTAAACAATTGGAAGAGGAAAAAAAAAGAGAGAAAATTTGTAACGCAAGTAATATAAATGAACAACATATAATAAAAACTGTTACCTATATCGGATTCTGGTTGTAGAAACCACTCCAGAAGCATGGTTATATTCATATGTGAGTGCCTGTATGCGTATCTATGTATCTATGTATGTGTGCGTGTGTGCATGCATATGTATATGTATGAGTCGTTATGTTTTACTTTTTGGTTCAACTGAGAGATTATTGACATCGTTGCTTCTAGTAGTAGATATACAATTAAGATAGATCAAGGTGGCAAACAGATTCCATTTCTGTATCGAGAAGTGACATTAAGAATTTTTAACTATTTAATTGATATTTATTGCTTCTTAATTGTCACTGTCTCTGTGACAATTGATAGTAATATCATCGATTCGATTTTAAATTACATTTCGTATCTTTTTATTCATAATGATGGGGATAATTTTAATGGGGTTACATTTACTGTCATTGTTAATTCTATTGTTTATTAATGTGATTTTGATGTTTATCAAGTACAAAACATTCAGTTCTGATAGAAGTCCTTACACTCGAAATAATATCTAGGTACCAAAGTAGGAACAATTATACAATTATGTTAATCACGCCAATTTCTGCTTGAATAAGCTCATGTTCAAATATGTGTATGAACGTGTAAATATTTTAGTGGGTAACAACGATATATTATATCTTGGGTACAGCACATATCACTTAGGCGCAGGCATAAAATTCTGCTTAAGATGTTTGCTTCTGAATCATGTGATCTCAGTTTATAACAAACTGTACGACACTTGTTATTTTTCTGCTCAGAAAGTTTCATTCGACTAAAGGCAACAAACGTAATTTTGTATAAAACTACATACCTGTTTTCTTACTTTCTTTTATATCTATCTGTCACTGTATTTATATATGTGTCTACATTCTATCTAATATTAATTGTTATATCTATTATAAGCTCAAGGTCTGAAATTTTACAGGAAGTGCTAATCAATTAGATCGATCCCAATGCTCAAAAAGTATTTATTCTACGCATCCCAAAAGGTCAACTTTGGTTGATTTTGAACTCGGAACGTAAAGACGGACAAGATGCCGGTACGCATTTTTGTCTGGCGTACTAACCATTCTATCAAATCACCGTCTTGAAAACAACAGTAATACAGCTATTACTATTAGTACTGCTGTACTACCTGTTTTAATGCTACTGAGTAACATTTATATTCTTGTCATTCAAGAGTTCTTTACTCAAACTAATCAGTGTTTGATTTTCTTATACATGCAATGCATGAATAGATACGTACTATTAACAGATTGAGGTCATTCTCGGCGAGCTGGTAGAAACGTTAGCACGCCGGTCGAAACGCTTAGTGGTATTTCGTCTGCCGCTACGTTCTGAGTTCAATTTCTGCCGAGGTCGACTTTGCCGTTCATCCTTTCGGAGTCGATTAAATAAGTACCAGTTACGGACTGGGGTCGATATAATCGACTTAATCCGTCTGTCTGACCTTGTTTGTCTCCTCTGTGTTAGGTCCCTTGTGAGTAGTAAAGAAATAGGTATTTCGTCTGCCGCTACGTCAAGAGTTCAAATTCCGCCGAGATCAACTTTGCATTTCATCCTTTCGGGGTCGATGAATTAAGTACCAGTTACGCACTAGGGCCGATATAATCGACTTAATCCCTTTGTCTGTCCTTGTTTGTCCCCTCTATGGTTAGCCTCTTGTGGGCAATAAAGAATTAAGATTGAGGTCATTCTTAACGTTTTGACTCGTGCAAAAATTGAATCTGCTGAGAAGCATATCATAAAATAATATACATATATATTCCGTTTATTACGACAACATGCATGCACTTCTGGTATTTGAAACGTTCGCCAACGTAACAAACAATACCCATAGCACAATATTATCCTCATCGTCACCGTTATCATCATCGACAACACAACAACCAGCACCACTATCACCACTACCAAAATCCTCACCACTGCCATCCACAAGAATACCCACATAACATTCATCTGCATCATCATAATCGTCATCATCTTGATTTTTGTCATGTTCATATTCAGCATTGTTTTCAACGTCATCGCCGTCGTTGCTTCGGCGTCGTCAGCCAGCATCGTTATCATAGGCGCCATTAGTTAACTTCTCTGGAAAATTACAGCATCATTACTGCACACGTATCTACGCTTGATACTCAGCATAATCCTTTTTATCTGACTCGCCACTTCTCTGTTGTATCCTTTTATTTTTTTCACTACATAATTGTTGCTATTATTAATCTTGAAGGTTCTTGTTAATTTTGTCGTTGCTCTTGTTGTTGCAGTATTTCTTTGTTGTTGTTGTTGTTGTTGCAACTGAAGCATTGCAGGCTGATAATATTGTTGCTATAACACTGCTGATGAAGATGCAATATGCGAACTTAATATTTGTTGCATTGTATTGACTTTCTGTTTTTAGTTCTGCTAAGAATATTTAAATATATGTGTACTTGTCTGAGTGTGCGTGTGTACGTGTGCACGTGTGCATATACAAATATGTGTATGTTTATGTGTGTGTGTGTGCGTGCGTGTGTGTGTGTGCGTGAGCAAGCGATTTTTTTTATTGATGGTAATTGTTAGTTTCTACTGTTATTCTTGGTCATAACCACTTTCATTGTCATTTTTTTTGTTGCCGTTTTCATTTGTTCTTTTTCTTAGTTTAATTGTTATTTTTATCATCTTTGTACGTTTTCTACTGTCATTTCCTTCTACTCCTCACTTCTATTTGATCTCAAGGAAGTGATTGATTCGATTTCCTTTTCGTTAAATAGCAATATCATTGAAATTAATAGGTGGTCTATTGTATCCTTAAGCAACTTACTTCACACTACGTCTTCGTTATCAAAGATACCAAAAAAAGAAAGCACTGATGTGATGTTTCTATAAACGAAGCTTATCCTCGATCGACGAAAGAAAAGTACAAATGATGCTGCCACTGTTTAAAACCGACATTGGTTTCATAAATATGTATATATATATATATATATATATATATATATATACGTTTATGTATCCATATACATAGTGACTAACACAGCATTTTATAAGTAACGCAAAATGTGTAATAATAATCACCATACATTGACAACTCTCATTAGCGAATATATTTTTCTAATTTTGTATTATTCTGAGAAGATCTTGTAACTTAAGCATTTACTACATGAACAAATTAGATTTCAGTTGCGATAATTTAGGAGCGTTGTTGAAAATAAGCTCATCTCAGCCTTAACTAAAGAAACCTAAGATCAAAAGTATTGCACTTCTTTTATTTCTATTTATCATGTCTGCAAGATTCTTGATGTAAATTCGTGTGTTGAAACATATTTTGTTGAATCCCCTGAGAGGCATTATGCCAATAATAAACACACTCACTGATTCTTGTTCACCGTTTTATTATCTATTTGTCAATTGATTAACTACTTAACCAACTGAACTGGTTGATTCATTGGCCGAATGAGTAGTCAAACAACTGACTAGTTAATTGATTAAATAGTTAACAACCAATTGACAAATAAATGATTAAAAAAAGGAAATAGAATCGGTGTGTTGGCATAATGACCCACCCGAACGCAAAATAATATTGCAGTTATATTCCGCAATCATTTTTCAGAAAACATGTGTTTAGAATTACATTGTCTAGCGCCTAGTTCTTAGAACGATGGGGCCCTATTCAGGTAAGTCTTGACTTCTAGCAAGTCAGGCAAACCATTTTATCGTATATTCAACGTTTATCTTCCATGCTGCTGTTAGGAAATTCGTTTGCTCTTGCTGTGTAAAAGATTACACGAAATCTGTTATCGGAAGTTTCGTGTTTCAGTCTTGCCTTTTCTTTTTATTTGTCAGGTATTCTCGACATGAAAATATATAAACTGTCCTCCGAATAAGGGATATTTGGGCGAGATTTGAGGGCCAATTGGTTGCTCATTCTGTAAGAAAAACTGTTTCTGTGGTATTTTTCTTTCTTAGGGCAATGAAAAGCCAGGAAGGATAGCATGTGTGTTTAAGGATTTAAAAGTGTGATCTATGCTGAAATTTCTATAGGAATGCATTTGATTTACATTGCTCAGTGGTATTCAATAATATACCAATAATGTCTGCAGTTGAAATAGTGTCATGCGGTTTCATTGCGTCTTCTGGGTATTGAGATTTTGTGTCAAAATGAGAAATCAATGTTTTGCTATTAAGGATTCCCAGAGCAGTGGATTGTCACAATCGTTAAAACGCCGGACAAAAAAATGCTATGTAGTATTTGCTCTGACTCTTTATCGCCCCGAGATTATCTTTGCCTTTAATCCTTATGAAGTGAGATAAAATAAGGCATCAGTCAAATGCTTGTGTCAATATATTGGACTAACCCATGTTCTGGAATTTGTTTTCTTAAGCGTTAAATAGAAACAACTATTAGTAGTCCTAACAATTTGTTGTTAATCAATCGCTTGTAACGATGGTAACTGACCAAATGGAAACCACGTGACACTAATGGAACTGTTACTTTGTTTACCATAATTCAAATACAGCGATTTCTAAAGCAGAAAAACAACAGGAAAAAGATTACTGGATCTCATCTTGTGACAGATTTTATCAGAAGTGCTACTATAGAGAACATAATCTTCCAATAACAATTCTTTTGGGAGTTTGTGTGTGTGTGTATGTGTGTGTGTGGTGTGTGTGTGGTGTGTGTGTGTGGTGTGTGTGTGTGTGTGTGTGGTGTGTGTGGTGTGTGTGTGTGTGTGATAGTAAAGGATAAAATACTGCAGAGAGCGGTGTGACTGACTGTCAATGGCGCCAAAGACACTGTAGTAATATGACAGCTGCTTTCTTATTAGTTACTAAGCTGAGAACCACAGGCCAACGCCCATGCAATGAAGGCAACATTAGTGATTTCCTTATTGCAATTGTGTTGATGATCACAAGGGTATATAGTTTCATGGAAAGATTATTTTTGTTCTTCGATGGTAGATTTAATCACTCACATGGTTTAATGCTACCTCTTAGCCCTCGGGTGCTTTCAACGAAAGTCGCTCTGCTACAAGCATTCGAAACATCTAATCTGTTCTCAACTTCATCTATTTTTCTCATTAGTCTCAGACGTAATTGTAAAAGTCAATATATATATATATATATATATGTACTTCACCTATTTCTATATATAAGCCATTAGCAATTCAGAAACTACAATAAGATCAGCTAACCTAACAAACCGAACAATTATTAATATCTTAAGACCTATCAAGGGCAACCTGTCGGTTATATTTTTCGTACACATTACTGAACCTATTTTAAGAAATACAGTAATAAAGCGGAAGGTATATTTCTAGCACACAACGTTGTAGTATGATAAATATATTGCAGTATAATGCATTAGATTAAAAGTGTATTGCATACTCACAAGTAAAATGTATACAGGAAGAAGATAAAAAACTTGGAGTGGGCGCTAAATTCCTTACGTATAAATAGTCTACCTAGAAATATTACAGACTTGTATATTCGACCATGCAATCCACCTACAAGTTACGTTGCAATCACAGCTATTGACTTACCTTATGCACTTGCACCGTTTAACTTAAGTACTTGCACCGAACACTACTATGATAAAACAGATTTCGGCAGAAAAATGGAGCTTCACTTACCCCTTATTTTGTGTTACATAATAGCTATAATATTGTGTTTGTGGAGGCGCAATGTCCCAGTGGTTAGGGCAGCGAACTCGCGGTCATAGGATCGCGGTTTCGATTCCCAGACCGGGTGTTGTGAGTGTTTATTGAGCGAAAACACCTAAAGCTCCACGAGGCTCCGGCAGGGGATGGTGGTGATCCCTGCTGTACTCTTTCACCACAACTTTCTCTCACTCTTGCTTCCTGTTTCTGTTGTACCTGTATTTCAAAGGGCCTGCGTTGTCACTCTCTGTGTCACGCTGAATATCCCCGAGAACTACGTTAAGGGTACACGTATCTGTGGAGTGCTCAGCCACTTACACGTTAATTTCAAGAGCAGGCTGTTCCGTTGATTCGGAGTGCTTCCATCCAATATTGTGTTTGGTGCGTCTCTCGTATATTTTTTTATTTTTACCAACTGCATTCGCTTTGTTTGATCTGTATATTAGCGAATTAGAATGGAACAATCCTCTGTGTAGGTGGCTTGAGTGGTTTCAGCAGATATCGCTTAGCTGTATTTTTTGCTGCAAATTGAATTATGAAATCTGGAAAAAGTGGTTTACACAATAACAGTTCATGTTTACTTTATCCTGTGATACTGCACTGTAGTTCAGAAATACGATCTTACTGTGAGACAGTTCCTGTATATGCCGGTGATTAAGCGGCGGATTCAGCTAAATTATATCCATAATGTTTTCTTATGCTAAGAGAGTGGTGTGGAGTAGTGTTGGCTATGGCGGTAGTATTCGTTTTGGGATCTGTTGGTTGTTCACTAGTTTCACGTTAGATTAACATCTTGTTACTCTATCGCTAAAATTTAGGATAATCGTTTTGAAAAGGCTCCCGTCAGAAGATAGATTCTTAAGTCATCTGCGAAGTATTTAATTATAGAGGAGGAGGGGTTGGTCTGCTTTTTGCATGTGTCTGGTTTTTATAATTTCGAGATATTAACCTCGGGACAAATTCCGTGTGATGGCTAAGAAAGTTGGCTAACTTTACGTTGGCGCCAATTATAGTGCTTATATGGACTTCTTTATATATTATAAAATATTTTCTTATATCTGCAATTCAGATATTAGTACTGTAGCAAGTTACAAAATTATGAAATGTATATAACCTGAACTTATAGAAAGAACGTTTCATGTTGTAATTCTTAATTTATGTAACTGAAATGAAGAATCCAACTGTTTCACCCAATAAAATTCCTTACCGCTTGTCGAATTACTGATGTTCTTATTATCTTACTGAATGAAAATATTCTCTAAAATTCCATGAAACAGGTTGAATTTGCTGAATCTTTTCATTTCAGTGGCATTGACTGCTTCAAGGATGTTACCCTTGCACTTATATCGTCCGTATCCCTTTGAGTCTCTAATCATTATATCCATCGTTCAAGTTTTCTAAGTGAATACAATTTATTCATTGGGAACTGTAATAAACTTCACTTGGATTTCGAGGGGAACTGGTTCACACTGCCATACGTGTAATGTAGGATGAAGGTGTGCTGAAGCCTTCAATAAGTTACTTCAATTTTTAAATTTGAAAGTTACTTTTGCTGGGTTTATATTCATGATTGTAATAAAGGTGGAAATGCATATTGCGCAAGTTTGGTGGTGTGAGCATACAGTGTCTCATAATGTGTGACATTGCATAGTTGACAAAAAGTTTTGTATAATGTGGGCGAGAACGTATCGTTTAAAACGATTGCTAAGTTTATGATTATTTAGGAATTGCAAGGGAAAAAACATGTGATCGAGGTCTCATTTTATGAAACTAAATATGATTAGATTAGATGTTTTCAGTTTCTTTACTTTCATATAAGCTTACAATTTCCCCTCAATAATATTGTATAAGCAAACTACGAACTAATACAAAAGGACTTGAGTAGTGTGATACGAAGAATTTGTCCTACCTTTACCCAAACGATAAGTCGCTATATGAAATGTAGAATAAGCGCCAAATCCCCTTCAACTCATTCTTAATTATTCCAAATTCTACGCGGTATTTCTATGGTTTATTACATATCTCATCTGCTCGGAGACACTCACAAGTGTATATGTATGTACAAATATATATATATATCCATATATACATATATATATATATATGTGTGTGTCTGTGTGTGTGTGTATGCGTGTGTGCGAATATATATATAATACTATTGTTATTATTATTATTACTATTATTATTCTTATTATCATCATCATTATTATCATTATTAATAATATTATTACTTTCCTTCTTCAAATTTTCTTCCGTTTCTCGCCGAGTGTTTTCCGTACACCTAGGGCAGAGAAGCTCATCGTATGCATTCACAGGAATAACACGCAAATTCACAGGTAAAGTATGTATTTTAAAAAATAACTAAATAAATAAATAAATTCATGAATGGATGTTGTTTTCACAGTGATAATGCTCTTCTCAGTAAACCAGTCGTTTCAGTTGACACGATTTTTTGCACTTCCTGTAGGGATGGTAAGCCTGGTATCATTTGCAAATAGGTTTCAGTACCATTTTTATCATTCGTAGATATTAGGAATAATAATTCCATTATTATTATTTATATTATCATTATTATTATTATTATTATTATTATTATTATTATTATTATTATTATTATTATTATTATTATTATTATTATCAAAGATAAAATCCATATCGACTGTTATCAGGCAGCTGGCATGTAAAACCTTTTAGGTATCAATCAATACAATGGATACAATTTTTTTATAGTAAATATAAGGGCAGCTACATGGTAGATGTAAAATGATTATATCTACCTTATTTATCACATAGATACTTGCTGAAAGCGAAGTAAATCAACAAAAACGATATTTTAAAAGGTTTAGCCATACATCAATTGATTTCTAATTCAGTGGTATAATTTCCTTTACCGTTATCAGTAATACATAACTCAACGTACGTAATTATAAGCATTTATACATACCTTACGAACACAACTTATCCCCAGTGCATCTACAAATATTTCTATTTATATACACAGTAGGTTCATGATATATATGTGTGTATGTATGTACGTGCGTACGTATGGATGTATGTGTGCATGTATGCATGTGTGTATGCATATGTGTAGATGCGCATGCATGAGTGTACGCCTATAAGCATGTGTGTATGTATGCATTTATGTATGTATGTATTTATGTATGTATGTATTCACACAAGTGTATGTAATATGCATGTAATACTTTTGTGAGCGCGCATGTTGGTTACACATTGTGTGCGCACATGTAGGTTACACGTGTTAAGGAAATTCATGTATGTCTATGGGTGTAAATGTGCATGAATGTATATATGTATATATATACGCGTGTGTGTGTGCGTGTGTGTGTGCATGTGTGTGCCCACGTGTGTGTGTATACATGTAAGTGTGTATGTATGTCCGTTTATATAATATGGCTGTAGCTGTGAAAGTCGAAATGGAAAAGGTTTTTGCTTTAAAAAACCGTTCGTACTGAAAAATCTGAAGATGCCGGCCCGTGACACATGTTAGCTTTGGTCTTCCAAACATTTTAAATCTGATATACACAGTCTAACACTTATAGGTTATCCACTTGGAGTTGCACAGTTAAAAAGGGGGAAAAAAACGAATTATTTCACATCTTCCAAAGTTTCTAAATTCTCATAACGTGAAACACACGCACATGCACAGAAACACACACACGCGCGCATACACACACACACACACACACACACACACATATATATATATAGATATTTATATATACATATACATGTTTAGATGAACAAATAGTAAAAGTAAATACAAATTACACGAAATAAAGTTTATATATTCATTCCATCACCATACGAGGGGCGTTCAATAAGTAATGTCCCTGACCCAATTCCCATAGCAGTAGAGCAACAAATCTTGGCACAGTTATTAGTCTTTTTCTACATAGGAACCACCCTGAGTTACGCATTTCTCCATTCGTCTGATGCAGCTCTGGAGACCGTTTTTGTAGAAGACCCCAGCTTGGTCCTCCAACCACGACGTGACTTCAGAAATCAAGGCTGCATCATCTGGGAAACGCTTTTCTTTCAAAAACAACTTCATGGCTGGGAAGAGGTGAAAATCAGAGGGTGCAAGGTCAGGAGAGTAGGGAGGTGGGGGAGTAGTTCATAGCTGCACGCCTGTGCTTCTGATCTGGCGACACGCGAGTTGTCGACCGGAGCGTTGTCCTGCAGGAGGAGGATGCCTTTGCTGAACTTGCCCCGCCTCTTGATTTTGATAGCTTCTCTTAATTTCCTCAAAAGTAAAGCATAATAGGCTCCTGTAATTGTGGTACCCTTTGCCAGGACATCTGTCATCACTATTCTGTCCTGGTCCCAGAAGACTGTGAGCATGACCTTGCCAGCGGAGGGCTGCACCCTTGCCTACTTTGGAGGAGGTGAGTCACAGTGCTTCCACTGCATTGACTGGGCTTTGGTCTCTGGATCATAGTGATGGACCCAGGTTTCATCAGTCTTTTGAAAAATTTTGACTCATCTTCTTGGCACATCTCCAAATTCATCCTCGAGCACTCGACGCGTTCTTGCTTCTGGAAAAGTGTGAGCAACCTGGGAATCCATCTAGCAGACACCTTTTGCATATGCAAATGGTCATGAATGATAGTTTCCACAGACCCGGTACTAATCTTGACCTCATGGGCTATTTGGCGAATAGTTATGCGTCGATCTTCCAAAATGGCAGCCTCAACTTGACGGACAGATGCCTCATCAATGGCAGAAGGGGGGCGACCATGTTTGAATTCACGATGCCAGCGTTTTATAAGGTCATATGATGGGGCATCATCACCATAAGTTACTTTCATTTCATCAAAAGTCTCCCGTGGTGGGCGACCTTTCAAATACAAAAACCGGATCACTGCTCGACACTCAACAGGCTCCATTTCACACTTGACTCAGTTAAAACACCTGTAAATCAGTAACCACAATCAGTTCAGAGCTGTAATTTGCCACTTAATCTATAGAGATATAAATAATTACACATGCAAAATTTTAGCTAGATCAAACAGTTGCAAGTGGGTCAGAGGCATTACTTATTGAACGCCCCTCGTATTTACGCTTACCCAGGGGTCTATAAAGTGGTTGATGGGACTATTCAAAGACTCGATAAAAGCGCTGAAACTGCACATGTACTTAATTATTATTTATTTATTTTCTTGAACATACCTGGGGTCGATCAGTGATCAAGGATTCCAAGAAGGGGTTGATAGTCTTAAAAATTTGGTGAATCCTGCGCTTACCGCATTATATGCTTTTAAAAAGTATACAGATAAACTCAGCAATCTAGAAATCCAGAATAGCAACTGAAAGTTGCACTCCGTACTGTATATATATATATATATATATATTATATATATATATATATATATTATATATATATATATATGTGTGTGTGTGTGAGCGCGTGTGAGTGTATATATATATATATATATATATAATATATATATATATACACAACCACACATATATGTATATATATATATACAGACACACACACATTTATAAATACATATACATATGGAGAGAGAGTGTGAAAGAGAAAGGGAGTAATAATGTTTGAGAATAACCTTCTTAATAAAACATGAGTTATATATACATACGTATGTGTGTGTGCTTGTGTGTGCGTGTCCGCAGACATATATCTGTGTGTGTGTGTGTGTGTGTTTACACACTCATAATTACGCCTATGTAAACACAAGAATATAATCAGATCCTCATATCCTGCCCCATCCATTCACAGAAATGTGGAGAAGGTCAGGCGCGTAATGCTGAGAGTTATTAATGGGAAAAACTAAAAAAAAATACAGGCAGTAATTAAACACTTCTCAACAGGTCAATTGCCACCGTCTCCACTTACAACTTATAATGTTTTCTAATAGCTCACATTAATTTCTTTCTTTACAAATGTAGAATGACGGAAGTTAAAATGCATGATCAAATAAGTCGGGGAACTCATGGAAAAGAATGTGACACCAGAAAATAAACCGGAAACGTATATTCTTAAATGAAAATGTTACAAATCTGATATGTCAAGACTAATTTCTTACAGCTTTTGTCTCTTTATATTAAATGCTTTCCCTTTGAGTCAATTTACTTATTTAAACCCCAAGCGTATAAGAGTTGAACTCGAAGTGTATAATCTATAAATAATCGGATGTGATATCAGTATTGTACAACTGTTCCTGAAAATATGATCCTTGAGTGACTCACTGCATTGCTTCCATATATGCATAGAAATGTACTATATTTTCTGCTCTGAGTGCTAGCCCCTGATGATTTTCTTTCATATCTACATCAGCTTTCCCAGCTTGATTGTGATATTGCTCAGGCAACGGTTTTTCTGGTCACAGTCTTGACATTTCCTTCAAGCTTTCTTTTTTATTTACTTTTCGCTTAAACCTTTTCGCTGTCTTAGTGGATGATGTGTCCTTATTGTCATCATCATAATCAGGGAAGTAAAGTTCTCGTCTCTGCATGCTACTTTAAGATTTAGTGTGCTTTCATACTGTATTCATGTTGTCCTACCAGTTGTATCCTCCCGTCGGATGTATCTTTGCAGCGCTATTGTGCTCGAATTATAGGGTGTTTCAAATTGCATTAGGCATTTGCCGCTTTCTTTACGTGGGAGATAGGGCCTATAGACATCTGAATTGGGTGAGGCATCCTGTTTAATGTCAACAATATCCTGGCCTTTATGTCCATACTTTAACGCTATCCTCCTCCTCCTCATCATCATCCTCATCATTATTATTGTATATTTGACTGTTGCTTTGCATTTGTACAATTTGGCTCCAAATCTCGTCCAGAGACCTCAAGAGACAAGGTGGAAGTTCATGTTGGTGTTATGCCTAGGGTGCCATATATTTGGTTTTGTACATAGTGTTGTTCTAGAGGATGTTTAAGAAAACATACGAAAATTATGTTTGTTTTAAAACTTGAGACTACATAGAACGTATCTTGCGTTGGATATGAGCAGTTCCCATGAGCACCATCTTTTGAATTTCTGCCATTTTGAGGACAATTGTTTATGAGTGCATTCACTTTGGGGAATTGGTGGAGAATTTGGGAGAATTGTTGGTCGACTTTCTCAATGTTGAAGTTCCTTGTGATGTGAATGACTACAAAAGGGATGACTCATTTTCCTTTTTATTTTGTTGGTTTGTTTTTCTCAATGTTGTCACTAGAATGGTCTGGGCCTTGGGGATGTCAGTATCGATGAATTTAACCGGATATTATTGTCTTTTAAGGAACCATTTTAGTTCATATCTTTTTCGCTGTAATATGAGGTGTGTTACTATGGTGCAGATCCGTCTTGCAATGTTAAAGGTGATTGCTGATCGGAAATTTAAATATAGGTGTGTTTGTTTTAGTTTGTAAAATAGGTCTGTTCCGATATTTTCTCCTTCTTTAATGATAAGGATATCCAGAATTAGTGGTTCGTTTCTATTACATTGCATGGTAAACTGTATCATTTCATAAAGCCTGTTGATGAAGGAATGGAGTCTTTGCAGGTATTCGTGGCTTATATCCCAGAAGATGAAGCAATCGTCTCGGTAAAGTTTCCAGTTGTTATTAATACAGGTGGCGAAGTCATGACTGAAGGTTTCCTGCAACTGGGAATATAAATTTACTGTTCGGTAACCTATCACGAACGTTGCATATTTTTGGGCTACTTTGGTATCCTTGGCCGTTCCTTTTATTTGTGAATACAGTTCGTTATCAAAGAGTAAGTGGTTGTTCTCCAATATTAATTTGAACCCTTCCAAAATAAACTCTTTCGTGTGGGATGTTAGCATATAAGCTTGTAACAACAAAGCTAATATTGTGTCTTGGTGTGGGAATTCCATATCATCTGTGATGTAGCTAGGTAATTTTTTTACATAGGAGTTTTAGAATTATGTATTATAAGTTGCTAAGATGTTGTGTGCTTGACGCTGGGCTAGCAATAATTGGGCGTAATTTTAAATCTGGTGGTTTTGGTACTCGACATATGATTTACTCTGGCATTTTATGTCTTGGATTTCTTTGGATTTGTGAAATTCGATAACCTATAACAAATGCTGGTTTTAGTTTCGAAATTACTTAAGCATTTTATTCCCTTTAGGGTGAGGTTATCTCAGTATTTTGTCGTCAGTTTATCTAATTGAATCGTCGAATTTATTTCTTCGCATTTGTTGGCTTTCCTGTACAATCCCTCGTCATTCAACTGTTGTAGCACCATATCTTTGTAATAGGTTTTTATTCATCACGACGATTTCTCCACCTTTGTCAGCTTCTTTTATGATTATTGAGGAATCTTTTTGAAGTGTATTTAGTATTAGCACTTGGTCTGTATTGATGTTGGGTTTGTGTTACGTCTCTGTAATATTTGACTGTGCCGATTGTCATAGGCATGTTGTGTACATTTCTATTTAATGGGGTTATAAAGTTCTTTTTGTTTTTTACTAGTGATTCCTCCTCGTGTCTTCACTTGGAAGAATTCTCCTAGACGTGATTTTCCACAAATATATTCTCTGTCTTTTACAGGCTCGGTTTGATCTGCTTTCGTAGTAGGTATAAACTTCAGTCCATTTTTTAAAAGTTTGATTTCTTGTGTTAATTTATTGACCGATACATTGATTAGTTTTGATGCCTATGAGGTTTCCTCATCAAGTGTCATTTGAAAGTTGGTGTTTCTTTTCCTTTTTTTCTTTCGTTTGATGGGAGGGACCTTGCTCTAAAAATGATTTCCTATTGGAGATAGGGAAGTTTCTGTTATGGTATAATATTATATCCGCTGCCATTTCCTTTCCATTATCCCTTTTCATCACTATCGTCCCATTTTTATCAAAAGACATGTATCTTATACCTAATAATTAAGCCCCCTCCATCCCAGACATACACCTAAACTCATCTTTAACATAAAAAAATTACTGAAGTTTGCCTTTATGAAAGTTAGAAAGTTGATTCAGCCATAAGAAAGGAATTTGAAAGACATCTAACCGTTATATTTTCACCAAAGGTCAACTATTCAAATAGAACAAGCCCTTCATAAAACAATCCTTAAACATCCCACCACCTACAAACGCTACTCTCAATCAATTTGTTTGTTTTTATCGTCCACTATTTTTTTACAACTCTTGTTCATCAACACTCCATATTACTCCCACATTTATTAACAAACCTCAGCCCCACCCCAGACATACCCAAATCTCTTATATATAACATCACATAGCACAACACAACCTGAGATCAGTTAGACAATCACCACCGACGAATGTGAGAAAGTTCTCCCCAAAAAGTTAACAAGGATCTTCAAAAAATCTCCCCAGCGAATTAGCAGAAATTTACCAGATAGTAGATCTACAAACTAAACAGTAAAATTATATTACTAAAATATTAAATTTAATTTAAACTACAACTGAAGTCATTATTTTCCTTTTTCATATATATATATATATATATATATATATATATATATATATATATGTGTGTGTGTGTGTGTGTGTGTGTGTGTGTGTGTGTGTGTGTATATGTGTGTATATATATATATTTTCCCGAATTTGTGTAAATGTGTATGGAATAATATATCAGTTGAATCAAGTTAAAACATGGTCTGGTTTTTACGTTTTTTATTATTGTATCTTGAAGAAATGTTTTGCAATCATTAAAAACATATTTTGTAATGTTCATAAATTTCAACTGGTGTCCGTAGCAACCATCATATTTGAGTGTTTGACAACTGTAGTAAAATGACTTCTTTTTATACCTTGTAGAAGGCTCCGACAATACATAGTGAAATCTGATGATTACTACGAACGTATGCGAGCACTAATTGGACTTTATGAACATTACAAAATATATTTTTAATGTTTAACACACTTCAACACTTCAACATTGTAAAATGTTTTTTTTTAAACGCAATAATAAAAAAAACCTGAAAACCAGACCATGTAACATTATTCAACTCGTGTGCGTGTGTGTTTGTGCGTGTGTCTGTGTGTCTCTCTGTCTCTGTCTGTGTTTGTCCTTCCGTCATCGCCTGATAACCGATGCTAGCGTGTTTATGTCCCCGTAACATAGTGGTTCTGGTAGAGAGCTCAATAGAGTACTAAGCTTACAAAGGGTAAATCTTGGTGTCGATTTCTTTGGCTATAACTCTTTTAGGTGGTGGCCCTATATGAGCAAAGACAAATGGCCGAAACAAATAAAAGAATAAGTGAATAAAACAATAGATGATGCCAAAGAAAGACCATCATCACCACTGCTATAAAAGTCAAGAGCTTAGAGAACTACACTATTGCAACGTCTACTACAGTTGCTGCCTCTAAGGACGCCGCCCCACAAAAACCCTCTGTGTAATCGCTCTAATCACCAGTACCTGGAAGGCCTATTTTTTGCAGGCGTGACTACAATATCATTCAGGATTTTATGGCATAAAGACATAAGAACCTATAGACTGCTGAACATACAGTAAATATGTTTACTACGAAGTGCTGCATTAGAAATGCTCCCAGAAACATGGAAATGAATGCCAGACAAACAATGCTATATAGGTCTGTGTAGATCAAAAAACGATGTGTGAAAATGGCCATACATGAAAGTTTGGAAATATGGGATGGGACATAAACGCCATCACTAGAGAGGGCAATGCGACACCGAATAAGTGAAATCCTTCCATGAGACCTTGCATTAAAATATTTTGTTGCCCCCTGTCGGAGGGATTTAACCTCATTGCGACTGAACCAGTGTTATGGTTAAGGAAAAATGAGCAGTAGTAATAAAAGCGAATGCCATTACAGCGATTACAGTGAATGCAGTACCAACTACAATATCGATAGGAACATCTATAGCAACAACATCAACAAAAGCAATAGACAAAACATAGCCAGAACGGGCCACAGAATCTCAGAGAGCAGCAAGAAATAAAGATCAAGAAAACCTCAAATGCAACCACAAATACACCAACAAGATTAAACTATCCCTCCGACACTCACCATGCAGATATTTTGTGTGGCAGAGGTAACGATGAGGACGTTAAATACACGTGACTAATACAAAGACAATTAAGTAAAGAAAAGCGTACCAACGAAAGAAAATGTGATGCTTAAACATATGGAGAAAATAGTTTTGAGCAACGATTCAACTCCTCTCCAACATCAACTCCACCGGGACTATTATAAGAATCATCATCATCGTTACCGTATCCACCAGAGCTACCAAGGTCCGAGATTACAGGAAGTAGCAAAAGCCAATTTATACGCACTAATAGTCCGAATAACCTTTAAGATGAAAAAGTCTTTAACGTCTCAGCCATTATTACAGGCAATAGAATTCAAATGCATTACATGCACCAACAAACAACTACACTACCTGAACTAATAGAATTCCAGCATATATAAAAGTCGTAACCGTACAAAAGCACAGAACACATTCCAAAAGGAAATACTTGTGGAATAGGAGACTTCAGAGGAGATACCAAGAAAGAATTTTATAAAGAATTGTATTTGGAAACTCCTAAAACTGAGAGAAAGACATACCTCTCCCTCACTAGCAATAAACAGAGTGAGCTTTTCTGGTTTCCTTCTTTATCTCTATCATAGCCGTACACGAAATAGGCAATATATATGCACGTGGCATTGGTTACCATGGAAGCAATAATCACGACACTAGACATAGATGCCGTTACCCTCAGCGAAAAAACAAAATGAAATTATTGATCATGTCGTCTCCATATTCAGTCTTCTTGCGCCTACAGAGTATCTCAACTGGCATGATAGAGCAGCACAATATATTCAGTGGGTAATTTGCAAAAACTTGGACTTGCCCCATGATGAAAACTGGTGGAAACACAAACCATCGCTACTGCCTGAAAATTATCACATCTCACACCTCTGGAATTTCACCGTTCAAACTGACAGAAAAATAGATGCGTTTAGGCCAGACATTATATTGAAAGACTTCAGACAAAATTCATGCCTCCTCATTGATATGACTGTTCCAATCGATATAAATGTATCTGTCAAGACCTACCAAAATCTGAGCAAGTATAAGGATCTTGAAATAGAAATTAGTAAAATATGGAACCTCGAGAAATAAACAATACAAATTGTCATAGGTGCCCTGGGAATGATAGCAAAATGGGCTGATCCCTCCGTAGTTCAGATTCCAGAAAATCCCAAAATGGCAGAAATTTGAAAGAAGTGCTCATGGTAACTGCCCATATCCTACGTAAAATACTATCTATGCAATCTCAAATTTTAAAACAAACTCATAATTTTCTTATGTTTTTTAACATTCTTTAGAACAGTACTATGTCCAAAACTCTAGGCATAAACCTTCTAAATTGTTGTCTCTTGAGGCCTCTGAGTGGACTCGGTGCAAACTCGTACAAATAAAAAGCTAGTCAAACAAATAATAATAATAATAATAATATAATAATAATAATAATAATAATAATAATAATAATAATAATAATAATAATAATAATAATAATAATAATAATAATATTGATGATGATGATGATGATGATGATGATGATGATGATGATGACGACGACGACGATAATGATGATGATGCATTAATAGGCAGTGACTCTTATGGCTTCGAGCAGGAACAAACCTACAAATACCTCGGAATAAATGAGGGTTCTGCCATTCAATATGCAAGTATGAAAGAGTAGATCAGGTAGGAGTGTTACAGAAGAGTTCAAGCAGTGCTAAAACTCGATTTAAATACATGTAACAAGGTGTTAGCTATAAATTCCTCAGCACTGAACTTGTTATTTACAGTTTCAATGTGCTGAACTGGAATGTGAACGAAATAAGAAGGATTGACAGAAAAATCCATAAGCTGCGGACTTGAAATACGATTAACCGCCCAAAGGCAGAGGCAGGTCGTCTTTACCAACACAGTGCTCAAAGAGGTCGAGGTTTGATCCAATTTAAAATCTCCTACAAAACCACCACAGTTGGAGTGGCAAACTACTTTCATGTGGGCTTATGCATAATACCCAGGTTGAGCAGCACGAGGGAAGTACAGCAACTGTGGTTGCAAAGGTTAAATCAATAGCAAAGTAAAATGCGTTTGAACATTTGGTTGATAGGTGGGAACAAAAACTTCCGCATAACAAATAATAATAATAATAATAATAATAATATAATAATAATAATAATAATAATAAAATAATAATAATAATAGTAACAACAACAACAACAGCAATAACAACGACAACAACAATAATAATAATAATAATAATAATAATGATAATAATAATAATAATAATAATAATAATAACAATAATAACAAGCGAGTGTGAAATGTAAGGTAACAGAATAGGTTGAGAAATACCAGCAACTGCGGGACGAGATTGGGAAGCCATGGGGCATGACGACGGTAATGGTGACACCAGTGGCAATTGGAGCATTATGAACAGTTTCCAAGGGCTTTGAAAAACATATTAAGAATACTGGAACTGCTGTCAGGTTCGAGGTGATCCAGAAGACAGTCTTGCTGGGTACAGCTCGTATTCTAAGGAGAATATTTTCTCTTTGAGTCAAAAGAGACGGCACTGCTTGAAGCTTCTGGTGATTTGTTATTGCCTGCTTGCAAGTAAAGAATAACCGGTACTTAAGCACTCTCCGAGAATCTTTCATAATAATAATGATGATAATAATAATAATAATAATAATAATAATAATAATAATAATAATAATAATAATAATAATAATAATAATAATAATAATGATGATGATGATGATAATGATAATAATGATAATAATGATGACGATGATAATAATGATAATAATAATAATAATAATAATAATAATAATAATAATAATAATAATAATGATGATGATGATGATGATGATGATGATGATGATGGTGATGATGATGATGATGATGACGACGACGACGTCGACGATGATGATGATGATGATGATGATGATGGTGGTGGTGGTGGTGGTGGAAAACTGAATTGACAGCCGGGAATGAAGTATTAGGAGAGGTGAAAGTTAAGAGAGAAATATTCCAGGCGGACAGTGTCTTCCCACTGAACTTTGTGCTGGGAGTGATCCGCCTAAGTGAAATACTACAGAAGACAAAGATGCAGTGTAACTTGGGAAGCTGTAAGAGAAAACTGAACCACTTGTTATTCGTGGACGACTTGAGGTTGTTCACAAAAATATACAACAGAACTTGACAGCCTAATTAAGTTTGTGTGGATTTGCTCGAATGATATCAAGATGGAGTTTGGACTCTCAAAATGTGCTACAGTGATAATAAGACGACGAAAGCTTGTCAGTACAGAAGGCATATGTATGCCAATTGGTGAAATGGGGAAGGCAATTGAACCTGAATCCAATTAAAAAATACTTGGGTATACTTGAAGCAGATGGAATTAAACACAGCGATATGAAATAAAAGGCAAAGAAAGAGTCCCTGCGGTGTGTGAGAAAAATATTGGCTTCAAAGCTGAATACTAAAGAACAATTTATGTCCTTATGTTAACTCTTAATCCTCAGCAACGCAAGACCAAGAATTGGGCACATATTGGAGGATCAACCTTAGGAATGAGCATATGTCTTTACTGTGCCACATGTGTAATAGTGCTCTAGGTGTGCAAAATGCCCTAGATTTGTCCAAAACCACTACAGGTTGTGGCGACACGATGAGGTTGCGAAACTGTTACATTGAAAACTGTGCGAAAAGTGGAGGCCAGAGAGACAAGAAAGGATATGACCACAAACCTCAGGGAGGGACGGAGGCGGAGACTAAAAAAATCCTCCGGGATTTCCCAATCGAAACAGATTAGGTGCTAGAGCATAACATACCGGATCTAAAGGTGGTGGATAAGATGCACCTCATATTGATGTTGCGTACCCATTTGACCCACAAATAGTGAAAGAGGAAGGCGAAAAATAGACATATGCAATCCTGTTAAGTACGAAATAACCCAGCTATAGAATGTGAAGAAATCGAAGATTGTGCCCATTATTGTTCGGTCCTTGAAGACAGTATCAGAAGGCACCAAGTGGAAATTGGAAGAGAATGCATAGTAGAACTGTTACATAAATTTTGCCTTCTTGGCACGACCAGATTAACCAGAAATTATTTGATAGTTGAAAAGAACAGATTGTTGAAGAGAACACTGTAGGATGCAGAGAGCAAGCCCACTACGCATGCATGACACCAAGAGTTACAACAAAACCTGAGACAAAATAAATAATTAATAGTCTTAAATTTTGGAAAAGCCCAACAATTTCGCTGAGGGAGTAAATCGATTACATCAACTCCAGTGATTAGTTGGTACTTATTTTACCAACCCCGAAAGGATGAAAATCAAAGTCGACCATGGCGGAATTAGAACGAGTATCCCACCGGAACTAATATCCCATCAGATATGTGTTAAAATGTTACATTATTCTTTCACATAAGTTGCAGTTTGGATCAGCAGGGTGACAGAAAACACATCACGTAGTATTCAATTAATTTCCACAGCGTCTTCAGTTCAAATGACTGTAAATTTATGAAAAGATATTTTGTTTAATCGATCTACTTCTCCTTGTGCAATGAACGCTATCCGCGCTTTTATGAGTAGGAAATTTGATGGGCATCTTTAATAATTGCTTTCTTATTAAATTACATTCTGAAACTCGATTATTCTCCACCGATGATAGTGAAACTATTTCTTCAATCAACTTTCTCGTTATATAAATGTAATCGTTATATATTACAACGTACTCGTTATATAACAACATAAGTCGATGAGTATTTTAAGAGAAATTTATGTCCTTATGTTAACTCTTAATCTTCAGCAAAATAACATGTCACTAGATCGGACCTGCATTATCCAGGCATATTCCATTTGATGTAGTTCCATACATTTTCCTTTTGATCCAATGTTTTCTCCCATGATTTTGTCGAACTGAAGACTATGACTAAATCAGTTTACTATTATCATAATAAGCCATTGTAATGAAATAAAGGATCTCAGGATTCAGAAGCAAAGTTTTAACCGTTCAGATCTACTTAGTTTTTTAGTAACATTGCCTATAGCTATGCATTGTCACTGAATAATCGAACTTAATATACTATGCGAACAATTTTTCTCAGGAAATTTTCATTGTATCCTATTGTATCAAAATCCGATCTACTTCAGTAAAAGAACAAAAGGGTCTTGTTTTATAGCTGAGGCTGCAAATGTTTTAATGATACAGACTAATACAATTTGCGAAATTTAAAAAATTTTAATTCGAGATAGGTGTGTGAGAAAAATAACATAAACAACTGACTCACGATATTATTTTAGCACTTGTGAAAATATTAGATATCTACACTATTTACGATCCTTGAAAACTCTCTGTCCCTGAACGAGAAAACAACCACAGTAACGTGATGGCCTTTACTTAGGGATCTGACTCTTTGGAGGTATAGTAGTATTTGTGACTAATAATATTTTGCCTATTTACGTAGTTAATGTTCTTGGGGTTTGTAAGAGCGTATTATGTATTCGTTGATCAATTTAAAATATAATTTATTAATTCTAATGAATAGATCTTGTAATAAAGATGAATTAAATAACCATGTGCATTAACAAGTGAATGTGACAACACTTGCCGTAGCTAATTCACTAATATTATTATTCACTTAGTTTTAGCAAGTAGCGCAAAATTATGTATTTCAGGAGAAATGCCTGGCCTTTGGAGAAATTGAAGTAACTGCAGTTAAATTCCTTGTTCTTAATATTAAATGCAAGGCTGACATCGCAGTATTCTAACACAATTATGAGAATAAATTCTGCTAGATTTCATTTGTTTCCGACTAATTTTCGATATTCTCTGCTTATTTAAATTATTCTGTTAATATCTAAAGTAAAAAATATCAAAATATAGTTTATTATAATATTTGGTGTACATTTAACTAAATACATACATATTATTTGTTTCTTTTTGGTTTGCTTGTGAATAGTATTTTCCACCTACATGATATTTGTACTTATTAACGTTGCAAAGCAGACCCAAACTTCTAAAATTAGATACTATTGTCTTCTTATATTTAAAAGTATACAAAGAATATAGCATTTGAAAATTATCCATTTTGTTCTCATCAATACTTAATGATACTTCACTGCCTCTCAGTATCAGATTGACAAAAACTAAACATTTCAAAAACAACTATACAAGTAAAAAAAAACTTTCATTGTACCAAATCTTTCCCAAATGTCTCATCAAATGATTTCCGTTATAGAAAGGTCTCCTTCCAACTAACTCTCTAAATTCTGAAATCCAAATAGAACATGGAAAAAAATGAAATCTTATATTACAAATCTTCTGTAAAATTCTATTCTTGATTATTACTTTTGATCTAATAATAACTAGAAAATAATAATTTAAGTGAAGTAGAAAACAATGCTGTTTTCACGATTTTTAGTTGATTTAGAATTTTGAATTTCTCGAACAAAATTCTTTAGGGCTTTTAGCTATTCAGACGCAAATACTAAATAATGCTTTTTATATTCAAATATTTTTTTTATTTCTTAATTTATTTATTTCATTTTAGCTTTTTTTTTTTGCATTGAATGCATTTGTCAAATATCAGTAACCGGCTCTTTGAAATCTTATTTTATATCGAATATTGTGACTTCTATGATGATACAAATAAGAGACACAGGAATAACGAATAATTGATATGAACAAAAACTCACACACCAAAATATGATAATTATTGTCTGTTTTGCGGGGTAGATTGTGTCGGAAATGTCTGAAGCCTTTAAATTAGAGAATAACATTTAAAATTAATTTTCGCTTCAATTGCAACACTGGATTTAATTCATCGAAGACAGAAATGGACACTTCCTCTTTTTGTTTCTTTGTGGTATTATATTTTTACAATTTACATGACGATATTCAGGTTTCCTATTGAAAATTGCACCTAGTTTTCTTGTTGATTGCACCCACTTATATTCACTAGAGCATCAGATCTTATTTATGCATAACATTTTAAAACCGCTTCCTATTCAAGATAACACTGATATTGCCAATAAACCTCAATAAAAATATTTCGTACTGAACATTTAAAAGATGCAATTTTATATATCTATGTCCGTACGAACATAGGATATGTTTTATAAAAGCATTACAAAACCGTTATTGCGGTAACTAAAACTGCGACAAACACACACACACGAGCGCATATTCATACACAAAAGTACAGTAATTTATATTTTGAAAATAGTCCCTGTACTAGAAAAATTTGTTGATTTTTTGTCTGTAAGTGTGAGTGTGGGTGTACATATAAAACGAATGGGGATTTATTGACTCATTAATAATAATATATCCATTGATACATAATCTTTATGCATAACATTTATCTCATTTTTTTAATATTTTCCTTCCTTTCATAATATATAGAAAATACTTGAATTGAACACTAATATAATATATCTCGATAATTCTTAACTAAAAAAAAATAAGTGAAAAGAAATCGATAAATTTCTTTCATGCTCAAATGTCTTTATATTTTATTATGCTGAATTATTTATATATGTTTATTCAATTTTCGGAAATGATTTGTACTTAGTGGCATGATTATACAGAAAACATCAAACATGCTATATCGGTTGCATTCGTTGAACGCTATATAAATATGCCAAACAAGTTAAAAGGCCAGCACATACATACAGACTATATGTACGCACACATACATATACCCTATATATGTGATTGTGTGTGTTTGTGTGTGCGTGAGTGTGTGTGGGTCTGTGTGTGTTGGACTACATGTATATATAGGTATGTATAAATTGATTTCTTTATAACTTTGCTAGACAAGTTAAATGTCTTCACATATACACAGATACACATTTGAGCGTATTCATATGTATGCACCATCACGCACACACATCAGATAAGATGAGAAACTTGCAACAGTGCAATAGGCGAAAAGTATATTTTTCTGATATAATGGAACAGTGGAATTATTGAAAATACAAATTTGGAGTATTATGATTGATGATTCAACTAAAAGAATATTGGAATACAATCTTGGAAAACATTACGCATTTCAAACAAAGCTATCATGCTTATAGTGTATTCAGGTCGAAAGATATTAATTCTAGTGAATTAAAATGCTATTTAACGAAACATCAGCTGATATGACAGAGCAATGAAAAGTTAAAATTATTAGCATAACCTATTTGATAGAGAAAATTTATAAGCATTGGAATAATTACGTTCATGATAAGAATTATGATTATTATTCATGTGGAAACACACCGTTCGGAGGTTTTGCAACATTAACTGTCCTATATATATATACACGCACACACACACACATATATATATATACACACGCACACACACACACATATATACCCATATATATATGTGTGTGTGTGTGTGTGTGTGTGTGTGGTGTGTGTGTGTTTGTGCTGGTGCTCATGTGTGTATCTGTGTGTGTATGATATACATTTACACCTATACCCAAATGAAATTAAATAATGAGTGTAGAAATTGATATCAATCAATTAACATTAATCTAAACCAGTGGGCTAGCATATTAAAAAAATCCGAATATTTAAAAATTTTAATACAATTAATAAGAGGGATGATCCCTAAAGTGGATTCCTATATGCTCTAGATAGACGTCTATACATATAGTGTATGTGTATGTGTGAGCTGGCCTTTTAACTTGATTGACATGTTAATAAAACGTCAATATCTATCTATACATATGTCTATATATATTTACGGAAATTGTTGCGCGCGCTGTTAAGAAGCTTTTGCATCATGTTGTTTGGATTTCAAACCCGCTATACACCACCTTAGGCGAGTTCTTTTACAATAACCCAAATACAACGAATGCTGGTAGAGGGAAACTATACGGAAGCCTAGCTTGTGTGTGTGTGTGTGTGTGTGTTTGTCTGTGTGTGTGTGTGGTGTGTGTTGTCTTTGTTTTTATGATCGTCTCCACCACTGGTGCTGCTTAGATTTCGTCCCAGTCAGCTTCAGTTTTAATTTAATTAAAAGCACATCTTCTACAATACTTATTGCTACATTATGCAACACACGCATATATATAGATATATGGTAATAATAATAATAATAATAATAATAATAATAATAATAATATAATAATAATAATAATAATAATAATAATAATAATAATGATGATAATAATAATAATAATAAAAACAATAGTAATGTGATGATGATGATGATAATACATAGATGAATTTCATAAATAGTTTAATGCCTCGCAACGGACGTTTCCACTAATGGCAAGATGTTTGTGACCTTAGTCCGCATACCTGGTATAATTAAAGTCCCATCTCTAATATCCATAGATATCAGGTGGTTCTTCGTCTAGGCGTCTATTTTATTCAGGCGAAGAAATGAACGCAGACATGTTTATAGCATTAAATTTCGTCAATATACACTGTGATTTGCCCAAGGTTAGTAGTTAAGAACAATACATACTTGGCGAAACTCAAATTACACTATCAAATTGTGATATAATAAATAAATATAGCATCTAAAATATATGACACCGAGTGTGATCTTTATCTACTGCAAACAACTGGAAATCCAATATAATTTCATAATAGTCACATTTTGTGAAGAACACAAAAAGTTAATGTTATTTTACAATTGTCATTTTACAATTGTCAGTTTATATATTCTTAAACGCTACTGTCTCAAAAGTATTTTCCATATAGAAATTAACTAATAGTTAGACAGAATCGTTTCTTCTTTAAATATATTTCAAAATAAATTATACCTCGCATAAGCATTCCTTGAGTAATTTCAGTTTAGATAGTTAGCTTCAATATCTTGGGAACCTCAAATGTATAACTATCAAATTAAATATATATTGTACTATATTAGGGTTAACGAAACCCTACAGGCATTAAAGTAGTTAGTTTCGGTCACACGCTCGTGGAACTACTGAAATATTAGTATCAAACGGTTTATTACACAAGGTGAAAGAGATATTCCCGCATTTTAACGATTAGAAATTAAAAGCATATAAATATTATTATTTCATACATAGAATTCCTCATCACACTTATACATTATACTCTTCCACGCAATATTGGTGCCAAATGACACTCTAATGTCACGATTAGTGACAATTAAATTTTTTCCTTTTTGGTTTTTTATTGCGTATTGTTGCCTTGATTACTTTAAAATTTTAACATTAGCATTTTGCTAAATCAAACATAAATTCCTACGGTAAATATATATATTGACAGTCAAGATTTTGTCAAACCTTCCAGCAAGGAAGTAGCCACTACTGATGAGCTTGTAATTTCAAGCGAAACTAAACTAGTATACTGATCTTGCTCGTTATGGGTCGGTATATGAAAATGTACCGTCAGTATATGAAAATGTACTTATTGGTTATTTTTACAGGTAAGAATTCACAAGAACATCTCTGAAACAGGAGATAGTGGCAAATGACTCACTGGATCTCACTTCTTCTTCTTCTTCTTCTCTTCTTCTTCTTCTTCTTCTTCTTCTTCTTCTTCTTCTTCTTCTTCTTCTTCTTCTTCTTCTTCTTCTTCTTCTTCTTCTTTTGCTTCTTCTTCTTTTGCTTCTTCTTTTTCTTCTTCTTCCTCCCACTTGCATAGAACATATTTACTCGTTTTACTTTACTTGAAAGTGGGTAATAACAAATTACCAAAGGCTTCAAGTAAGTGTTTCTTCTCGCTCTGAACAATACAAGACTTACTATAAGAAGAAATGTGTTTCCTGGATTACTTCAAGCTTGACAGTAACTCCAGTATTTTCAATATGCTTCTCAAACCCTCTTTGAGACTGCTCAAAATATTTTGATTACAAGGATATCACAATCACTTACGTCATACACCATACACCAAAGTTTCCTATTTGGCCCCCCTCCTCAATTGCTGGTATTTCTCCATTTTTCTAGTTCTTCCTCTTCCACCTTCGAATCACCTGTTATCGCAAAATATATTACCTTAATCTCTTTTTCATCTTTATCGATGAGCAAAATATCTGGCCGTCTCGACTCTCTTACCTGGTGATACTGTCTTTTAATATCCCAGAGGATTAACACCCCTCTGGCTTGAGCCCATAGCATCAAGCGGCTTTGTTAACGTATCATTTATCACACAGCTGCCAGTGTAAATATCTGGCCACGTTGCCATGTCCCATTTTGCATTCGCGCCTTACAAGTTCACTGCACTCACTGACAATGTACCTCATGCTTTCTCCTTTTTCAGGACATATACTGCATTATCGTGAGTCAGTGCATTTTTCTATTTGGTACTTGATGTAATTCGTTCATGATATTGCTCACAGTAAGCTAATGCCTCTGTACATCCTTTTAAGTCTGCTGTCATTGCCACGTCTTAATCTAATCAATCTCATATTTATTCTTCAAGAACTGACTATACGATTTCTTGTCATGCCAAGCTTTTCGATACTGTTGCGCACATTTAGCTTAGTCCTGTCCTCCTCAGATACTTTTTTTTCAAACTTCTTTCCCCTTGACCTCATTTATCTTACTCAAAATAATACTCGGATACTTCTATTACTTTAATAGTTTCACCATATTCCAGCTTGATTCCATGGCTTTTATTAACCTTCCTTCTTTTTTTTTATCACCATTACAACATACTTCTTGATCCTTAATTCCATCCCCGAATCCTTGCTAATCACCCGAACTGTTGACATCAAACTAACATTTTCTCTTTTGAAAAAACTTTAGGTCATTTTTGAATAGCAAGTCTTTTATTTCTGCATTGCCTACAGTACTCATTACACACACCTTTCCTAGAACACCCAATACGGGTATCATGTAGAGGATAAATAGTAAGGGAGATAGGTTGATCATTGGAAAATTCCTCCTTCAATATTTACCTGTCCTGATTTCGACGAGATAGACTTTGCCTTTCATCCTATTGTGGTTGAGAAAATAGTACAAGCTGAACAACGGCGTGGATATAGCCAAATATCCATCTCCCCAGACTTTTCTGGCCTTGAACTAAATTTTGAACTCAATATTTACCTGCCCTAGCATATCAAAACATGTGTGAGTCCAGTTCTGCAGATTATCGTTGAGTCTCGTATACATTTCCAAATATTATCAAAAACGTTTGCCAGATTAAGACACTCGATAATTCACGAGTGTGGGGTCCATATCACAGACTTTCTTGTAGTCTTCCCATGTCATGGCCCAACTTTGGTGCCCCTTCTTGCAGTTAGCCAAGTCAGTCTTATTTAGTATCAACTGAACCATAATCCCTCAGCTCTTGCGTCTAAACCTTCTTTGTTCGTTGGCAGGCATTTGCCCTCGTCAAGATAATTGTAAATGTGATTTGAAATTTAGCCCCCATCAATTTCCACATAAGTGGCAAAACAAACTATTGATCAAATATTTCCAACCATATTTCTTTTATAAGGATCCTTCTCACATAATACTATCCTACCTTTTGTCACCAAGGCCAGCATTTTGACTTATTGCTTATCATTTTGACCATATGGCTCGCAAATCTTTGGCGTAGTACAGTTAATTTCTTGAGCTAATAGTCCTGAACTCAATGCAAATCAGGTACTTTCCAGTTATGCCATTTCTTGCACAGATCTCCAAACGATTTCTCAGTGATTCTCAAATTCCCCTGCTGATACCCTCCTCCACTGCGAGAGACTGTAACCACTCTGCTCCAACTTCCTGCTGTTTCTCCTGAGACTATATGTTCGACCAAAATCTCTTGCTCTCGTCAGAGTTTTCAATTTTTTTCTTTCTATTCAGTTTCTGGTTTTGATCAAAAACTGCTGAATTCTCTCTTCGTATCTTTTTCAGTTTATGAACTTTAGCTTTCAGTCTCAGTTTTAATTCCTATCACAACTTTGAATTCCTTTTTCTTCACCCTACAATTCCTCCCAAACTCATCATACTTTTCTTTTTTCCGAATTACATCTCTCTTTTTCCTTCTAACAATATCAATGATTTCTGATCTCATTGTTGGACTGCGTTTCTGCAATGGCAGCTTCTGTTTACATTGTCAATTGCCATTGACTCTTAAGCCTAAATAAGGTGAGGTATCCCGCACTGGATACCAACCCAGTATTCTATATTCAGTATATGGATGGAACCAAAAGAAACAGATAGATTTTAATATTTGCATATCTTATATACTCCTAGAAGGTGTATCAACCATGGCTGAAAAATTCCTTCAACCCTTGAGACAAGACTATTCTCCCGTATATTTAGAGTAACCAAAAAAAAAAAGTACGCCTGGTGAAATGCTTAGCGGTATTTTCTCTGTTGCTATGTTATGAGTTAAAATTCCGCCGAGGTTGACTTTGCTTTTCCTCCTTTCGGGGAGAGTACTGGTGGTCGAACTTATCGACTTAATCCTTCAGGTCTCGTGCCTACAGTAGAAATGATTATTAACATTATTGTTGTTGTTGTTGCTGCTGTTGTATCTGTTGTTAGCATTGTTCGTGTCATTGTTGTTCTTGCTCTGAAACGACTTCCAAAGCACTGAAGAATTGAATTACATTTTAGTTGATGGACACGGAAATTATAGAAGTATGAACCATTTCAAATTTTATTTATTTATTTATTTATTTGTACATATTATTCACTCCCCATTTTATGTGTCTTCATCTGGAGGAGCAGGAAGAGCTTTTGCCACAACGTTAGAAACAATGTTTGCTCTTTCATATGTTAAATATCACAAACATTTTGAGAAAACAGAACATTAAAAATAAAATATAAAGAATTGACAATTGAAATTGAACAGGCAAAGTTTAAATACAAATATTTTACTTTTACAAAAGACAAAGCTATTTACATTTAGACAAAATTACAAAAATTAAGATAGCGCTGTCGCACAAAGCTTCACAAGAGTCACGAGCCATATCTGAATGTTTGAATCAATCCAGCTGCATTATAAACAATGAAAAATAAAAGAATTAAAAGTAGTGTGTCACAAAATACAGAACTTTTTTACTTGAAGAATTAATCGAGGAAAGACCTACGAGGTTATTGACATATCATTGTATCACAAAACCAAGTAGGCTCTCCTAATGTAGTAAGAAGAAATCATAGCCTGTTTCTGGCATAATGTGTCCTTGATACAAAGCCTCGGTCAGTGGAAGTATGTGCCTGAACTCTAAGACTAGCGACAAGATGATAAGACAGGCGTAGCTCGTTCGAGGATATTCGCTCGCAAGATGATGCCGTGTTATATGGAGATATGAATCGCAAGGATTACTGTAAGATATATCGGCACAGGTGTTTACCCTAGTGCACAGTCAATTTTGAGGCATAGCACGAGCAAGTACAAAAAGGTGACATGCAACAATATGCGGTCCTCCTTATCACTGAGCACGTCAAAAATACCTGCTGGATTTAATCATTTGAAGATGTAAAGAGGAAATGTATCAGGCAAGTAGGCAGCGCAGGAAGCCAATTTTCGTCAATTATTAACAGTGTACATGAGATTTTACAATAGTAATACAAGAAGCTGGAGAGTAAAGAAAGGAGTGATCACATTAGAGACATAAACATGGACAATAGCAGGAGGTGAAAAGTAGGTATGCTGTAGTTTCTAGTTTACTATCATTTACAAATCAGAGAGTAGCCTAAGTGAAGTAACGATGTCCAGCGACGTATACTAGCATCTCTATAAACGGCTTTAACTATACTTTTGGTGCAAGCAACACCAAAACCCAGATTAATGAAATAACAATGGAACATTGAAGAATGTATCAGCTTTATATTGTGTAAAGTTATTTTTTAATAAGCAAGCACTATACATGGTATGTTTAGATGAGAGGCTTGCAGAGCTGGAGCACATGATAAAAACAAATGCATTTCTACCTATAGCTCTCACACAGGCCTGTGGAAAAGGGAAGCTGATGATTGCATCGTCTACACTTAAAATTAGACACTTGTTTAATTACCTTTCTAATAGATATTTTGTGGTTTGATATTGATATTGTGCAGCTAAAATCAGACCATCTGTTTCTGCATTTAGTCCGGAGCTTTTAAATCATTGTTGAATTCTCGATGAAATACTTCCTGTCTTAACACTTTTTTCTAGTATAATTAACTTCTAGATCATACCCAATTGTTTCCTTATTTAAAAATGCATAATTCTATTAATAAATGAAATTAGATTCATATATTATTTGCACTCTTTCATCTGAGTTTCAATGAAAACTCATTTGTATTTTTCACGCTTTACATTTTGGGGCAATGAAATTTCTTTCTTTTTTTTTTTTGGTTTTGATGTCTAGTAAACAACAAAGAACAAATGAAATAAACATAATAAATAAAAATATGAACTTAGACACCTTTTAAAGAAATCAAATTTTGCAGTTATTGAAAAGAAGATGAAATTATGATGAAGCGCTATTTCAATACACTTGTAATAACGGAATTGATTAAAGAGTATTTGTAAGGTTTCTCGTACTCAATGTCTTGTGCTTTGTAGTATGATATAGAGGGTGGCAGGGGGAAAAATATTTAAACATCGGTTGATTTTTGCCGTTTACTTCTGGTGCAGCATGAGAGAACCAAAAATATACACGTAGATAAACGGATAGGCAGAAAGAAATGAGATCTATATTGGCAGAAAAGTGAGATGATGGTGAATAAAGATCCGGAAAGTAATTGTAAATTAAAAAGTAGAGAACAAAAATATGTGGGAAAGTAAGAGTAATAAGCACAGAGAGAGAGAGAGAGACAGAGAGAGACAGAGAATTTACGCAAGCGAGAAATAAGTAGAGATTTTCAAAGAGAGGGACGGCTGGAAGACTCTTTCAGAGAACGTGAAAGATTATAAGTGAAAGTCGACTACAGTTGAATAGAAGAAATTTCAAGCGCAAGTTGGAAAACAGAAGAAATATTAAGGATACGAAATTACAGTAAAGAAAATGCAGCCGGTAGGAGAGAAATGGATAAAAGTTTCCCGATACTGAGGAGAAGGAGATAGAGGTAGAGGAAGAGAGGTTTTGCGAGAAAGAGGAAAGACAAACTAAAAATGGTGGGTAATGGATTAGCGGTAACAGAAAAAATAACGAGGAACGGATTAGATTGAACGAAAGAGAAGGGCGTATAATGCTGAGAAAAAAAGAAACAGAGGGAAGAAAAAGAACATTCTCGGAAAGATAAACACAAATTGTAAGAACTGTAAAATAGAATGAGAGAGAGAGAGAGAGAGAGGAAGAGGAAGTAAGAGATAATTATTGTAGTATAATGAGTGGACAATTGTGGATGGCAGACAGATGTCAACAGATAATAAAGTAAGTAACGGTAAGAGAATAATTAGGAAAGAAAGATAATAGCATTATAAGACAAAGATATTGGGAAATCATCGAATAGAGTGAAAAGTTGCTCTAATGTGCGCACGAAAATATGAGCCCAAGCACAACTCTGTGAATTGTGTGTGTGTGTGTGTGTGTGTGTGTGTGTGTGTGTGTGTGAGTGTGAGTGTGTGTATGTGCGTTTGTGCGTGTGTGTGTGCGCGTGTGTGTGTGTATTATGCGTACGTGTGCATGTACGTATGCATCTATGCTGCTTAAATTTAAGAAATACAGAGATTAGGTAAGGAAACGGGAAGTATTATTCTTTATTTCAAAAGTATTACCGCTAAATAATATATAGTGAAATGAATCAAGATATAAGGGAAACAACGACGAAACAACAAGTTTAATGACTAAGATACTTTGTAAAAGTTTATCAAATAACAGCACGAAATGTTAATATTTTTACTGTTGTTTTTTTTTGGTTATTATTAGAGATACAAAGGCTTAAAATAATTTTAGATGGTCAGTAGTCCTACAAAAGGATCTGAATTTTAATCAATGATTTGAGAAAAAAATACTTTTACGGATTGGGGTCCTGCTGTCTGAAGAAAGCAAAAGGTTAAAGCCCCTTTCAGAGTCATAGAGACTCATAGAGACAGTTTCCTGGTTTCTATGGCTTATATATTCCCCACTGGACGGGACTCAGTTCGTCCAAGGAATATTCATTTTTGCCAGCCGAGTAGGCTATAGTAACGGAAAAAGTAATCATTTTCACAAGAACACAACTCATTGTCCGCTCAAGGAACCGAAACCACGCCATTACAATCATGAGTACAACATCCCTAACCACTAAACCGCGCGCCTGCACTTATTGCTGTCTGAGATGTACTTTTATTTCAATATGAATGCTGCCGCTGTGTAACAACAGATCAGCTCTTATCAAGCACTCGTATGGCAGGTGCATAGTAACTGACTCCTTAAAAGTATCATATCTCTCCTTAAATGAGAATCAAGCCACACTATACCACAAGTATGCTACTAAGTATGGCAGTCTGGATATATTGCTCTCTTTATGCCTTAATCTAATTCTGTAGGTTCTGCAGGTGACCACAGTAGAAAATCAAATCACAACTGTTACTTCGCTTTACTCGTGGCTATTGTACTCTTTCCAGCACAACTTTCGGAGCGAGACTACTGTGTGTATGCGTTCTTTTTCTGTATCCTTCTTGAGAAGATTAAAAGATATTAAACTTTTACAATATTGTTGTGATAATCTGGCTTGTTCTGCAAGTGTTTGTATATTGGCAGCGATGTTCTGCTCATGTAGTAGTAGGAAATATACGAGTTGTAAACTGCTGCAGCAACAAACTGTGCAGCAGAAATACCCCGTGGGATTTCACTTTCATTAAAATTGTATCTTTCAGGTGGTTTGTCATGAAACGTATCTGATGTTCACAGCATAGTTTTTGGTTTTTAAAATTCTTTTCACACAAGTTCAAGTGTTTTTTCCCCCCTTTCTAGATAATTTTGTGTTGTAAAGGTGTGCAACATATTTTGGTGATAAATTTCTGTGTTTGTCAAAAATAAGTAAGCGAGTAGTGTTATTACGATATTTAGTATTCTAGGGTGTTGTTGACGTTGCGTTATTACGTAGTTACAGGATGTCATGATCCGACAAACGCTATGCTGCTTTGTTCTACATTCTCTTTTGATTCGTTTTGAGTGCAAGAAATAAGATGGGGGATATATAGTTAGAGAATTAGTGGAAAAGGAATAGGAGAAATTCATATCCATAACGCTAAAAGCAAAATTTCTTAAGATATATTTGATTTACGAACCCAGGACTCATAAAATATATAACCAAGTTGCCAGAGATACTACGATTTTAAACCAACAATTCTTAATATTTTTAAAACGGATATTTTATTTAATTTGATATCGATTATTGGAACATTAAGATTTAATGTTGACTCAAGCGGCGTTTAATTTCAGAAAGCGCAGAATAAAAGAATACTTTAATAAATGTTTATAACTCAACTTTCGTTCTCGTTATCTTTGTATATCACCAGAGTAGCTTCATCCAGCTCACCCATGTTCAGTGATATTATATTGAACATATATATTTTTTTAAACTGGAGAGGAATACTTTAAAAGACATTGAGAAACATTGCTGCAAACCAAGCGACTAAAAAGTGAATTTTGTGACGAATGGAAATATATACGGCTATGACGTACGTCAACTATCAGCCTTTTCACATTAACTACCATTTTCTTAGTATTTGGCCCCGTGGATTTGTTCAATAAACTATTGAAATATTCTATAAATATTCAATTTTGTATGTGCTCATACTCATCTAGTCATACACGTATCGATTTTACATGTTATCTTCTTTCTTACTTTCTTTTCTCTTCCTCTCTCGCTCTCGCTCTCTTTTCTCCCCTGCCTCGCTCTCTATTTCTCTCTCTTTCTTCCCCTCTCTCTTTCTCTCATATGTATGTATACGCGTGTCTGTGAGACACAATGGAGCAGGGAGGGAGAAAGAGAGTGAGAAAGAGAGAGAGAGACAGTATATAAGTCCATGTTTTTGTGTATGTTAAGCATGCATCTATCTTCAAACCTTGTCTTGTCCAAATACTTTTGAAATCTAACGTAATATTAAATCGCATGTATAATGTCTTTCATGTCTGTCTTTAGTATGGGAGTCATTTTAAATTAATTTAGCAATAACTGTGAAAGCGTGACGAGTTACCTCCACTAAATATTCAGTTGAGCAAATACATGAGAAATTTATAACAAGTCAAATATTACATCTTTCATATTCGGTATAAAACATTAATAATAAACTTTAATAAATTTTGTCTTTTTCTTCTTATTTTTTTACCTGACCCTTCAAGTGTTTCAATATTTTCATTGCACCCTTTTGAATGTTGACTATGGCAAATATTTATGCAGCGGCTAAATATTTAGTGAACATGTGCAGTCTCATATTACTTAAATTAAGTACCTATCTATATTTTGTGTCAATGTATATTACATTCGATGACTTATGCGTCAGTTAGAAATCAATATATGATATGTTGTAGGGCGTGGATTGCTGCAATCTATGTAATTTTAAACAGTATACCCTGTAGCATTGAGTTAACCTTTATGTTTTGAGTTCCTAACCCAGCAGTGTCAGTTTTGCCAGTCTTCCTTCTGAGCAGAGAGTATAAAATAAAGCTACGTGAGATGTACATCACTATAGTGCATCACAAATGCCAGTTCCAATATTTTACACATGTGTTGTTTTCAAAGAAATATATATACAACGAGTTTTGAACCGTAAAATTTGTAGACATCACAAGTTCGCACTTTCCTTTATTGATTCAGCAATTATTTCAATTATCACACTCAAAGAACTATTGAACTTTTACAAAATTCATCATAATCCAATAGTACACCCAGAAAAATGAATATTACGGTATTCCATCTCTTACCGGCCTTCGTCTATTGAATCTTTGTGTCAGCGTATTTAAAGAAATGGCAGTTGTTTTTCAATTATTTTTCTTAAAGTATTATATCCCTAGTCATTTGCTAGAGGCTGAATTCAAGAAATATAGTTTCAAATTAACCAAACATGACATCATCATATAGTTTCTATAAACTGTCAAATTCATTCAAAAGATATTACACGATATCACATTCAACCAATTAAACTGCTTTAATTTATGTGTGCAATTTAAAACTATACTAAATCCTATCAGTGATAGCGTGGTAGCGAATACAAGCGTTCGTCGTGTTACATATTTGAATGCATAGCAATGGAAATTTTATAGAAACTAATCTTTCTAAACCATTTTGCCTTTGTTTTTATTTATACATGACGCTCAGCAGTTGTAAGAGGGATCAGGGCAACTGTCTCACCTACGTACTGACGATTGCATGAAGAAAATATTCACATATCTCAAACTTGAATCAACAATTTGTTACACCTACCAATGCACTGACTAATATGCGTCTTAATAAATACTTAGATCTATTTCACGTGTAAAGTCCATATCAAAATAACCCAACCTGCATACTTTGAATCCCAATTAAAATTTTGTGTCTAGATTTTATTTCGTAAACAGATAGTTGGTTGCAACAACCTTCGTCTACTTCACCTATTAAGAAAGCTTATCTGCTTGAATTTACACACTTTTGAAATCTTGAATATAATTTTTGCATTTTTACCTGTGGAAAATAGAGAGACGAATGTAAGAGAAGGAAAGAGGAAGAGTGATAATATTCGATATAATGAAAGTGAATGAAAGTAAAACAAACAGAAAATTTTAAAAACAGTAAAAATAAGATGGATACGTTCCAAATTGGATAAAATTAGGCACTTAAAATTCACATCATTACAGATATTTGTGAAATTTCAGAAGCGAATAAAAAAAAAAATCTATATTGATGAAATTTAATTGTGGCTGCAATGAAATTTCTGCGGCATGCTTTCTTCATTTCTCATCATGATGCATTTCAAGCAAATCAAATTGCATCTTCATGTTGTTATTATGAATGCAATTATTTTATTTGAAAAACTTTGTTTACATTAATTTTTTTCAATATTATCATTTTATATATTTATTTATTTTTTACCATCATCATCATCATCATTATTATTATTATTATTATTATTATTATTATTATATTATTATTATTATTATTATTATTATTATTATTGTTAATTTTATTTTTATCATCATCATTTTGATCACATCAAATGAAATTGAACAAATATTCCGAGTCGGAACTTAACTAAATAAATACTTCACAGGAAAATGAGAAAATTTAATTAATTCATACTAATTAAGATAATTATATATACATATAGGCATACGGACATACAAACACACACACGCACATATATGTTTGTGTGTGTGTGTGTTTATGTGTATGTGTGTGCGTGTGCGTGCATCTAGACACACATATATATATATACGATCGTACCTATATATGCTTGTACACATGAAAATGTGTGTGCGTGAGTTTATAAGTGTATATGTATAGATACATAGATGATAAGTAGATAGTTATTTGTGAAATGCGTTAATATTTTGAACAATACATATAAGCTACTAGTTTCCTTGTCAGTATATATGTTATATGTATGATCTTAAATTGGAACAAACATACACATACAATGCACTCACACACACACATACATGTATATATATATATATATATGTGTGTGAGTGTGTGTGTGTGTATGTGTGTGTATGTGTGTGTGTGTGTGTGTGTGTGTGTGTACGCATGTTTATGGAACTTCATCAACCTTATTGAAGTAATCCAAGAATTGTATGAAAACTCAAACAGGACATTTTTCAGGACAACAATGAACGTTAAAAAAAACATGTCTCCTCTCTTCGTTGATTTGCAGCCTTTTCTTAGAAGAGATTATGCAGGAAACACCTCAAGTCTTCCATCACTCAGTTTCCATTGGCGCGATGGCCCGTTTGCACCCCGCTCTTTGCTAGCGACATTGACCTGTTAGGAAGCAATGCAGTAAAACTACAAGAGCCCACCTTCAGATTAAAAAAATTATCAGATGCATACAGAGTAGAGATCAGTCCAGTAAAGACGGGGGTCCTGGTTAAAACCAAGAATACAGCATCCCGTTTGCTGTACCCGTGTTAATAACAGGAATAGAGCAACCAACTTCATGCTAAACAGAAACAAATTTGAGAAAGTGGACACCAGTAAGTTCCTAGGATCCACTTTGATCGTGAAGCAGGTCTCAAAAAGAGATAACAAAACTCCTTTTAACATCTACTGACATGACGCTGCTGAACACCATATGGAAAAGCAACTCCATTTGTTTCTCAAAAGGGCTCAAAATCCAGAAGCCTGTGGTGACTTCGAATTTTTTGTACGGTTATGAGAGCTGACACATACAGAAAGAGTAAAGTACATAAAATAATATACATACGGGGAAGTTCCTTGTAGATGTACCTCCTAACCTTGGAATTAGAAGCTATACCGACTACCGAATTGAACGAGAGATCCTGTTTTCTGCATCTAGAATAAGGAAACAGTACTTCAACTGTATGGGTTTCAGAGTATCACATCTGTTTAGCATAATGCCGAAGAATCTAAGAGATTTGCGAGGTGTAGACACGGAGATCTTCAAAAAGTATCTGGACAAATTTCTAGCTGAAATCCCAGACGAGCACACATCTCGGCAGGAAGCAGAGAGAAGAGTGGTTCCAATTAACTCGCGTCTTCATCATAAACGGTACAGAAAGGAGAGCCCTAAATACAATGAAAGGCGGTGCTAAAGCATGGCTATAGCCTTTGCCTAAAACCAGTAAAAGAATAAAAGAATATATATGTGTGTGTATATATATATATAAACATATACATACATATATATATATATATTACATACAAACAAATGTATATATACAAGTATATACCTATGTTTATGTGCATATTCATATATACATATGTATATATAGGCATTTACACATGCATACACCTCCATATATATATATATATATATATATATATATATATATACGATATCGATAAGTAAATATGTGTGTGTGTGCGCGCGTGAATGCATGGATAATGATCCCACTTTGCTCAGGAATGACCATGGGATTGAACAGAGAGAGTTCTCCGATGTTCAATTGTGCTCATGGATTTTGGAAGACCAGCAGTTCGCCACGCATACCACTCTCCCCTCTCCACACGACTGATATTAGCCAAGGAAAAGGGCAAAGGCAGATATATCTTGGCACCAGTAACCTAACAGCTAATTTTTACGGGTGAATTAATCGGAGTAATGTCAAAGAAAGTGTCTTGCTTAAGGAGACAACGGAATTCGAACTCAGTTGATTGTAAGCAATGACGCTCAAACCATTGACACCTGCGTCTTTACGTGTATGTGCATTTACAAACACACACATGGACACACTAAGATACACACACACACACACATATATATATATTGTATCTTAGTGTCTCTATGTATGTAATTGTAAATGCAGTGTGTATATATGCATGTGTTTGTAAATGCACACACACTACTATATATATAAACGGTTAGTTAGATAGATAGATAGATAGATAGATAGATAGATAGATAGATAGATAGATAGATAGATAGATAGATAGATAGATATATAGATAGATAGACAGATAGATAGATAGATCGACAGATAGATAGATAGATAGATAGATAGATAGATAGATAGATAGATAGATAGATAACCAGACAGATAGATAGATAGATAGATAGATAGATAGATAGATAGATAGATAGATAGATAGATAGATAGATAGATAGATAGATAGATAGATAGATAGTAAGAACTTACACTAGCAGCAATTTTTGTTTTCATTTCGAAACGGAATCTCATGGCAATAGCTATAAATCAAGTCCCACTGGTTAGCCCTTCGCGTATTAATATTCAGTACAAAATGAATATGTAAGAAAGCCACCACAAGAAGTTGATTAAATTACTGAAGAATAAAAACTCCACTGGAATTCTGTGAAAAGCAGCAAGTCCAAACAGACATTTATATTATTAACTGAAACAAAATCGATATTGTCCGATTGAAGTGGACTACTGACTGTAGTTTCCGTCAATGTTTCTCTTATTTCTAATTCGAAATTCTTTATATAACGGCAAGCTAATCTGAAGTTTACTGTTGTTACTTCATTTCCCTATGTATATTGCCTTAAATTTGCGTTTAATAACACCACTAAACCGTCGTATTGTGTTGAATGCAACTGAGTAGAAAGACATGGGGGTGATATAGGCGCTATGTATGTAGTAATCAATAATCTCGAATTGCCCATTCTTTGAATGGGGTTTTAATGTGATCGATGTGTGCAGCAGAGGAAATTGTTAGGCTTTTTATAAATGGCGTGTATCAGTGTAATAATTCGTTTGAAAATCAATGCGATTAATGGGTCTAATATAATTGATAGTATTGTTGCTGCAATGCCTGAATATACTAGATGTTTGATCTGATGTAACCTTCCTAGCTCCATTCATAATTCTGACATGAAGGAAAATATTATGATCCATTGCAGTGTCAAATACCCTTGCATCATATAACTCACGCCTATAATACATTTGCTTCCGCAGAAAATAGTGACGACTAGATTCAACAACGATGATTGTTCATCGGCTAAACACCAACTAAAAAATGAAATTTGCAGTTTCAATCCAGTCTTCCTGGCATATTTTTATAAGCCGCATAGGTAATAACCAAATTCGAATATTGTTTCATGGTTTTACAGTCATGACTTCTAACATTAATAGACGAATATGACATTGAATTTTCGTGTCACACTGTGGCTCAAAGTTGTATGGGCTAAGTGATCAAGTATAAGGAAAAAGTATATCCGATTTGGAGCACAGATTTCCCGGAGTTTAATACTGCATTACTGATACATTATATAAGATATTTTTATCGGATTTAGAAGGAAGATTTTTGCAAAATTTACAGATGATTTTGCATGATTTATGCAG
>NC_042998.1:130527876-130535376 GCF_006345805.1 Octopus sinensis | reverse complement strand
GTTTGATAAAACAAACAGGATATTGGCGTCAGGGAGACTATTGTTTGTAGGGTAGAATATTTCAGCAGCGTAAGTTACCTCGTGGTGACGTGCTGTTGTTCGGGTGACGATTAGACAGCATGGTGCTAATATAACTGAGTAGCAGTTGGCCTCACTTCTAAGGCGCTGAAGCGGAAATAATCCCTCTGCTAGCAAACAAAGATCAGATACAATGAATTTATGTGTAAAGAAGCTAGCTCTAGAATGGCGTTTCTGTGGTCAATGGTGTGAAGTTTTTAACAGAATTTAATCCTGATGGAAACAATATAATAAATCCGTTTTCCTGTTGATATTGATTTGCATGGCTCTTCAAGTGTGAAGTTAGTTGGATTCGGTAATTAGAGTCTAGAGTATGCAAGGACTACTGTGTGATGAGTCGTTGCTTCCCTTATAGCCAAAAGTGTTGGAAGCTATATTAAGCATGACAATATTGGCTTCGAAAATGTAAATGATTCTTAAGTTTCTTTGAAGAAATGCTCTCCAGCTAGTGTTGGTCATTACGTTGATGTTACCCTTTATATTAAGGAGAAATTATTTTATAAACCTTTATCAGTTTCCTTCTGACGTTATCCCTACCGCGACCGTTCATATTATATATATAAACATTCAAAAGAAAGTAAGAAAATGGAGTTATAGCATTTAATATACCCTTATTATCTACAAAAGATCAAACAGTCCCTTACCGCTGTTTTAAGGAAGTCTAATAGATTAACTAGCAATTATTAAAATCTTTATATTCGACAAAATCTCTTCAGAGGGGTAGTAAAAAAAAATTAATGGTATATCTTTTTTCTACCCCTCTGAAGATATTTTGCCTTATATAATGTGTTTAATAATTGCTATTTAATTTCTTAGGCTAATTGAAACAGCTGTAAGGGAAAATGTTTGATTTTTGCAGGTAATAATTTTTATTAAATGCTATATCTCCAGTTTTTTACTTTCATTTGAAAGATTATAACCCATGATTTATATATAAACCTATTGCTTTATGAATATTATTATTCACAACAAATATTAGGTATTGAACCAGTGATTCATTGCATGATACCATCCCTTAATGAGGTTAATTTAATCTCTATTTGAATTTATAAAGCATATATATATATATATATATATATATATATATAGCTAAATCCTTCTTTAATATGCTGGACTCCAACTTCCCTTGTCAACATAAATATTAGTCTGTGCTTAATAGATCTACCCTGCAGCTATCCTGTTCCAACGCACCCAAGTTCGAGTCTATCATACCAGCCTCTAATAAACAAAAGCTTTCACACTACTATCAAAACTCATGCTATAACAACTGTGAATACATGAGAGCCAACATACACACAGGTCCAGCATTGAACCTCATACGTTAGACCACAACCATAACCCAACCTATCCTACTAACACTATCCGTAATAGTACCACAACTTCCACCACCCTTACAGATAGAATAATTAATAACAATGATAGAAACAATAACGATAATAGTAGTAATAATACTAACACGTTTGACCTTTCTACCCCCCTCTTTAACTTCTCCTCTGACACTATTGCCGCCTCCATTCCTGACAATAATCCCCAAAATACACCCACTTGTAACTGCCGTCCTGGGTACATCTGCCCTCTACAAACCCATTGTAGAAGATCTAATGTAATTTATAAATGTATCTTCCTCAACATATTACACAATTCTACAGCTATATATATATATATAGGTTCAACCATAATTTTTAAACGGCGATATGCCGATCATCTCAGTTCTTTTAGATATAAGAAACACAGTAAATCCAGAACACTCGCCAGTCACATACATCATCTGAAAAATAGAAATATTCTCTATATTTTGACATGGCTTTCAATCCAAGATCAACGCTTATCCGGTAAGCTATGCCTAAAAACGGCATTCTACATATTAAACAACTCCTCAACACTACTAAATGAATATAATGACGCCGTAAGTAATGCAACCAGCGCATTTTCATACCTTCAAATTTTACCACATATCTAAATGTAGCCTAAATAATCACACAGTATATATCCACGATACAACTTAGGTTATCCCCAACAACCCTGCTTAACTTCCCTTTATCTCCATTTTAATATTTAATCTTTAATTATTTAACCACTCGGTCTTAATTTAAGGATCTAAGTCATTTAATACTACATATACGGACATGTGTGTAAATATATGTGCATGTATATTTGTGTATATATGTATATGTATGTGAGTATATGTATGTATATATACACACATAATATATGTATGTGTCAGTGTATATGTACGTGTGTGTGTGTGTGTGTGTGTGTGTGTGTGTGTCACATATCACTACATACACAAATCCAACTTTGAACTGTGTTGTCTACTATGTTCTTCCTTGACGAAACGAAATATAAATATCAAAGAAACCCGGAGATCAATCTCAAAATGTAGGGCATCGGTGACAAGCACAAGCGAGCGCTTTATCATTTGTATGATGTAGAGTATATTCTATCAATATTGCCCAATCAATGGAAAATATTCTATCAATATTATCTATTAAATTCAAGAATCACCCAAGGTTCCATCCATCTTCTGCAACGATTTCCTCTCAATTGTCCCTGCTACCTTTAACATCATGCTAAACACATAAGAGAAGAAAAAACATAACATTCAAACGGATGACTTACTCTAACAAATTGCAAATAAACCACCTATACTCAGATATATCTCTGCGAAGAATATGTTACTCGAATGAGCTACGGTACTCTACGTATGAAACCTCATTAAATTCTTCTCCAGTTAGACATACATTGCACCAGCTCTGACTGAAGCCTGTCTAAGTACCTCTGTATAAACAAATAAATAGTTGTGTGTATGTCTGTTTCTGTAGATAATATCTAACGTTAATTATTTAAAAAATCTTTTACAAAGCACTCATCAACTATCCTTATTCTATTAAGTTACCTCACAACATAACTTCCCAAATTGCGTCTCATATAATAGTCTTCTGGTTGATTGGAACATATCAAGTCGCTACAAAGTCATTCAGGTTGTCAATGATATTCTATATTTTCTACTTGCACTGGAATACTTCAAACTCTTTTGATTTCAGATTAATGATTAAAAACAAAAATAAGTAATTCTAATAAAGTTTACTTCTTTCTTCGTTCTTTATTGTAATTATTCAGTTCATTACAATTGTATTTGAAATATGAACACGTCCAATTCAACTCATAGACGTCTGGGACTGAATGGTCAAAGAAATACAGTGTAAATTGACGCGGAAAAATATAACAAGTATTTTAGAAAGGCCTTAGCAAATAGACTATTTTCATGCCCTACAAATACATAATTATTTGATTGTAGCCCTAGTTATGTATATGTTCAAAACAATTCGCTCAACATCTGTAGACGGTAAAAATTATTCGCTCGATCTCATCAGTACTGATATTTATAAATTAGAACTTAGTATCATCATCATCATCGTCAAAATCATCAAAACTACAACGATCACAGCGTATCCCCTGATTGTAGTGTCAAATAAAAATTGTTAGTACTTGGAGAGGGAACCATTCAAACACATTTCACCGGAATGTAGGCATCCAGTTCTCCTATGTATTTATAAAAACACTGTACATCGATTCAGCCTACTTTAATAAACCAAATATATTTGCATCAGTAGAGTGAATTTTGAATTAGCTTTAACAGAACAAAACGGTGGAAAAAGCAAAAATCAAAGAAAACCGGAAAAATTGCAAAACGTTTTATATAAATTCAAACAGAAAGAAAATTCGTTTGACCAATGCGGATTTATTACTCGTTTCTATCGACAGGTTTTTTTTCAGTATTATACTCTGTTTTAATAATTGTATATTCTCCGTGTCAAGATACCTTACATACAAATACTAATACACACACATAATGTGTGTGTGTGATTGTATGTGTTTGTTGATATAAAGTAAATGAAACCCTACAGTAATTGACATACGAATGAAAGGAGTTTATTTTTAAGCGACTATTATTAATAAGTCACATCCCCGTCGTAAAATTAGCACACGACTATAAATACGCAAACGTCTTTCAAATAATTAATTTCTCCTTGGCATGAAATTCAGTTCATGATGTAATATTATACACATGTACATATTAAATTCCTTTAAACAGAAAGAAATGCTGGGATATATTGTGTTTAGCATGCATTTTTGCATGTGTGTGATTGCGTAAGTCTATGTGTGAACGGTTGGGTGAGTTTGCGAGTACGCTTGTGCTTGTATGAGAGTGTGAATTTTAAAGAGTGTTGTGTAATGGTTCCAAGTTTTGGCACAAATCCAGCAATTTTGTTCGAACGGGTAAGACAAATACGTCGACTTCATTACTCAACTAGTATTTATTTTATCGCCCCTATAGTTTTGAGAGTCAAAACTATTGAAAAGGTTGCAAGACGCAACGAAAATTTTAGGAAAATAAAAATTTTAAAAAGTGGAAATTTTACCGCTGAGTTGTTATATTATATGACGCAAAAAGAAAATGACTCCCCTGACAAAACAGAATATGCACCAACACACGGAATCATATAAAGAACCTTGTAAACCAAATCCAAAAACGAAATATATATATATATATATATATATATATATATATATATATATGTGTGTGTGTGTGTGTGTGTGTGCGTGTGTGTGTGTGTGTGCGTGTGTGTATCTGTATATACAATAACTGTATATAATATATATCATAATGATATTTATTCTCCGATTTTCAAGCGACAATTTTTAAAAATATTATTTATATAGTACTAAGACAGTTTAAGAATATATTAATTAAATTTGACTGAAATTAATGGGTGAGCGTTTGGCCAATCAGATTCGCAAAGAGCCATGAAAGCATCGATTCGTGGGTTCAATTCAGTCTGGGGTTAGCTACTCATATTTCGGTCATTTGTTTATATTTAAAAATTACTGCTTCAAAATCAGAATAAATATCATTATAATATATATTACTAGCAGTATCGCCCGGCGTTGCTCGGGTTTGTAAGGGAAATAACTATATAAGCATTTTTAGAGAGTTACTTCCCTTATAAATTCGGGCTTTCTTAGCCATTTTTGTTTTGGTGTCTTCAAGCCATGAAGTCGTTGTTCTAAAAGAACGCTGGTTTCCTTCACAACGCATTACGACGTTGATTTCTTTACACTCCCTTCCCCACAGCTTCACGAGGGAGGGAAGGGGGAGAAGCAAACAGGTGCAGCTGTGAGCGTGGACGCCAACTCCGCCGCCATCGACATACGATGCATTTTATGCATTAAAATGGAATAAAAAATGATGTTAAATTATTTTTAAAATCGTAGACTCATCGTTGACGCGCGCTAATAGTCAGACGGGCTCGATATGAATCACGACTATAAGATACCCGAATTTGGTTAAACTGCACCGCAAAATGTGGGAGGAGTTAGGAATCTAAATCGAAGGGGACAGACACTCACACAACTAGAGTTTTATATATATAGATATACTGTTATTGTACAGTTATTATACTATGAGCCTTCCACAGTAGATATCTCTCCGTAAATCGCAAGGAATTGCGGGTTTGTTTATAAAAATATTATTTATGTAGTAATATATATATATATATATATATATATATATAGATCAATAAATGGTGGGGTTGTGTTGACCGCACGTGGAGAAATGATAAGTAAGGAAAATTTTTTTAAAAAAGCAGAATGCTCAAATGAAATAAAATTTTAATAAAATGAGAAAATGAGAAAATATATAAATATATATTTATTCAACCGGTTTTCGTCATTGTATGACTTGTCAAGAATATTTATGTTTTAAGAAGTTATTTTAAAAATTAGAAATGGGAAAAAAAGAAAATTGCATTGTTTTTTGTAAAAGAATAATGATAAAAATGTACAAAAATTAAAAAATAAGTTCTCCGATACATTGTGAGTTCGTTGTGTATCTTGAGTTTTATGGTTGTTTACCAAAAAATTACCTTGAGGTGTTAAGATCCAAAGGGATTAAGAGCATGTGATGTGTTGTGTTGTTAAATTCAGCATGTTGCAGGACAAGAAGTAGTAGTAATTGTGGTCCTGGTTCTTCAGTTCCTGTGTTGTGGGTAAGGGGAGACAACTCTTTTGAGTTCTTCAATAAAACCCAAATTATAAAACTATCATTTTAGCTTCATTTGCATTATCTTTTTTATATAATTGCTTGTTAACTTAACTTTCAGATTTTAACACTTTATTTATATTATTTTCTAATAATATAAATCTGCATAGACAATTGCATTTCAAATTGTCATATCATTTATAATAAAAATGATAGTAATAACAACAATAGTAAAAATGATATTTAAAGAATATAAGTTTTAGCTTGAAGTGATGAATGCATGGTATCTTTATATATTTGTGTTAGTCCATCCATGAAGAGTGAGGTAGAGAAGGAAATTTGATCAACGAGGAGTTTGCATATTAAGTTGTGTTTGGAATTTTTCAATAAAGAGATTCTCCTTGTTAATTCTCTCCTGTGTGGTGATCCCGTCTTTACATTGGTAGAAGGGGAATATATAGAATTTGGGGTTTAAGTCTTTAGCACATGAGTCTAAGTGGTCACTCAGTGGAATTTGTCGGTATTCCGGGAGATTTATTTGTTCTTTATGCACCGTTACTCGTTTACGTAACGGGAGACTCGTTTGTCCAACATAATTATGTTGGCAACCAGCGCATGTGAGAACGTAGATAAGGTTCTCGGAGGAACAGGAGAAGTTAGTCTTGATTTTAAACTTCGTACCTTGTTTGAAGGTAAATTCAGAGCCTTCAAGTAGAAAGGGGCAGGTACCAATTTTAAAAAAAAAATTTCCTTACTATATATATATATTTATATATATTGTTGTTGTTTCGATTCAATGTATCACGTAAGGCTAGAGATCAGAACGATGATTTCCCTTCGCAAATACTAATCAGAAACAAACAGTGTGTCGTTAGCCAGCTGGAGGAGATGTCATCCTGGCGGTATAAACATCAGTAACATCGTCCCTTATGAGTCCGCCACATTTAGGTAGCAAATATACGATTCCCTGCTACTATTGTTTTTTTCTCGCTCAGAGATTTATTATTGCTATATATATATATATATATATATATATGTGTGTGTGTGTGTGTGTGTGTGTGTGTATGTGTGTGTGTGTGTGCGTGTGTGTGTGTGTGTATGTGTGTACTTATCGCTGAATTGAAATTTTACAGTGTCCTTTTGAACAGCATATATTTCGTCACGAAATTATATTTTGAGAGACACTGTTTACTTTGATTATTATATCTTTCACCAGGAGAATCAAGTTTATGTTACATATTACATTTTAAGTAAAAAATACTAAAGCAAGCTGACCTTATATACTATAAAAATCATTCACAGAAGTATTTCGGTATTAGTTCAACAAGATGCCTGAAAAACACCAATGTTGTCTCTCCGGGTAGGTGTTTTGAACACAA
>NC_042998.1:130482876-130525376 GCF_006345805.1 Octopus sinensis | reverse complement strand
CCATGCACTTCTCGAGATTTTTACTCACAATTCCCATGATTCCGACAGTTATTGGTACCACTACCACCTTTTTCCTCGACCAAAACTGCTTTACCTCCCGAGCTAACCTTCATACCTATCGACTTTTATTTCTTCCTTAACGCATACCTTGTTGATAGCTGGGCATTCTATATCTATGATCCAGCATAGTTTGCTTTCTTTCTCAATTAAGATTATGTCTGGCTTCCTATTCTCCATCTCATGGTCGCACTGAATTATAAAATTCCACAGGATCTTTGCATTATCTTTTTCGATGACGCCTTCGGGTTCGTGGTCGTACCAATATTTTTCTCTGTCAAGACCATACATGTTGCAAAGTGTCCAATGGACAAACCTTGCTATATTGTCATGGCGACTCTTATATTCCTTCTGAGCTAGTGGCGTACATTGGCTGGTAATATGCCATACAGTTTTACCGTTTTGTCCACAGACTCTACTCTTATCACTTTCTGATGTGTTGTCTATTCTGTATTTTATGTAGTTTGTTTTAAGGGCTTGCTCTTGGGCAGCACAGATTAGAGCATCCGTTTCCGGTTTTAAATCACTTTTAGTCATCCACAGTCATCTCTTTTCTCTGTCTGTCTTATCTTCAATATTCCTATGAAATTATCCATGTATTCTTTGTTTACCCATCTATTTGTAGTTTCACTCGTTTTTAGTTTCTTGTACAGTCCTTTAGCTTTGCAATCTTTGCGTGGAGTGTCCCATATCAAGTTAGTAACTTCGTTGTTTTTCGGCCTAAGCTGTTTATTTCATCTACTGTCCGAACTCCATTCTGATATCAGCACTGAAAGTATACACTATATCAACAAGGTAACTGACTTCGGCTTCATCTTTACCATAAAGTTTGTGGTTATCCATGAATAGGAAATTGTCGACCTTTTGTTGCTGGCTTTTGAATACATATCCAGCTTTTTCTTTCCTCAGCATCAGTGTTTGTGGTATCAAGCACAGTGCAAATATCAGTGTGGACAGGCAGACCCTGGGAAGATACCCCTCCTGATTTCTACTGCCCCTAAAATTCTTCCGTATGCTGTCAGGTTCGTCCTCCAATTGGCCATACTTTTTCCAAGCAATCACTCAACATTCGATGCAATACCAAATAGGTTCATACATTCCATTATCCAAGAATGTAGGATCATATTGTACACCTTACGATAGTCGATCCATGACATTGCTAAGTTACTTTTCCTCTTCTTGCAGTCTCTCAGTACAGCTTTGTCTACCAGGAGTTGATCCTTGGTGCCTCTGCAATTACGCTTGCAACTTTTCTGTTCATGTAGCAAGACTCCACTTTTTTTCTAGATATTCGTACATTGATTCTGTGGGTATTCCATTCAATAATTTCCACATAAGTGGCAAACAGGATGTCGGCTTGTAATTGTCTACCGTATTGCCTTTCTCGATGTTTTGAAGCAAATCACTGCAAATCTCAAGGTGCTAATTTGCGCAGTTATTCATGCATGACATACACCAAATCTTTTGATCCAGTAGCCTTGAAATCAATCTTGTCCCGGAGCCTTCCAGTGGCTCATATTTTTGGCTGATTACCTTCACTTCCCTAACTGGAAGTCTTGTTTTGGACAGACTACTGTTTGTTTCAGTTTCTTTGTTTGTTTGTTTTTTGTTTGCTATTATTAATATCATTAATAATAATAATAATAATAATAATAATAATAATAATAATAATAATAATAATAATAATAATAATAATAATAATAATAATAAAATATCAGTGAGAGATCAGGGCATGCCAACAAAGGGATACTCTCATAAAATATACGCAGCACGGTATACCCATCATGACTACTCGTCTGATAAGGATACACCAGGCTCATGCATTACAACCATATGTGCGCGACATGGTGATCTCATATCAAGATAAACAACACATGACCTTGCAGGTGGAGCCCAGTTCGAATTTTCTTCAAGTATAGTAGCCCATCCCACTCAGACGTTCCTTGAATAAGGGTTTCTTAAGGATGTTGAACGAAACACCCATGTTTCCAGAGGTGAATTATTCAAACCCCAAATAATTCCTTTCAGCACACGGCTCTGATGATCCCTCACTAATTATGCTCGTTGTCAGAGATGCACATATCGTCAACCACTAAGGGACATGCTCAACACGTTAAGGTCAGACAACAGACTAGCCAATCTGTGGTATTGAGCAGAATATTTGCTGCTGCTCATCTTTTATACCAAGACAAAACAATGCATGATAACACTTCGGAGGCCATGAAAACCACTGCCTGATGTTGCATCAGGGCATTTATTATTATTATTATTATTATTATTATTATTATTATTATTATTATTATTAATATATTGTTATCATTCTTATTATCATTATTATCATCAGCATTATAATCCTCATCATTATTAGTATTATTACCGTTATTATTATTATCAGTAGTAGTAGTAGTAGTAAGTAGTAGTAGTAGTAGTAGTAGTAGTAGTATTAGTAGTAGTAGTAGTGGGGGGGTTGTTTTATTGTTGTTGTTGTTCATATGCACTAAAATACATCAATATTCCTGTTACCGAGTCGCAACGATTTTCCTTCGATCTCATGGACCTTTCTTACAATCGTTGTTCACATAATCTTACACTAATTTACACCCATCTCAACATGGGTAACTATGTCTATTGGCATCACATTTGTAGAAACGTTCCAGTCAGTCATCGAATTTCCAGGAAAGGAACTTTATTTCCTCCTTTTCTTCGACCGCTATATTCAGGCCTGCAGATGCAGCCACATGATGCATTCTTGTTTTTCTTTTGTCTAGAATGACAGTGTCTGGTCACCCTGCTTCAAGTTCCTGATAGGCCTGTACATTATAGTCTGATAAGACCTTAAACTGAGCGTTCCCTACCTTAAACTGAGCGTTCCCTACCTTAAACTGAGCGTTCCCTATTACGCTGTCTGGTTGACGTTGGTGTCATTTCCTTTTGTTTATAACCCTACGCCGTATTAATCGCGTCTACAATTCTGTACCCATGGATTACAAGAACTTTTTTATGCAAGTAACGGATTCCTCTTTCTCATTACAGACTCTGTACCTTACACTTTTCACACTTTTCTTTATTTATGACTTAATTGACATTTGCCCACAATGGCACAAGGGAAAGTTTGATATCAAATGTGAATGGGCCAGCTGTGAGCACTAGATATATATGATGTTAAATGGGGAAAGCAAACGCGGCAAATGAAGATTAGGAAAAGGAAAAAAACGGTTTAATTGCTGATGTTGCTGATGCTTAAATGTCTAGATAAAATACATTGTTAAGCTTTATCATACAAGATAATCGATGCTGTATTCCTCCCGACTTCGTGGCACAACGCAACCGGAATTACATTATCCTTGATACGAATATGTCCTTCCATTTTCTTCTTTTTTTTTAGATGGTAGATATAATCTGAAAGAAAGTTGTAGTCCCTAAACAGTTTCAGGGACTTCATTGCAAACGTCTCTTTTTTCTCGAGAAGTCGACGTCTGATTATGCTCAAATGGAATTGGTTTTAACATATTGGTCAATGAATGGTAGTTGCAACGATTGGTAGAAAGTCGATTGATTCTCTTACGTAATTAGTTGCAACCTTTAGTACTCGTAAAATAAAAGTCGACCAAGAAGGGAATGGTATTAATAATATACTGAGTATCGATTTCAAAACTGAAGCACAATTTGCAAATAAATTGATTGTCTTTGCATCACATGTAAGAAATCAATATTTCGGTAAGTGCTTAATTCGTAAGTGGTGGGGTTTTCCTGAATAAGTGTCACCGTGTTTACCACACTTGGAATCAGCACTACCAGAATATGTTCCGCTTTATAAAAGAATATATTAATATATTTTAAATTATGTAAATACATGTATACTAAGCATGGGTAATTGTATAATATATTCTTCGTTTCTAGTCATCCACAATGCTGCGGATATAAAACCACGGGTAATGGATTGCATTAATATATGCAACATAGCCACGCACTTGTTGCCAGATGCAATTTACTTCAACCATAAAATATACTGTTCACAATTTATGCGCGGCAGAATTAGCTGCTCACTGGTTAGAAGTTGCATGTATGATAGCACACCATTATATACTAATCACACATTATACTATGGTGCCGTGACAATAATTTTTGCTTTGCGTTTGATGTCTCAGACACAAACAGGGAATAGATTGCATGTAATCTGCTGAATTAATGTAACTATCGATTAATACATAATCATATTAGATGGCGAAACAAAATGAGTGCGGTCGTGAAATTCAGGACTAACTCTGGTAGAAAGAATATGATTATTATGAAAGAGATTATTACTGAGAAAAGGAAAAATAGGGAAAAAAAGACGAAAGATAGAGAAAAATTAGGCAGAGACAAGTGAAAAAAAATCAAGAGAGTGAATGAATTGCAAGGTGAAAAGAAAGGGTGTATACGTACTATTGTGCAATTATGCGTGTATTTCAGTGTCAATTAACACATCTGTGTGAATGTATGTATGTGTGTGTATGTGAGTATGTGTACTCATATATATATATATATATATATATATATATATATATATATCTATATATATATATGTATGTGTTTGCGTGTGTGTGTGTGTGGTGTGTGTGTGTGTGCGTGTTGTGTGGCACATATGTTAATATCGAGATAGAAAAATATTACTTGAATACGAAGGAGAGAGTAAAACTGTTTCCTTGAAGTAAAACAGATTTGTCAAACAGCTATTCAGAGTTAGACGTAACTGACCAACGGGCAATCTGATGATCAGTTCGATGCTCTGACTATCAGTTTTTAAGTGGTTTAGGCATCAATCAAATTATATATATATATATATATATATATATATATATACAGAGTACGATGAATAAATTGTGGCAATTTTACCATCTTAATTACACGCATGCGCACTGTTTCTTTTTGATTTTATTGACTAAACAGTATAGGAACATAAGTTGGGCACCGTCTGTGAGCAAAGCAGCACCATGACGCGATTACCTCTACCAAAAATTTGGAGACGTCATGCTGCACTGCCAACATTTCAGGTCTTGGGTGTCAATCTGTGGACATGTACCGAAAGCGATAAAAATCAAACATCCAGTCAACATCAGGCTGTTTGGAGTGATCACTAGTGATGGCGACGTTATGCCTCCATTCATCTTCACATACAGCCTTAGACTCAACTCGGAGGTCTACATCAAGTGCCTAAGAGTGGGTAGTGGAAGACCCTATATCTGGCAACAGGACTCTGCACCATGCCACACAAACAGCAGAACCCAGTCATGGCTGTCAATTCCTGCTACCATATCACCCCTGACACGTAACATCCCAAACTGGAACCCCCTTGATTATTATGTGTGGGGCGCAACAAGATTCCTTGTAACACCAAAGATGAATTGAAGGTAACGATTATACAGCATTCACCAACTTAAACAATGAGACAGTCCAGAAGATTTACAGGCGATTCACAAGTTGTCTGGAGGCTATGCTTGAAAGCAATCGCGATTTAATGAATAATTCTGAAGAATTTCAAGATATTTTTATTCACGTTTGGCAAATGTACCTGCTAAAATCAGATGTCAGTGCTATTTTCATTTTTGCGTAATTTAGATGAGAGTCTATTCACCACAGCCTATATATATATATATATATATATATATATATATATATATATATATATATACATATATATACAATCTCTTTGGGAAATTTAGAAATAATAATAATATATATATATATATGTGTGTGTGTGTGTGTGTGTGTATGTATGAATATGTATATGTATATAAGGTGTGGCTATCCGCAATTTACCACCGAATGGCGACAATTATAGTCGTCACTAAAGTAATGGAGGGAACTAGTAAACATAAGTATTGCTAGCATAAAGCGTCAAAATAAATTTATGCCCTGCAGAATTAGCTGCTCTCTGTCAAACCCTAGTCAAAATTTAGAAAAGGACTCTCACGTGGTGTAGAGTAATTTTCACTCTTATTTCTAACAATACTGGTGCTCACTACCACCACCTTCCGTCAGTTGAGTGACGACTACACAAATACACACACACAACACACACACACAAACACGCACACACACACACAAACACACACACATATGTGTATATATATATATATATATATATATATGTGTGTGTGTGTGTGTGTGTGTGTGTGTATTTACATATATTACTCTCTAACGCGCTTCAGTCATAATTATAACGATAGAGTATATGGAGACTGGTACATCTTCAAAATTTATTTCCTTTTATTTTACAATGTCATACATCATATTTTTCAGGGTTATGACGACCCACACGTGTTTCCACTGCACGGAGTATGCGCAGTTGCTAATGCAACTGGACATAATTTTCCATGCAGCTTCGTTCCGTGCCTTTCTGTCAGCTTGGCTGGAAGCCAACTTAATTCCTTTACCTGTATAATATATCACTCTAAACTCGCAATAATATATATATAGATACATATGTATATGTATGTGTATATGTATGTATATATACGCTTATATATATACAAATGTGTTTGTGTTTGTTTTTTTATATGTTTATATATATATGTATATATATATATATGTGTGTGTATTTATGAGGACAGATTTATGTTTCTAAAAAGCATAGCGATATAATAACAGAGAACTATAAAAAAATGCTATGAGATTAAAAATAAACGTTATTTTCTATAATGGTATTCAACTTCAGCTTCAACAGCTACTTGTAATATGAGATCTAAATCCTCTACATGCTCGAATCAAGTGCTTCTCGTTGATTTTGGACATTACTCTGAATATGGCAGCTTTAAAAGAATCTTCGATGTTATGGGTATGTTCATTGACCTCTCTCTCTCTCTCTCTCTCTCTCTCTCTCTCTCTCTCTCTCTCTCTCTACAACGCTCCACATGTAATAGTCCAGTGGATTGAGATCTGGGGAATTAGGATGCCAAATGTTAATGTTTATGTGATCATGAACATTTTCAGCCATGTATTCATGTGTTAATACAGTAATGTGTGATATTGCAGAGTCTTACTGATACACATTTGTCCTTCCATTGCATAAACTATCTATCCAGGGCTTAACAATTATTTCCAGGCCCTCAGTGTAGGCAGCAGAGTTAAATTTAACGCCTTGTGGAAAGATGTAAGGAGGCATCACATGTCCTTTATTGTTGACGTCCCCTAAAGCTATGACAGTTGCAGGAAATTTTGTATGCATAACACTTGGAACTTCAGAAAGGTCTGCAAATAAGCATCTGTCATTTCTTCTGTTAACTTTTTGATCTTCGTCGATGTTTTTCTCGTTTGAACAGAACGAAATCATATCATATTGTGCTGGATTTGTCAGTTTGTTTAAGAGCCTTCTTATATCTGATGTCGTGATTATTTTCTTTTGCTTTTTCTGACAAATTGATCTTTCCTCATCATAGAAGACATATTTGATGGCTTCGTGGACAACCTTTCTGGCTGTTACTTCTGACATATGGAGATCTTTTTCAATTGACCTCATGGACTTCTAGGATTATAATCAATGATTGTTGAACTTGCTGGATAAATTCAAGTGTTCTGGTAGTTTCAGAGTGTCTAGAATGTGTTTTGTGCTTTTATACTGTTGACACGTTTACACCTTTAGTCTCTAACTTCTTATAAACTTTGTAGGCGAAAGATCTAGCAACTTTTAAAACACGAGTTATTTCTAAATCGCTATGCACAGACTTTATAACTACAATAGCAGAATGTCTCTTCATTTCTTGAGTACGCTGATGATCTGCCATTATTATTTTCTGAAAGAAAGATTATACAGAGATAACAAAAAATGCGACAATGACCCAAAACAGGTATGTCCTCAAATACCTTATGCACCCTGTATATATATATATATATATATATATATATATATATATATTATATGGCAAGGCTTGACTGCTAGGAAGTCGGCCGTATGCTAGAAACAGATCATCAACGATCAAACTACAAAGGAATTCTCTAGAGGAAAAATTCAGCGAACACCAGAACCAAATTTGGCGGGCAGGACAGATGAAAATTTATATAAAAAACAGAATTAAATGCATACCTCGGTTTCGGCCTTTAACAAAAGAATTACTTACATAATTCAAATGTCCGTGCTTCATCAGTGCATTCGTTCATTGTAAATGTAAACTGAAAAACTGACCCCAGCCTTCCGTGCCAAGACAGACACGTGCTTAGTTTTACCGATTACATTTTGGATAAAATTTCAAATGTCTTGGTTCTGTTTTTTATATAAATTCTGTTTAATTCTGTTTTTTATATAAATTTTCATCTGTCCTGCCCGCCAAATTTGGTTCTGGTGTTCGCTGAATTTTTCCTCTAGAGAATTCCTTTGTAGTTTGATCGTTGATGATCTGTTTCTAGCATACGGCCGACTTCCTAGCAGTCAAGCCCTGCCAATATACACATATATTAGAATTTTCTCTGACTTCTCAGATTTTTTGTATGCTAGACTACTGGTTTTAAATTGATATTAAAATTAATATTAATTTATCTCCCTCATATTTATTTATATATATATATATATATATATATATATATATATATATATATATATATATATTATATATATATATATATACATATATATATATATATATATATATATATATATATATATATATATGCAAGTACGTATATGATCCACACACACACATATATATATACATAAATACATACATAAATACATACATACATACATATATATTATATATATATATATATTATATATATATATATATATATATTATATATATATGTATACATATTTATATATGCTCATGCACAGACTAGGGCCCTAAATTAACAACATGTATATAGCCCATTGTTTGTATTATAGTGCATTGTTCTTCCATTCAAAACGTTTTATTCTTTACAAACAATACACAATGCTTCAAGTGAGCTACAATACTATCCGATATATATATATATGGATCAAACAGTTTCATTCATATTCGTTGGTACTCTTGAATATCAAGCGTGATGCTCGTCATCAGCCATTTTGAATTTGAATGGCAAAAGTTGATTGTTATTACCGTAAGGTGGGATGCTGTTGGTCGGGGAAGGTCACGCGGTGCCATGGTCTGATGTGCCTCCTACTACAACGATGCTTTAGATAAGAAGCTCACTATGTGGACAACCCTTAAACACCCTCTTCACCCCAAAGCATTAGGAGAAAGAAAATTATTTGGTATGACCCCCATTTTCAACCAAGAAGTTTCCTCCAACGTAGCTAGGGTCTTCCTGTCACTAATTAAGAAGCACTTCCGCAGAGGCCATCCGTATTATAAACTCTTCAACTAGCATAATATCATGGTGAGCCACTCGTGTTTAGACAACATTGTATCTAACATCGCACGCACCAATACCATCCCCAACCCCAAACTTGCAACTTCCGAAACCCCACTATGTTCCATCTAGAAGGATTTTGCTTGTGAAGAGCCGTGGTATACAGAGCCACACTTACACCACCCGATGTCATTACTAGGCACTATACGGGTATGACAGCTAATGACTTCAAAGGAAGATACTGCGAGCGTATGCACTCGTTCAGATCCACGGACAGAGATATCTCTACTTTCCTGTCTCGCCTTCTCTAGAAACTAGGCGATCTCCGATATGAAATACCCAGCATCAAATGATTTTTTGTTGGCAGAGCGCTACCATAATCTCCCGGCGCCCTCAACTGCCAGCTCTGCCTCCGCGAAAAACTGCATATCATCCAACAACCCGCAGTATCCATCAACAAGAAATACAGTTTATCGTATTGCTGTCACCAGAAGTATGCCCTTCTGGCAAATTTCAGATAAATAGCTGAAAACCCGTATATACCACCTTATAACCAGCTGCTACTCTGCACCACCTACACCAAGGTTACCGCTAGCAACCAACCCCATGGGCAAGACCGCCAATTACCAATTGCTAACGCTTACCATCCCTCAACGCATGCCAATCCCCAACGTTTAACAATTCCCAACACTTACCAGTCCCCAACGCTTATTTTGCGCGTATGTACTCACGGACGCACGCACGATTCCATGTGTGCACGCGTACACTGGTATACATGCGTACATGCATGCGAATATACATATGTACGTATGAATGAATACGCATGTGTGTCTGTGTGTATGCTTTTATATGTATGCATGAGTGCGTATGTGCATGTATGTGTGTGCGTGTGCGCGCAAGCATGTTCGGCCAAACAACACCGTGTTGTTTACCATGTAGGCAGTCATCGAAATTTTTGTTTGTCTTGTTGTCGAGAGAGGCTCCCTTTCTTTCCTGATGAGAAGATTGCATAATGCACCCTTTATTCCTTTGGAATGAAAACATGTTGTCTTCGAAATATATGTCGAGAGTAAAGGAATTTTGTTAACATCTTCGTTCGACTCCATTCTTTCATTTGTTCATATACAACACACAAATTTCTGCACATGAACCCTGAGTTTCTACCCTTGGATAGGTCGCTTCAACCGCGTTTCTGACGTGAATTTGCTACCCAGGTTTCGGTTAAACGAATTTTCCATGCTGACGATAAACATAGGATAATTCATTCACCTATTTAATATATATATATATATATATATATATATATATATATATTATATATATATATATATATTTACACTTTCCGAATTTGCGTCAGTGTGTGTAGAACAATATATCAGTTGAATAAATTTAAAACATGCTCTGGTTTGCACGTCTTTTATTATTGTATATATGTTTTTTCTTGCAATGTTGAAAGTGTGTTAATCATTAAAAAAAATATTTTGTAAAGTTCATAAAGTTCAATTAGCACTTTCGTACGTTCGTTATTATCCGAACACGCACGAGTCCACAGACAGCAAATCCGGAACAATGATGTCCGCCATGTTCCATTGAGCGAACATATACAAACTTGTGGTCAGAAAATGTATCTAAGTTTTCCTTTTCCACAAAATGCATGACACATGTGAGGCTGAAAGATAAAAGAAAGACGTTTCATTAAATGTTCAAACCTGTTCTGAATGGAAAATAACGACAATAATATAACAACCAATTAATGGTGTGGATTAAAAAATATCTTTAACGTATGAGTATAAACACATTAGAGAGGTCTCCTATGAATTGAATTGAAAACGATCGAAACGAGCTAAGTTCGCCTTTAAAACATACTACATGTAAACTGCAAGCTCATTGGCTTTAATAAAGTCGGGATCTATGCCAGTAATATCGGTACGCCCGGCAAATCGTAACGTTTAAGCTGCGGGCGGATTGGTCAAGACCGTTTTCCGAAAATTCATCTGGTTGGAGTCTTAAGAGGTATAAAAAGGAAGAATTCGGCCATTTTACTACAGTTGTCAAGAACTCATATTTTCAGTTAAATACATCTTGAAATTTGAAATTTGATGATCACTACGAAAGTATGAAAGCGTTAAAGGAACTTTATTATGAACATTACAAAATATGTTTTTAATGTTTAACACACTTCAACATTGTAAATTATATTAAATACAATAATAAAAAACGTGAAAGCCTGACCCTGTTTTAACTTTATTCCACTGATGTATATATATATAAAATACTAAATGGGACAAGAACCCAAAACATCGGACAACTAGGTGATACAAAAGGAGACAACACACATCCAGAGAGGCGATACAAAAAACACGGCCATTCGAAGCCTTTTATCTTCAGTCAAGAACCGGCGCATCCTCGCAATTTCAGCTGATTAATCTTGAGATTACTCCAATCTGGCCATCCTCAAGGATAAATTAAGCTAAGAGCATTAGATTCCTTGGAAGACAGCAACAAATGTATACGAAACAAGGACGGAAAAACAGGCGATGTTACACGAATATAAACACAAAATACAAAACAAAACAATAATAATAATAATAATAATAATGATGATAATAATAATAATAACAGGACATAACAACAGGCGTCTTTCGACTGGGGACGAATTGAATTCAGCTGGCGTTTATGGAAATGAAGCCTTACGTTTGACCGTGGTCACTGACACGTCGATATTCTTCCCTCTGTCGAGAATGTCAGTCTAAAGTGTCAACCAGCTTACACAGTGAGCGTGAGGGTTGATGTCATGCATTTTAATCGTAGTAAAATACATTTTATTTCAAGTTTGGAGAAGCAAATAGCAAAAAAATTACTTCAAAGTAAAAGTAAATTCGTAAGAAAATTTAAATTAAATCTTCAAATTTTAATCCAATCGGTTGCTCAAAACAGAACAGAACAGAACAATTAAAGTAAATCATAATTGAAAAGAAAAGCAAATAATAAAGCAATGTATGTGTGAGTGTGCGTGTGTGTACATTTGTGTGTGTGTGTGAGAGCGTGTGTGGGTGGAGGGGTGTTGAATGCATTGATCAGAATAAAAGAAAACTGCTTTCAAAAATAGGATTAAACATAATTTGTTTGTGAAAAATGTGTTTGCAAAATCGCACAGAAGCTTTGATTTCTCGGAGAAATGCTTGTGATTTATACAGACGCCTGCCTTTCCCAATATTTTTTCTGTAATAAATTAAGTTGTGCATAACCTGAATGCCTCAAATGTAGGATAAGCACAATTACCGAAAATTTTGATGCTGTTTATTTGTTCTGTAAAATTTGAATTGCTTAAGTAGGGCGCATGTTACCATGTATCTGAAAATTCAGTTTAGAAATTGAAAAGGGAAAATATGCACGGTATTTTTTAAATTTCACACGTGACTCACTTTGTTGTTGACTAAATGAATATCATTGACTTTTCTGTTCTTTGCTCATCATGCGTATAAGAAAAATTCTTGTAAATTTGAAGAATTTAAGACGAGAAAATTTTCTCTGTGTTAATTTGTGAAACAGTATGTGTTTCCTGCTTATTTCAGCACTAGTTCACAGTCATTTTAGGATAGTGTGTAGTGTTCTGCAGGGGTGTATTTCTAATACTTAACTCCAGAAAATTAGAAGTATCCTGTTAGAAGTATCCCGATGAAATCATTCCTAATATTTAGGTTTATTCACTGTACAATAGCCCCACGTGCTATCATAATTTTGTCTAAGTTCAGTTACCAGAAGAAATGTTTTATATTAGTGTTGGTGGGGCGCAAAATATTACATATATCATACCATTCTCTTTTGAATGATTTTTCAAATTTGTTGTAAGTAGCTAGAAACATAATGCCTGATGTTATATGTCTAAAGTAAGAAGTATGGGGTCACACGGCAACGATAATTGAAGAGACTTCCTACAAATTGAAGAGACAACTCAAGCCGTCAGTTTTGTCTCACATTCCATTTTCCAACTGTCTTGTGTTGCTTTTCAGCGCATTTATTTATCTACTTCTTCCTGTTTTTTGCATATATTGATTGTCTTTTGCAAATTTAATATGGAATATTCAAACTGTGTCCTGAAATTGTCTGCTCCCACTAAACGCTAAATAACAATGTTATTATCGTTGCACACGATTCTACAGAGAGCAGCACTTTCTGGTTTGTTACAAAATGTCAATTTAGAACACTTTTTCTTTAGTGGAAGAAGGTCTATATAAAGATGGTGGCCTACAGTTTCGAGGAGCTTTAATTTTAACTGTAAGTCATATTGAGGATAACAATCGCCTATTTTTCAAAAAAGTATTAATTAAAAACTAATTACAATAATTAAGTTGCTAACCTACCAGACATTACCTTAAATTAAAACGATTTTATGTTACCCATAATCCAAACTAAATTCGAACTTCAATCTGTCAAGGCATGTCCATATTTAAATTTAAAATATGTGTAGTAATTAACCATCAACTTGAGCCTCCTTTTAAGTTTTCCCTAAATAATTTAGTTTCCGTATTTTTTGCAATGCTGATATAAAGACCAATGCAAAAGCTCTATATACTGAGTGAATCCATCAGATATATGGAGCTATCATCTGAACATTAATTATTTCTGGAAATGCTTTAAATATTTCTATATATACGTGATTAAATCTTAAATCTAAGATATTCTAGATGACAATAGATAATTTAGTTATAACAATCTTGTATTTAATAAGTATAACTTTTCTATTTTCAAAAATATATTTTAAACATCAATCATAGTGATAATGATTTAGTTCTTTCAGTTCGTGTTTAAACCAAGTATTAAAATTAAATTAATTTTAAATGAAATTCGTGTGTTGTAGTTAATCTTCCGATGAATATATGTTTTAATCGCAAAAAATGAGACTGATCTTACCGATAACAATAAGAGGGAAAATAACCAATCAGCAGACCTTATTTAATATTGTATTTTCAAAAAAAAATACAACTCTGGATTTAGAAATTAAGTAAATTAGATAGAAATATGATAAAATCGTTATTCAATTAATTTGGGCGAAAGCGGTTTACTACACAGCTATGCTTAGACATTGCTGCAGAAATATAACATTATTCATATAAATATAAGCTACAAATGCGGTCTTCAAAATTTTACTGCCTTTCAAACTTCAGAGAGAAAGACACACGTTATCACGGATTAAAAGAATAAAAAACAGATCCCCAGAGGCATAATTTAAATATGACAATCAGAAGAAAATTTTACTTTCTCTCACAGAGAATAAAATGAATTGTACTAATATTATTATGGAATAAAGTTACTAGAACACTTTGCCGACAAGGATTGACCTTTTATGTGTCGTAAGAAATCAACAATGTTCTACTCTATTTTTCATGCGAAATGTCATATCCAAAAATTTTTTTCACTAAATGTTGAGATTATAAAAATACACACGTTTTCTCCTAGAAGTTATCATTGTTGCATTAATTTACTTGTGTTTTAGATTTTCGATTGTCTAGTGAGTACTAGAGATAAAATTCACAAACACACACACACACACACACTCACATACACACACACACACACATATAATATATGTATGCATGTATATATATATATGTGCTTGTATATATATATATATATATATATATATATATATATATATATTATATATATATATATATATATATATAGAGAGAGAGAGAGATAGTTAGATAGGTAGATAAATAGATTGATAGATAGATAGATGCATGTATGTATATGTATATGTATGATTATGCATACGTTTATATATTTACAATTTACATATATACACGTGAGTATACGTGTGCAACTGTGTATGTACAGTGAGTAAAAATGAACAAGACAGAATATTCAGTTTATGAATGCCAAAGGGAGAATATGTATATATGTTAGTGTAGAAGGTTGCTTAAGAAAAAACACACCGATATACATAAACGCATAAGCACACGCGTTTATATATATATATATATATATATATATATATATATATATATATGCATCTATACACAAGTTATATATATGTATACATGATATACTTCTTTGTGTATTTATATACTTACCTACAATCTTACGTAGATGTATATATGAAGACATAAATACATGCATAGTTATATGCCCATACTTATATATACAAACATAATATTCTCTGTGAATAATAATAGAATAATTGTCGATAGAAATGTTTAAGTATTTCCGAGAATATTTAACCATTGATCGAGAGAATGTAACGAATATACACATATAGAAAAAAAGTAGGAAAATATATATAGTTGACGTGTGGTACGAGAAGAATTCATCAAAATGACGCCATCACTGACTTGAAATAGTCGCTTCTATAATTGTATACAATGTCGTTAATGATAATATTATTTTCTATTATAATTCTCTAGATGTTAGTATATCTATCCGAATAAATAACTAAATATTCCTTATATTAGAACAGATATCGGGTTTTTGGTCTAGAGATGGTCATTTTCATTTAGATATTATTGCACTAAACCTGCTAAATGTTGCACAAACACATGCAAAATGTTATCTTCGAGACGATGTTAATGATGATGATGATGGTTGTGGTGGTGGTGGTGTTAATATTTGTTATGATTTAGGCATCACTTCCTGATCCAGTCAATTCTCAGTTCTTTGCCGAGTAGAGAACACGATGTAAATCACTTCTTAAAACTGGAAGCCGTATTTCTTTGAAATACTGCGATGCAGTTATCTATTTTATTTTCCTTTATATTTATATGGCTTCTCCCAACCATACAGTTTTTATTTAGCTGATTATGCTTCCTCCTTGATTCTGAAAGTACTATTCTCATTCTAACTTCGATTCTACCACGAACACCTTGCACCCTCCACAGCCTCTACTACAAGTAGTTTCTGATAGCCCAATGAAACAGTTTGTAGGACAGTAGATTCTCCCTACATTTAGCAAAAATATAAAATAATATTGAAATGTGGGCCTGATACATATCACCGTTTTCACTAATACAATCCGTAGACCAAGCACAGTCTACTCATCCCATTCAGGAAATGAAAATTAATACCAGGCATCCCACCCTTCTGAGCAACAACTTTAAAAGTAGCAATGAAAATAACAACAGATCCATCATGACTACAGATTACACACACAACAGTAACATAACAAGAACGCTACGAACCAAAGGAAGAACATAAATAACAATGCCAACAACAACAGAACATTCCTGCCTGCTGAAGAAGAAGAAGAAGAAGAAGAAGAAGAAAAGAAGAAGAAGAAGAAGAAGAAGAAGAAGAAGAAGAAGAAGAAGAAGAAAAAGAAGAAGAAGAAGAATTACGAAAGACGGGACAGCAGAATTAATTCCATGTAGCCATAACAGAAATTGTTTGAAAACAGGTTGAATTGGCTGATGAAAGGAACCCTAATAAAAGAGACCGAGAGGACTATACTAGTAGCGTAGGACCCTGTACTGGAGGGTCAAACTGACGAATAAGAATATGTCTCTACTGTGCCACAACTGCAATAGAGTGGATGAAACCATTGCCCATATCATGAAGGAATGCCCTAGATTTGCCCAAAACTACTACAAGTTATAGCCACACGACCAGGTAGCGAAAGTGCTACATTGAAACTGCGAAAAGTGGTAGTTAGAGAGAATCAAGACGTTGTGTGAGTACAAAACGCAGAGAATGGCAGAGTCAGAGACTAGCAAAATCCTCTGAGATTTCCAAATCCAAACAGATCCGGTGCTAGATCTTAAAAGACCGGACCTGGTGGTGATCGACATGGTGCAACACATATGCTATATATTTGACGTTGTGTGTCTCTTTCACCCAGGAGTAGACAAGAAAGAAAGCGAGAAAATTGATAAATACAACAGGCCGTAAAGATTCCAAACTAGAAAATTCCTGGTTCGGATGGAGTATTTTTAACATATCACCAGCAATATCACACAACATTGGAAGCAGAAAGAGCTGTTAGATGTGATGCACTCTATTTGCATTAACAAATAAAAATTGATGGATGTCAGATTGATGTTCATCACTATTTATCCGTTTTCTGTTTTCTTTACACACACACAAACATATATATATGTATATGTGTATATATATATGTATCTATCTATCTCTCTCTCTCTATATATATATATATATATATATATATGTATATACATATATCACAGTGATCACCGTGACCGACCAGGCTATAAGATGTTGCTACACATCACTGGTCACAATGCGCTTCGCATTGTTTTAGCCTTCAAATGACGCCACCCCGCTGTCTAAGTGAGCAGGCCAATAATATACATACATATATATATATATATATATATATATATATATATATATATATATATATATATATATATATATTATATAATATATAAATAAATATATATATATATATACATACATTATACAAATATTTTTATGTATGTGGTAAGAATCTATATCCCAACAACATGGTCCAGGCTCATTCCCACTGCGTGTCACCTTGGCCTAGTGTCTTCTATTATAGTCACGGGCCGATCAAAGCCTTGTAAGTGGATTTGGTAAACGGACACTGAAAGACGCCCGTCATATATATGTGTGTTTGTGTATGTTTGTGCATCTGTGTTTGTCCCCCACGATCGTTTGGCAACCGATGTTGGTGAGTTTATGTCTCAGTAACTTAGTAGTTAGAGTTAGGGTTATTTCAGACTTTATTAGTCTTGTTTTCGGTTTTGTCTTCAGACTTCTCCAGACAGAAAGTAGTATTTCTTAAGTTACTCCTTAATAATCATTAACTGAATTATTCTTCATTCTCTCAATTTATGTGAAGCATCGTATGTGAATATCGAGATATCATTTTAAGATGAAAGGTAAAAATAGAAGTACTGGGACAAAATACACCCTTTTCCTCTTCCATTTGCAAATACAGTAACCCTGAATCTTTCAATCTTTATGTTGTTAGCAATGTCTAAAACAAAGAATATGATCAACAATCTCACCACACAACCTATATTACTACTACTACTACTACTACTACTACTACTGCTGCTGCTGCTACTACTACTACTATACTACTACTACTACAACTGTTGCTGCTACTACTACTACTACTACTACTACTACTACAACTGTTGCTGCTACTACTACTACTACTACTACTACATATGAGGAATCTCACGTCTGTTTAAATTTTTAGAAATTGCCACATATTTTGATATTATTTCGACCGTTTTAAACTAATTCCTTTTCAAGATTGCGAAGAATTGCAGAAATTCATATCTGCAAATATTGGAAAAAACAGATATCAAAGCTAGAAACTTTTGATTATTTCAAAATTTATATAAAAAATTTTTCTGTGGCGTCATATAGGATCTTATAAAATGATATCAAATAAACGAAATGATTATAGATATGAAGAGAAAGAAAATGAGTAAACTTAAGCAGAAAACATTACTTATTAAAGACGAACACCAAGAAAAATATAACGAAGCGATATAACAGCAACAATTGAAACTCGTAAAAGAAGGCAATTCAAAAGAAACGACAATGAGAGAAAAAGGGAACTTAAGTAGAAATAAATATTTTTTTTTTAAATACAAGACTATTAGCTGCGATTAAATAATATTAAGTGGAATGACGGAAGAAAAAAGGTGAGAGAGAAAAGCAGCATCAAACGGCCATGATAACAAAGACGACGATGTTGACGATGCGTCTGGCGATTATGATGATGATGATGATGAAGATGATGATAAAGAAATTCAATTATATTAGTAAACAAAGTCGAATTAATATAAATATCAGCAATAATAACTACACCAAAACAGATTGCAAGCAAAGTAGTAGCGACAACAAGTAAAAAGCTATTTCTACAATATTTTCTGAAATGAAGAAAAGAATAAATATCAATCATTTTGATTATAATAAGCAGTATTGATGATGATGGTGATGATCATGATCATGACTAAATAATAATAATAGTGATAATAAAAATAATAATAATAATAATAATAATAATAATAATAATAATAATAATAATAATAATAATTAATTATTATTATTATTATTATTATTATTATTATTATTATTATTATTATTATTATTATTATCATCATCATTATTATTATTATCATTATCATTATCATTATTATTATTATTTATTATTATTATTATTATTATTATTATTATTATTATTATTATTATTATTTATTATTATATTAATAATTATGATAATTATTTTCAGAAAAGTGTTAATGATAAAAATCTTTTTAAAAAGCAATATCAAGAAGTCCCAAATGTTTGATCAAAGACATTTCTCGGGTAGAATATTTGACTAATTGGATTATTATTGTGTAAGAAATTTGGAAATTAGTCTAATGAGTTTATATAACCATTACCTTTAAATTCATATATAATACTTTACACACGCGCGCACACGAATACGCACACGCATATATATATATATACAAGAAATTATATATATATACATATATGTATATATATATATATATATAATATTATATATATATATATATATATTATATATATAAATATACACACACACCATATATATATATATATATATTATATATAATATATAATATATATATATATACATATATATATATATATATACATACACAATATGAATAGAAATAGAAATAGACAAATATAGGGAGAGAGATAAATAGAAAGATAGATAATGAATATATATCGTATATAAATATACACACACACACACACACATATATATATATATATATATATATCTTAGAATAGAAATTCTTTGATAATTTTAGTATAATCATATTCATGTTCTTATATTTCAAACGTTGATTGTTATTTTCTTTATTTTTATTCATCTAATCCTTATGAATGCTTAAATTCAATTTTCTTTCATTATTACTGAAATTATTAAAATAAATTAATTCATCTAGTTGCCAAATTGACTAAGAACAAATTGATTTCGATTCCAAAATGGTTTCTAGAATCTTGATAGCAAAAAAAAAGAAAACGCTGCACAAGAAAAGAAGAATAAAAACGAAACAGAAAGAAGAAAAATAGTAGCAGCCATAAACTTGCGCATTCTGAATGGTGAATATTGAAAATTTAACTCGAAAACGAGAAATGGAGGAATATTTTAATAGATACAAGCCATTTATAATGACTTCCTTTTTCGTATCGCTGTTTATGTCATTAGAAATTAATTTCATCAGCTATCTATGGCAATGGTTTGTAACATATAAGCAATTATTCTCCATTTCCATAATCATATTCGTACAAGTAATATATATATATACACACACACACACACACCACACACACACACACACACACACACACATATATATATATATATATATATATATATATATATATATATATATATATATATATATACGTGTATGTATGCGTGTGTTTGTATGTGTTTGCACGCACGTATGTGTATGTGTGCGTGGTCGGATATGTACTTATGTATTATGAGTGAATTTAGATAGGTTGATATTGATTTAGATTAAAATGCATACCTTGTCAGATATATGCATGTATAACTGTAAATAAATATATACATATAAACATACATATATATACACACATTTATATGCATATACAGTAATCTATCGACTATCGTGGGTGTTACGTTACAACAATCCCGCTATAAGTGAAAATTTGCGAAGTAGAAGCACTGGTGTACTGTAAACACGTGAAAAAACATTCGAGCGAATTCGTTGCCAGTGCCGCTGGACTGGCTCCTGTGCAGGTTGCACATAAAAAGTACCATTTGAGCGTGGCCGTTGCCAGTACCCACTGACTGGCCCTCATGCCGGATGCACGTATAAGCACCCACTACTATCTCGACGTAGTTGGCGTTAGGGAGAGCAACCATCTGTAGAAGCCTGCTGCAGCCATCTGGTTCGCCAGGCCTCAGTCAAATCGTCCAACCCATGCTAGCACAAAAAGCGGACGTTAAATGATGATGATGATTAAAAATTAGTTTTATAACTTTATATACTTATTTTATTATAAATGCAAAACAACTCCACGGAGGAATCGAAGTAAACTTAAATGATAAACAGCGATAGGTGAACCGTAATATAGCGAGGTATTACTGTATATAAAAATGTGTATTTATACACACACACACACACACACAACATATATATATATATATATATATATATATATATATATATATACATGTATATATGCACATGTGTGTATGTTTGTGTGTGTGTGTCTGTATCTGTGTGTGTGTACATGTGCATAAGTAACGTAGTTGTAAGCAAAAGATGTTGGTAGTACTCTTCATATTGTGCTTGTATCGATAATTACTTCAAGTGAGATTTTGATATTATTCCGACCATTTTAAACTAATTCCTTTTCAAGATTTCGAAGAATTGTAGAAATTCATCTCTGCGAATATTGGAAAAAAAGATATCAAAGCTATAAACTTTTGATTATTTCGAAATTAAAAAAAAGTCTCTGTAGCGTCCTAATATTTGAGTTACCAGGTAATACCTCGCAATCACTCTCTACTTCTCCTACTTCCAGACTCTCTCCTTCATCCCCCATCTCTCTCTTTCTCTGTCTCCCCCCCCTTTTATATATCTATCCATCTAGCTATCTATCTTTGTTTTTTCTGAAATATTTTGGTGCGTATACTTGGACCCTCTCAGTTTGAACAAATGCCCAGAAATGTGACGTGCCTGAAGACATTTTCTTCTTGATTAAGAAATAGAATTCTTAGACTATGAAGTTAATTGCTTCTTCTCTAAATTATCGCATTCCTCAGTGAATTCTCTTATATATGTGTGTGTATATATATATATATATATATATATATGGATCTCAATACTTCAAGGTAATTTTTTCGTGAACAATCATTAAACTCAAGATACACAAATACTTTACAATGTATCGGAGTACCTATTTTTTTATTTTTGTATATATTTATTTTTATTTTTTTGCAAAAAACAATGTAATTTTCTTTTTTCCCCCCTCCTCATATTTTAAAAAAATTCTTTTCTTTACAATTCTTGAAAAGTCACATTATGACGAAAACCGGTTTGAATTAATATATATATATATTTTATCAATTTTTCAAAAACTTTTCCATACACCCATTTTCATTAAACTTTTCTTTCAATTTAGCATTCTACCTTTTTACAATTTTCCTTACTTATCATTTCTCCACGTGCGGTCAACACAACCCCACCATTTATTGATCTATCTATCTATCTATCTATCTATCTATCTATATATATATATATATATATATATATATATATATATATATATATATATATATATATATATGACGCCATATATGTGTCCATTTCTGTAGAAGAGCGTAGGCTCGAAACGTAAAAGATTTTTTCTGTTCCTGAGCGTTATACTAATATATCTGTTTGTTTTGTACACCACCTGTCTCCGTCTTTTGTCTTTTTCGTAAACTCTCCCTATATATGTGTGTGTGTGTGTGTGTGTGTGTTTATACCTATGTATTATGTGTGTGTATGTGTACGTGTCATATTTTCTCGACTGTGCCCCAGTCAATTACACTTCACTAAATTTCTTTTTTATTTTGCCCTTCTCAGTCTATTTATTATGTTTCAATATTTTGTGGCTACTTCCATCCTGTTGTATTTCATTAGATAATAGGTTTTCGAGATATTGCTTTAGCATAGAATTCTCTGGACCCAGCTTCAGCTAAAATTTTAGTATTCTTTTTGTTTTTGTTTTCAACCCCTGTCCTCACTGCTGTTTGTAACTACAGTTTAAGCTTTGTATTGGTGGATTTCTTCTCTACTGTTTACGTTTGTTCTCTATTCTCTTGTTTTGTGATTTACCTTCTTTTATTGATTCGTTTCGTCGTTTGCCTTTCTTATGCAGTACAGAAAAATAAAGTTACTTTTAATGATCATAAGGTACACTTTGACAGTTAGATTCTGCCAGGGTTTCTTCTTACCAGTGTATAATAACAGATTTTATTTTTAACTCTTTGGTTACTATTTAAGCAATCGCTCTATTTCATTGCTAGTGTTTTGAAAAACTTTAACATGCATATAGTAAATAATTAAATATATTTGTTTAGCTTTCTCGTTTCCCTTCTGTTCATCCATGTCTTATGTTAGGAGGATTATTTTGGGTTCTGTTTTGCATATCACCCAGGATTTTCTCCATAGCTGATTTTGTTCCTTTTGAAGTTGCTTTCATATATTCTGTGGATGATTTGTTCCCTGTTTTATCTACTGCACCCACTCATTTATACTACATCAGTACCTTGTGCTATACTATTAGAATTATCTTATGATTCATTTGGAATATTATCATTTCAACTACTTCTTATGTCTCACAAAATTACTTAAATTTCCAGTTCGGAAAGCATTCCATTCTTCTTTATTTCCAATGCTTCCTAAAAACTTTCCTTGTTAGCTTGCTCAGGTTATAGAATTTCATCACTAGCTTGCTTAGTTTTTTCATACAGCATGTTTTCATTAAATATGTCAGTCTCAAGATGATGTCACAAATATATCTACCATTTCACATAATTCGTACCGGGCACTATACCTTCAGGATTAATTCCATTATCGCTCATACTATTATTTCTGCTTATGTGGTAAAAAATAATTTTCCATTACACTTTTTGAGATTGCAGTGTATGCAAGGCTGTGTGCAATTTCCAGTGTTTTTTTCTCGAGACACCATTTGTAGGAAGTTTGGCGATCAATACCAAAGAAAGCTTCCTCTCTATAAAACCAGCTGTCCCCTGCTGGTAATTTGTAAGTTATTATTATTCATAGTTGATCATTTGTGAGTCATTATTATTCATAGTCGATCATTTTTGTCTTTTCATATGCACAATTGTCTAGATGTCTACTACATGAAATATTCTAAGAGATGAATTTATAATATTCTGTTCGCGTGCATTTGCACCGCTGGTTAGTTTGTCCTGTTTTCCTCTAGGATTCTTCATGCATCGTGGGCGTGAGACGCAGTTGTGAGATTTATTGTTTTCCAATTCATATTTGCATTCACATTGAATCTGCTTTCAATTCTTGAATCTTCTAGTTGTTCCTTGATAAATTCTATCACGTTTCACAATGGGGCATCCATCTTGAGTTACCTCCTTTACTTCTTTCTTCGATGTGAATCTCGTTTTGTTAGGAGTCTCTTGAGATGTGTTGGTCGTTTTCGGTCCTTGATGATTTATGATTTTTTCATTACTTGCCACAGATTTGATGATTGGTGTAGATTTGGGAGGTATGTTTAGACAAATAGAGGAAGTTGTGGTTCTTCGACTATGGATCACTACAAACAGAATATTTATATTTTTGCTTTCATACTCAGTGTTACCGTTTCTCAGCAAGGTGAGGACTGGGATTTCGTTTCCTTTTAATATGGCATAATCTATTAGCATTTTGGAGTATTTCTGTTTTTGAAGAAGCGTACTTAGCCCTACCAGTCATTTTTCTTTTAAATTTCCATACGGTTTGTCATATTGAAAGGTATGTTTCGTTTTATGTGGGGACTGTGGCATGATCTAAAATCTAAATATTGTTGTGTGCATACGTCCTAGCATTTTCTCTCATTTTTTTCTATCTACAAAAATGAGTTACATTTCATTCATTTCCATAGTAAACTGGAGTGATTCATGAATGTTGTTTATTAATTTAATGAATACTGCAAGGTCCCTCTTACATTTGTTTCAAAATATGAAGCAGTCACCCATGAATATATTGCAGCTTCTCTCTTACATTGGCATGGAAATGTTGATCAAATGTAATTCTAGACAGATTATAGGTTTTATTCTTCCCGGGATCCTATTGCTAAAGTCCTCAACGTCAGTGCGATATTCGTGCCCTTGTATTGGTAGATATTACTTACCAAAGAATCAGTAGTTGTTTTCCAGTACCAAGTGCAATGCTATAATTATACATTTTTTAGGGAATCCCTCCTGAATCCCCTATAAGTATTTGTATGTCCACGATCACCTTGCTTCTAACCCTAACCATTTTATAATATTTACGTAGAGACTGGTTACCTCAGAGCTAACTAGGATGAACTCTTCATCTATTCTCCCTGCCATCTCTGATGAGACAAGAAACCAATTTGCACAAAGGTTTTAAATTTATATCGAGCAAGCTCCTAAATAATACAGTTCTATATTTAATAGTTCTATATTTAAGAGAATTATATTCGTTATTTACATTTGACGGATATTTGTCCTCATCTTATTTGTTGTCACCACAACGTTTCGGCTGATTTACCCTCTTGGGGGAATTTCTAACTTGGGTTCTCATTCCTAAAGTATTTTTCGATGTTGTTGTTGTTGTTGTTGTTGTTGTTATTATTATTATTATTATTATTATTATTATTATTATTATTATTATTATTATTATTATTATTATTATTCAGTAGTTTTATTTTTATAGCGTGCTTTCACTTCACTACCGAGCGCAGCTCTGTGTGCCTTGGGTATGTGCTGTGATTTGTTGTGATGCTCTGATGGTTATTGTATGGAAAGTGTTCTGCGTAGGATGTGTGCAGTGCCTAGTAGTGCAATTTTCTGTATGTTATATGTGTTTGTAAGTCCTGGTGTTTTTGTTATGCATTTGTCTGAATATTTTTTTATCATGCCTAATGCACCTACTATGATAGGAATTGTTTCTGTTTTCAGATTCCACGTTCTAGTTACCTCTATTTCCAGGTCTTTGTATTTTGAGAGTTTCTCCATTTCTTTTAGAGACACGTTGTCATCTGCCGGTATTGATACATCAATTAGAAAGCATTTTTTTTCTTCATTATCTCTAACAACTATATCTGGTCTGTTGGCCTTAATTTCTCTATCTGTGTGTATCGGCATATCCCAGAGTATGGTTGCTTTCTCGTTTTCTGTGACCTTTTCTGGTGTGTGCCTATACCATCTTTTTTCTGTTGTTATTCCATAATGTTGGCATAGCTTCCAATGTATGTAAGTTCCAACTCTGTCATGTCTGTGAATATATTCCTTCTTAGCCAGGACTGGGCAGCTAGAGATAATATGATTTATTGTTTCTTGTCCATCTCCACATATTCTGCAGTTACTTGTGATATTTCTTTTCATTACATGTTTTTGGTAATTTCTGGTGGGGAGGCTTTGGTCTTGTGCTGCAATTAAAAATCCCTCTGTTTCTGCTTTGAGTCCTGAGCTTCTCAACCATTGCTGGGATTTTTCTTTGTCTATTTCTTTTGCGTTTAGTTTAGTGCAGTATTTACCATGAAGGGGCTTTTTTTGCCATCTTTTTATCATGGTTCGTTGCTGTTCTATTTTTAGTTTGGATTTCATTTGTTTTATAGCTTTTGTTGTTTCTTCATCATCTTCTTCTTCTTCTTCGTGTTTATTAGGTGGTATGATTTCTTGTTTGTATTTGTCAGCTTCCTTAAATACTGAGAACAGTTTTTTGTTTTGCTCGTGTTTTGCTGCTATCTGGATCAGTTTTCCTTCCTTCTGCGGTAGATATTTTTGCAGTCCTATGGTGGTTATTTTATTGTAGTTTTCCAGCTGTATAAGGCCTCTACCACCTTCTATACGTTGTATATATAGTCTTTCTATGTCAGATTTTGGGTGATGCATCCTAGATCCTGTCAGTATTTTTCTTGTTTTCCTATCTATTTTGGACAGTTCATTTCGTGTCCAGTTAAGGATATTGTAGATGTAACTTATAACTGGGACAGCTAAAGTGTTGATACCTATTATCTTGTTTTTAGCATTGAGCTCTGTTTTTAGTATTGATCTAACTCGTCTATAATATTCTTTTTTTATTTTCTCTTTCATTTGTGTGTGTTGTGTCTTATCTAGTTCTTGGATTCCTAAGTATTTGTAAGTTTGGCTTTGGTCTAATTCTTTTATTTCATTGGTTTTATCTAGTGTGATGTTGTTACTCTTAACTAGTTTTCCTCTTTTCATGGTTACTTTGGCGCATTTTTCTAATCCAAATTTCATATCTATTTCTTTGGTAAATCCATGAACTGTCTTAAATAGTGTTTCCAGCTGTTTGTCATTTGCAGCGTATAGTTTTAGGTCATCCATATATAAAAGGTGGCTGATCGTTTTGCCGTAACATTTATATCCGCATCCATTTCTATTTAGCATATCAGATAGAGGTGACAGTGCCAAGCAGAAAAGGAGTGGAGAGAGCGTGTCTCCCTGGATATTATTATTATTATTATTATTATTATTATTATTATTATTATTATTATTATTATTATTTTATTATTATTATTATTATATTATTATTATTATTGCCTGGAATCGAACTCGGAATCTTGGATTCTTAACCACTATGCCATATGCCCGTTAGTAATTATGTAGTGAATTTTAGGGCTTATAAATCTAATATTTTCCTATCCTTCCTTAATACCGGTTCCCATATGCTGCTCATATCTGCATTTGGTCTGCTTAGGAAGTTTTTGTGTCGTAGCATATATGCTGTTTACTTTAGTTTTCGTATTTTCCAGTAGTGTTCTCTATCTATTATTTTAACTTCATCTCACAGGGGGAGGTGGTCTCTATCTTCCCATACATGATCAGCTATACCCGATTTATCAATATCTTCTCGTGTCACAGCTTTGTGATGTTCCTCTACCCTTATTTTGAGGGGGCGGCATATTTCGCCTTTGTATAAACTACCACAGCTGCATGGGATTGAGTACTCGCAGTTTTTTGTCATATTCTCTTCTATTGGTCGTTTTACCCGAAGGAGATATTTGCGAAGTGCTGTATTACTCTTGAATACTGTCATGATGTCATATGTGCCGCACATCCAGAAAGCTCTGAAGAAGAATTACCAAACAAAGGTCTCAACTTTGCGACAACCATCAAGCGCATTCCATACCTGGACCTAATAGGCTCTATTGAAGAGATAGCCGTAAAGATACCAAAAGCTCAGGGAGATGAACTAATATGGAAAGTGAGACAGGTACTGGAAAAGCGAAACTTCCCAAACCAAACATCACTAGGGAAGAAAAGTTTGCTATCAGAAGACTACAGAGTGACAATTTCATCACAATACCTCCGGCAGACAAGGGAAATGCTACAGTGTTGATGAACAAGTCTGACTACTCTGGAAAATTGGCAAGTCTTATAAGTGATGGCAGCTAAAGCGAATAAAAGAAAGACCCAACTCTGAAAACAGAGAGGAAGTTGCCATAGATCTTGATCAAGAACAAGAATCACTTTACACCAATGAAGTACAGACAACTGACTCAACACTACAGTAAACTACCACACATGTATGGTTTCCCTACTATTCAGAAGGATGATGTTCCATTAAGAGCTATAGTGAGCTGTAGAGGTTCAGCATGTTATCCACTGGGCCGCTTCCTTGTGGATATAATCAGCCCATTAGCAGGAAAGTCAACATCATACGTGACGAATACCATCCACTTCACAGAATTGATCAAAGCTACCCACCACTGAATCCAACCAGGTGATGAGACTAGATGTGATAAATCTGTTCGCCAAAGTCCCAACTGGTGAAGCACTATAGGTGATTCCAGAAAAACTAGTAACAGACACCCATCTAAAAGAGCGCACTAGTATACCAATAAGAAACTTGATGAAAATGTTGACCTTCTGTGTAGAAACTACATATTTCAGTATGGACACTGATTTATATCGACAAGAAGTGGATTTAGCTAAGGATTCGCCATTATCACTGATAATAGCCAATATACACATGGAATATTTTCAGAATTTGGCTTTAGGATCAACACCACTAAAACCAATCCTATGGATGCGATATGTTGACGACACCTTCATACTCTGGCCCCAACAAGAAGGTGTCTAAGTGCTGTTAGATCATGTGAACTCAATAAAGCCATCCATACAGTTCACAATGGAAAAGGAAAACGACAATCAACTTGCATTCCTGGACGTATTAATAACACGCACCAAGTATGTATCCAGAACATCCGTATACTGCAAGCCGACCTTCACTGGACGATACCTTAACTACAATTCCCACCATCAATACAGTGTAAAGAGAGGAATTGCTCAGAGCCTAAATCATTGAGCAAAGTATATAAGTAGCGATCCCGAAACCCACCACGAAGAAATGATCAAGCTCAGTAACAATCTACACCAAAAACATACCGTCTACTCCAATTATGAAGAAAGAGAGGGTGAAACCAATAAACTGTCTACAGTCTGTCTACCCTATGTGAAAGGACTCTCCGAAAAGATACAAAAGATAGGCGGCCCACATGACATCAGGACAGTATTCAAGAGTAATACAACAATATTAGATTTATAAGCCCTATGCATACATACATATATGTGCGCGCACACACAGGCACACACTCACATATATAATCTTTTTTCACGCGTACTCACACATACAGACACATAATTATATGTATCATATCATTATTATTATTATTATTATTATTATTATTATTATTATTATTATTATTTTTATTTTTATTTTTATTATTATTATTATTATTATTATTATTATTATTATTATTATTATATTATTATTATTTAACTAGTCAAATGAACGAACGTCGGTGTTGATTTTAATTTTTAATATTTCCGCAGTACTGCTGTCTATATATCCGAATTTACGGTCTCCTAATCTTTAAAGATATCGATATACTTATTTAGTGAGAGCGATGATGTAGTGCTACTTACGAAACTGGAATCACTCCAGCAACTGAAATCACAAATTAGCATTAGATGCTAAATGGTATATAATTTAGAGATCGTTTACGTTTACATTTTAAATGTCAAATTATTGCTGTTTATATTAATTGATAAAAAAAAAATCTAAACGCAATTTTCTGCTGATAGAAGTATATATAAATCGATAAAGGTAAAGAAAGAGATAAAGAGAGGGGATAGACAGAGAGGGGGAAATCAATATTAAAATAAGGTATGCATACAACGCACACAAATTTTACATATATTTTACTGATATACATGTGTGTGTGTGTGTGTATATGTGTGTATGTACGTATGCATGTACCATAAGTTGTGTAATTAAATTCGTCATTGCTCGAGGATTTTGAGGTTATATTTAAGATAATTTATCTTACGTGCAATACCTTTACACGAATGACACTCTCATCCACCCGGTCATACTATTTTTTCTCTGCCTATCTATCTATCTATCTACCTAACTATACATCTGTCTACCTACCTACCTACTTGTCTATGTATATATCTATCTATCTGTCACTGATCAGTTTGCCAATTTATCTACGATTCCTCCATGTTTCGATCTATTTATCTATCTGTACATACATGATCTTGTATATTTTGTATGTATTTATATGTGTACATGCGTGTGTGCTTGATTGTGTTACTTTGTATTTGTGTGTATACATCTGTAGACATCTGTGATTATACAAAGATACCGTGTTAAAGGAGAGAAAGCTGCACATAATATATATCTATAGTTGAACGTCTTTGAAAATATATCACAGTATATAGTTGCATTGTCGACAAAATAAAGTACCTGGAAAATATCGGTGTAGAATTACGCAACATTCTCCTTCTCCAAATTACGCGACGTGGTTTCTCTGTTAGAAATCAATTTCTTGCTGTGTGCACGTTTATGTAATTGCATACTGCGTTTATAAAAACATTATTAAATCTTGCAGTTATTCTTCTAGATGTTTTTTTTAATTATATGTCTTGGTATTAATTGTCAAACATGTGAAGCAGGCACATCAAGCTAGAAATTATACACAAAGGCTGTTGGTACAATAAAAATAACATATTCCACCAGTTGTGAATCATGAACGACCAAACCTTTGACGACATGTATCTATGTATATATGTATGTATATGTATATGTTTGTGTGTCTGTGTTTGTCCCCCCAACATCGCTTGACAACCGATGCTGGTCTGTTTACGTTCCCGTAACTTAGCGGTTCGGCAAAAGAGACTGATAGAATAAGTACTAGGCTTACAAAGAATAAGACCTGGGGTCGATTTGCTCGACTAAAAGGCGGTCCTCCAGCATGGCCACAGTCAAATGACTGAAACAAGTAAAAGAGTAAAAGAGTAAAGAGTAGGAACTAAAAAAAAGATGTTGAGGGATCAACCAAAGTGGTAAATATCTGTCCACAACCCTGTTTGTCTTCTCGAGCACTCAACCTCTTCCGTCACAGTTACTCGACGAAGGAACAACAATTGTTCCGCTTCTAACGAGTAGGGTAGTGGGCAGTATTTTAGTTGGAAGCCTTACTTATTATATACACCACGAAATCTGTTCAACCGAACTCCACACGTCAACCATACTCGGAGAGTGCACGAGTGTGTGCAGTTCGGTTTCGTCGCTTTGTCTGCATGTCAGACAAGTCATATTTTCATTTCATGTATCCAATGCACGGCAAAGAACCTCTCATGCTCACTAGACTATGTGCAGTGTTTTGCTTTCGTTTCTTTATTTTTGATATCTCGCAAGTATGCGTCAAGAAAAGTTGATGTTTGCTCCTATTTTAAAATTGCCAGTGATGGTCAACAATGCGTAGGTTTTCGTTGCTATGTAACAAAAGATCTATAACAAAATGCTTAAGAGTGTCAGGTTTATGATAGCAACGTTTCAAATTTTCTATGTTTAAATATTCCTCATATTCCCTTTTATTTATATTTTCGTTTGTTATGGTTAGGATTTTCGTGGTCAGTATTATGTTTAATTTTAAAACTTTATTCTTGTACTTAGCTTGTTTGTCTCGCTTTGTGCTTTACATTCTCAATGTGTTCATTGTTAGCAGACATTTCATAATTGTTACATAGACTTACGTAATGTAGTCTTTTATAGGATCTATTTCGGTTTCTGATACGTTTTGTTTTGAAAGTGCATTTTTTTCAGTAAATTATTTTCTTGCTATTCAGAAAAAATTTCTAGACCTGGTCTATTTTAGCTTCCAAATAGTCTATGAATATAGTGCTATATTTTCATTAACAAGTTGTAATATATTTGAGGAGAAGAGTTTATATTGCTGTGATTTTTGTCAATTATAGAAGGAAGTCTATAGAGAAATTGCGTAGTCGACGATATAACACGGCCGCAGCCCTAGAGCTGATTATATGAGATAATAAAGTTACAGAGAAACGCACACATAATATAAATGTGGATGTACGTGTTTAGTTTTGTACCAATTGTTCGGTGTGATTGATGTATCTATCCGTACATTTACGGTAAATTTGTTTTGAACAACTTTGCTGCTGCTTGTGTTCCGTATAAAGCTGTTCCAATGGCAGAGACTGATAAACGAAGTTAGATATTTGGGAACGATATGAAGATCTAAAACATTAAAGGCGTGATCAGAGAGCGGATGCTGTGTAAGGTAAGAAACAAATACAAGAATAAAATATCTACGTATAGAGCTCGCGCATAGACACACACACACATATCCGCGCACACATGCAAACGGGCGCACGCTACACACGTATATACATTTGTACATACATATATGCATGGGTGTATATGTATATACAAAGAGAGTGCGTGAGAGAGAGTGAGGGATGTGGTAGGATAGAAAGATATATAATGGATAGATGTCCGACTTATATATATATATATATATATATATAATATATATATATATATATATATATATATATACGAGGGGCGTTCAATAAGTAATGCCCCTGACCCACTTGCAGTTGTTTGATCTAGCTGGAGGTTTGCATGTGCAATTATTTATATCCCTATAGATTAAGTGGCAAATTACAGCTCTGAACTAATTTTGGTTTCCGATTTACAGGTGTTTGAACTGAGTCAAGTGTGAAATGGAGCATTTTGAGTGTCGAGCAGTGATCCGGTTTTTGTATTTGAAAGGACGCACACCACGGGAGACTTTGGATGAAATGAAAGTAACTTATGGTGATGATGCCCCATCATATGACCTTGTAAAACGCTGGCATCGTGAATTCAAACATGGTAGGAACTCTGTGGAAACAGCTCCCAGATCTGGTCGCCCCCTTCTGCCATTGATGAGGCATCTGTCTGTCAAGTTGAGGCTGCCATTTTGGAAGATCGACGCATAACTATTCGCCAAATAGCCCATGAGGTCAAGATTAGTACCGGGTCTGTGGAACCTATCATTCATGACCATTTGCATATGCAAAAGGTGTCTGCCAGATGGATTCCCAGGTTGCTCACACCTTTCCAGAAGCAAGAACGCATCGATTGCTCGAGGATGAATTTGGAGATGTGCCAAGAAGATGAGTCAAAATTTTTCAAAAGACTGATTGCATAGGATAAAACCTGGGTCCATCGCTATGATCCAGAGACCAAAGCCCAGTCAATGCAGTGGAAGCACCGTGACTCACCTCCTCCAAAGAAGGCAAGGGTGCAGCCCTCCGCTGGCAAGGTCATGCTTACAGTCTTCTGGGACCAGGACGGAGTAGTGATGACAGATTTCCTGGCAAAGGGTACCACAATTACAGGAGCCTATTATGCTTCACTTTTGAGGAAATTAAGAGAAGCTATCAAAATCAAGAGGCGGGGCAAGATCAGCAAAGGCATCCTCCTCCTGCAGGACAACGCTCCGATCCACAACTCACGTGTCGCCAGATCAGAAGCACAGGCGTGCGGCTATGAACTCATCCCCCATCCTCCCTACTCTCCTGACCTTGTACTCTCTGATTTTCACCTCTTCCCAGCCATTAAGTTGTTTTTGAAAGGAAAGCGTTTCCCAGATGATGCAGCCTTGATTTCTGAAGTCACGTTCAGGTTGGAGGACCAAGCTGGGGTCTTCTACAAAAACGGTCTTCAGAGCTCCATCAAACGATGGGAGAAATGCGTAACTCTGGGTGGTTCCTATGTAGAAAAAGACTAATAACTGTTCCAAGTTTCGTTGCTCTACTGCTATGGGAAGTGGGTCAGGGACATTACTTATTGAACGCCCCTCGTATATATATATATATATATATATATATAATATATATATATATATATATATATATATATATACATGCAGTGAGCATGAGAGAATGAGAAAGAGAGAGAGAGAGAAAGAAATAGGTATATACAGAGGCATCTTAATATATTTATAAGGAGGGATATAAAAGCACGAACACTCCATGCAGAAGGGAAAAGGTGGCGAAATAGAAAATCATATTTTGCAGGTGTATATATGTGTAGGTGTGTTATCGAATGTATGCCTGCATTCTCAGATTTATGAAGATTACATATTGTTAGTATGATGCAAATTCTAATAGAAATATAGTAAGTTGTTATGTAGTCACAACAAGGACATTAGATTAGATACAGCAGCGACAGTAATCCACACGAGACTAGCAAATACTGCCATAATCATGGAAACTTTCATTATTTTAAGATGAATAAGAGGGAAAAAGTTACATATATACAGCAGACTACACTAAAGAAAATGCGACGAAGAAAAGAATAAAAACAAAAAATGAAAATTGTTTAGGAATGATCTCATGATTCCAAAAAAACATCTTGTAACAAACCAGGGGAAATATTCTCCAGTAGTGTTGAACAAAAACGAGTGTTACTGCTGGATTTTTTTTTCTTTTTAGTGTAAAAGATATTTTTTAAATAACAACAAAATACAGTGTTGAAAGAAATTTTTTAAAAAATGGAGAAATATATTATAAAACTAGCTAATAAAATGATATGTAGATTAAAATGATGTTGGAAGCTGCCCTACCAAATATTAATAATGGTAATAATAATAATCATAGAAGGCAACGGAATCTAAAAGAATAGGCATGCTCTGATGTTCAAAAACAAGTATATGTATGTGAGTGTATGTGTGAGCGTATGTGTATGTATCCATGCGCGTGTGGGTGTAGGGCTTGCGCAAAACAATAATATTTAAATTTATGGTAATCTCCGAGCACAGAGACAAAGTGTAGTGACAGATACCATCTTAGCCTTCCAGATTTAGAATAAGTTACTTTCATATATCTCGTTCGGAGCCCCACAGGTTTTCAATATCTTACCGAGAAATTTAAGACTCCTATATCATGTGGATGTACAGATCTCCATAAAGAAATTCCACCTGTTTTCCCTAGAATTCCAGCTCAATCTACTTCGGAGGAACTAACACATCTGAAGGCAACAACTTCGAAATCGTTTCTGCAGCAAAGGACAACTAGGAAAGAAGGATCATTTAGTGTAGAGATAGTGGACATACACACACACACGCACACACACACACACAAACACAAAAAAACACGCACACATGCACACACACACAGAGAAACACAAACACACACACACACATATATATATATATATGCTTACATATACATACACGCATACGTATATATATCGTTAGATAGATTGATATATACATGCATAGATTGATATATAGTTCGATATTTTTACTCATATATATTTGCATATATATCTGTATGTTGAATTGTGTGTGTGTATGAGTGTATGTGTGTGTGCGTGTGTGTGTGTGTACGTGTTTATGCTGGCGCGTGTGCAAAGATGTGTGTTTGATTAGCCTACCACTGGAATCTCAGCCCAATCACTTCTTCGTGATCAGATCTTCAGTAAGCAACGGTGATACTAATACACATGAACGCTGAAAGTCACCTCTGAGAGTCACCACCGATTTGTCGTAAGAAACTATAAACTATCAGGTCACAACCGGGCCCACATTTTCTCAAATGACTACAAAGTTAAGAATGTTAACAGTCATTCTAAATAGATGCTGCTCTTCTACCTTCTGTTTATCATAAATGTATGACTGGAGTAAAGATAACAAGTTTAATTATTTCAGTAACGAAGCATTACTTGTCTCTTATTTACAAAGAACTTTTAAAATCCACACAACAATTTCCTTTAAAACCCACACGTCGAATGAATATGGAATTTAGTAACCTGATTATGATTCAATGCTGCTTATGTGACATTTATCGAGTTTCTTCATGACAGACAATTATATATTCTGAATTACATTGAGTTCACTAGCATGCAGAAAGTATGTACCAAGCATACTTGAATGAGATCTGGAATATTCGATCGTCTAATAGTTATATGTCATTAATAAATTGCTATGCAGCAATTAAAACTTTTATTAGACGAGTGAGTAGTGCAGATGAATATTAATGTTTTTAGTACTAGATATCAAGACATTAGTGTTAGTAACATGATGAACTGAAAACGTAACTACAATACTCTATCACGTGGCAATTTGGGAAAGTGTCTTCGACTATACCCTCGGGCCGACCAAAGTCTTCTGAGTAGATTTGGTAGACGGAAACTGAAAGAAGCCCGTCGTATATATGTATATGTATACATATATATATGTGTGTGTGTGTGTGTGTGTGTGTGTTTGTGTGCCTGCGTTTGTCCCCCTAACATCGCTTAACAGCCTAGCGGTTCGGCAAATGAGTCCGGAAGAATAAGTACTAGGCTTAGAAAGAATAAGTCCTGGGGTCGATTTGCTCGACTAAAGGCGGTGCTCCAGCATGACCGCAGTCAAATGACTGAAACAAGAAAAAGAGTAAAGAGGAAAGAGTATAATTAAACCATTATGGATCTCACTTTTCTAACAATATCTAAGCCTGGTCGTGAAGTAGAAAGAACTAAGTTTCTCACTGAAGGTACTCATAAGTTGGGCTTATGTTTCTCATTCCATATATATAAATGCAAAATAGATTGGTGCTTTACAAATCTATCTAGAAAAAATTGTAAAGGGAGGTGAAACTTACGGAGCTATTTATTGATATTTAAAATATGTAGGTAAGTGAAGCAATTCCATAGTTGTTTACATGTTCGTTTGACTTTAACTGCAAAGAGTTTACTAAGTTGCACTTGAAAAAGTACTAATGCAATTAGAGCGATCTATACAGGACAATGATTTCTAGGCTGATGGCAGATATCACTCTCAAAAGAGGGCTCAGGGAAGACCACTTCATAACAGGTGTTAGTGTTGCACTTCAGTAATTGTCCAACACGCGATAATAATAAAACTTGTACTCCCCCTTATCTAAAGAAGAATATGTGAACGGGAATAGGTTTTGAACTCAGAACGTAAACGGATAAGACAGAGATAATCTATAACAACTATAGACACAGCAATACAAACAAGCAGTGACGTCTGTTTTTATCCCATCCACACCATCACTTGAAGCCGCTGTAGGTGTGTTTATTTCCCTGTAACTTTGCGGTCTGGCATAAGAGCCCGATAACATAAGTATTATGCTTACAAAGAATAAGTCTTGGGGACGATTTGTTTGACTAAAGACAGTGCTGCAGCATGACTTTAGTTAAGTTACTGAAACAAGTAAAAGAATAAAATAATCAAAGAATATATGTATAAATGTCTATCTATGTATTTATGTATGGATGCAAGTATATATGTATCACTCTCTCTCTCTCTCTCTCTCTCTCTCTCTCTCTCTCTGTATATATATATGAATGGATATAATTAATAAATATCCTCAAAACAGCTGTAAGACCTTCTATCTACAAATGTTCTAATATCTACACAGCCTTGGTTTTTTTTATCTCATTACGTAAAAAATTCTTATATATATATTCAAAATGTTACCGCGTGTGTACCGTTGGCAATTTTTTCCTCCGTCTTCCCTTCTCTGGATCTTTCCTTTTCCTATGTTTCTGACGAAGAGCTCCGCTCGTAACGTTAAACCCTCCTTCTTCCCTTCCTTCCTGAGCGTCCAATAATACTATATTTCTTCCACGTACTCGCGTTGTTGTGTTTTCATGTTTAGATTAACTTTATATATATATATTTATATATATATATATGTATAGCCACTATACCTTCTATTTTCTCTCTGTTTATTTCTGTGTTCCTCTGTTGAAGAGCGTAGGCTTGAAACGGAAAAGACTTTCTCACTTCCCAAGTGTTAACCAATTACATCTCTTTGTTGTTTACACAACCGTATTCGTCTTTTGTTGTTTTTTCTTGTTTGTTTGTTTGTAAATTCTCACTATACATCACATGCTCACGTAGTCGCGTAAGTTTTATCCTATCTCCACCTCCACTTCGAACTTTTCTAGGACTATTCTACCTGGATTCTCTATCTGGACTTTCTTCTACCCTCCAACACATGGACTCCTACATTTCGGCTGCACCTCTCTTACCCATGGATGAAACTAGACTCTTCCTTTGAAGAGAAATCGCTCCAATACACCACGACGTCTGAACCTCTTGAACGTTTCTAAGCCCTTTCGTATTTTCTGTTTTTTCCATTGTCTTTTCTCTCAATCCACACTTGTTACATTGCTTCTCTCACCCTCCCTTTCTTTTTCCCTTTTGTTTTCTCTTCTCCCTTTCTTCCCCTTTCTCCCGGTTTCTACCTTTTTCTTCCTTCTATCCTTGTTTCTATTTTTCTTCTCCTCCCACCTCTTGTATTTTTCTCGTCACGCCATTTGCATTTTTCTCTTCACGCCTTTTGTATTTATTCTCCCCACACCTTTTAATTTTTTCCTCCTCACGTCTTTATTGGATTTCTCTCTCACCCTCTTTTTCCTTTTTCTCCTTTCTCTCTCTTTTCTTCTCGTTTGTCAATCATTCCCGATTACAAATCTTTCCTCCTCCACCTTCATCACCGCCTAAAATGTCTACTTTCCACAGTCCCTTTCAGTTGCGCTCAACCTTCTATTAAACTTTCCCTACTAATTTTCAAAACAACACGCTTCTGTAGTCACCATTCCTTTCTCAGTCGCTACCTTCATCCCCGCCTCATTCCTAAAGTTATCCGCATTTCCACCCCACTCTCTACTCTGCTTCAACCAACTGCGTATTACATCCTACCGCCTTATGCGCGGCGCCATTCGTTCTAATCTCTCCAAAATACACAGTCGCCCTCCCATGCTAACACTAGTTTACGTTACATAATTCATTTAAGTCATTACTTTCATCAATTTCTCGCTCACACCAAACAACATAAACTCCACTCACTGACTCCTGCATTACATCACACCCGATGCCACTACTCAAACTCCTCCCCTACCTCTCTCCCTCCTGATAATTTCCCCACCCTCACCAACACCCGTCCCCCCAAGCCTTACCCACATACCCCTCATCCCCTCCCTCTAAGCCTTCCACCCTCATCCCTCTTACTTCTGTCCCATCCACCCCTTCTCCAATTCAGTCTATTGTTACCATTCCTCCAGATCTTCCCCTTCTCTGAGGCGCAGAGCTCCCTCCTCAGTAACGGTCTGCCCTTCATCACCTTCACTCCATCCAGCAACGAATTTCAGACTCGTGCCGATATCCACAAATTTGTGCGCTGCATTAGGTTGTGTGCGCTTTTCCGTGACAATCCACCTGCATCTCATGAGAAGGACTCCTTCATCGACCTGGGCCGCCGACATTCCAGTGCAGGCCGGCTCCTGGCCCGTTCCAAGCAATCGATCATTTTGCGGGCGCCTGCCAGCATGCTGTGGAATGGTTTGACTTTTCCAAGCATCCCTGACATCAGAACATCTCGGCCCTTCGATGTCTCCGACGCCGCACGGACTTTCATCATAAAACCGGCCGACAAGGGTGGAGCTGTGGTGGTGTGGGGCGCGGACCTCTACAAGGCAGAAGCTATCCACCAGCTTCAAGACAACTCCTTGTACTGCCCTCTACCCTCAAACTCCACGCTCAGCTACCAACAGACTGTGTCCTCCAAAACTTCTCTTCACTCATGACATCAAGAGTCTATGCACGGTGATACCTCACCACGAGGAGCTGCGTGCACTCCAACATTTCCTTGACCTTCGGCCCAACCCTCAAACTGACACATCCACACTCCTTCGTCCGCCTGAACTTGTCCTCTCACTGCTTCTCATTCGCGGGTGATTTTTACTTGCCATTCTCGGGAGTCGGCATGGAAACGAGAATGGAACCCAACTATGCGAACCTGTCGTTGGCTACGTTGAGGCCCAAATAATCTCAAGTTTCATTCGTCCCACTCTTGAATTATACTGTTGTTATATATATCCTTCCATCCTGCCCTCCACTTCTCGTGCACTATTTCCGACACCTCAGTCGCCTTTCTCGACATTTCGGTCAGCATTCATCACCCCATTCTCACCTACAAACACACACTCACACTCATATCTAAACTTCACCTCCTCCCACCCTAAAAACACCAAGCTCTCCATCCCCTATTCCCAATTCCTCCGTTTACGCAGACTCTGCAGTAACAACCATGACTTTGAGACTCAGTCTCAACTCATAGCTGGCCACTTCATCGTAAATGGATATCTCCTCACCACTATCCCCACCGCCCTTGCCAGAGCACGTTCCCTGGACCGTGCATCTACGCTCTCTCCCGCACCCGCCCCGCCATCACCCATCTCCCTTTTCCCTACACTTACCACACCTCTGGCACCTACTTCCTCTCTTCACTCTTACCCACCCTCTCTCTTCATCGTCATCCCCTCCCTTTTTACCCACCCCTACACGGTCCAAACCCACCATCCCTATACATCCCATCACTTAGAACCCCATCCTTGCTTCTCCCACTCTCGCCTCCCTCACAACCCAACACCACACGACAAAACTCCACACCACCACACCACACAGTATCACACCACACACCACCGCACCACGACACCACAATACCACACCACACTCCATCACACAACCCCGCACACACTAACATTGACCACTTCCTAGCACCTACACATGCACACACGCACACAGCAGTGTCACCAGCCCCCTTCCACGCGTACATACACGCACTCACATACCAACGCATGCGCACATTCATTTTAGGATCACTACTACTTTAACACCACTACTGTATTATCTCCCCTTCTTCGTAGATGTCTTGTGAGACCCCTTTGTCCGGCATTCACCATGATAGATCACTAGCCGCTATACCTTTTTCTATTTTCTCTCCCCGTTTATTTGTATGTTCTTTTGTGTTGAAGAGCGTAGGCTCGAAATGTAAAAGATTTTTATCACTTCCCGAGCGTAAAACTAATACAGTAATACATCTGTTTGTTGTTTACACACACGTCTTCGTCTTTTTTTTTAAGGTAAACTCTCACTATGTATACATGTATATTTATATGTGTATATCTATATCTATATCTATATATATATATATATACACCCACATATACGAAATACTGAATGAATACATAATGAAAGTTGCAACAAAAACAAACTGAAATTTATGAATAATCGACATTTCCGAAACTTTTCTATTTTCTAGGAAATTTTATAGTCGCCTATGAAGAAACAAAGTCTAAGACATCCTTGATTTCCCCAAAGCATAGCATAGAATTTTCCTTACGCATCTATGTAGATGCATACATATACACACGAAGATCTCAATATATATCATTATACATATTTTCTCTCAATATATACATATACAAACACACAATCACACACACATACATATATACTTTATATATTTATATATACATGTGCAATGTTGGCAAATAAATTACTATATATATGTATACGTACACACACACACATATATATGTATATGTATGTACATATATATATTTATATGTATGTGTGTATGTATGTATATAAACATACATATGCATGTTTGTTTTTTCAAAATATAAGCACATGTGAATTGTTGGCGATTTTTTCCCCTCCGTCTTCCTTTTCTATTGGTCGTTCCTGTTTCTGAAGAGGAGCTTTGCTCGAAACGTAAAACTACCTTTCTTTCCTTCCCTGAGCGTCTGTTAATACTTTAAATGTAGCACGTGCTTTGTTTTTTCTTCTTTTGTTCTTCGCTATATATAATATATGTTATATAATATATATATATAATATATTATAATATATAAGTAGCAACTCCAATTTTTCTGGTGCCACTATGCTGAGGATTGCAATGTCAAAGAAAATATTCTCAATCTCAGAGTAGCTGCTTATGAAATCTATGTTTAAACAACGCGTGTGGCTCTAAATACACTTGTGTGTTTACATATAGAGAGTAAGTTTTTCGCTCATACATTCAAATACTCATATATTCCTATATTTCCTAAATATACACAGATGCTCATATTTCCTTTATATACGGTGGTGTGCTGTAAGTTCCTTGCTTTATGTATATAAAAATACAGGAGGATCAGTTAATTATGATTTTATTCAACACATTTCCCCTCTGAGATTGACACACATGCTACAGCGAACTTTCACTGTTTTTCTAAGCGCTGTTAAAGAACTCAGAAGGT
>NC_042998.1:130406310-130482776 GCF_006345805.1 Octopus sinensis | reverse complement strand
CGGTGTGGTAAGTAGCTTGCTACCAATCACATGGTTCCGGGTTCAGTCCCACTGTGTGGCATCTTGGGCAAGTGTCTTCTGCTATAGCCCCGGGCCGACCAATGCCTTGTGAGTGGATTTGCTAGACGGAAACTGAAAGAAGCCTGTCGTATATATGTAATATATATATTATATATATATAGTGTGTGTTTGTGTGTTGTATTTGTCCCCCTAGCATTGCTTGGCAACCTATGCTGGTGTGTTTATCTCTCCGTTACTTAGCGGTTCGGCAAAAGAGACCGATAGAATAAGTGATGGGCTTACAAAAAGAATAAGTCCCGGGGTCGAGTTGCTCGATTAAAGGCGGTGCTCCAGCATGGCCGCAGTCAAATGACTTAAACAAATAAAATAGTAAAAGAGTATATATATATACACGTAAACATGTATTCATATATACGAGGGATAGTCAAATCTCAGGATATTTACACAAACTCACGAGATAAACATGTGCGTCATTTTTCTATATAGTCTCTTTTATTTTCGATGCACTTGGTCCAGCGGTCCACATGCTTGCATATTCCCTCCAAGAGGAAGATTTTCTGTTGGTTATGCAACAATTTATGCATTTATGTACTACTTTCATCACATCTTGACTCGTAGGAAGCCGACGACATTGAAAACCATCTTTGAACATTCCAAAGATCTGATAGTTGGAAGAGACGAGATCTGGGTTGTATGCAAGGTGTTCCAGCACCTGAAAATCTATTTGGTTAATGGTTTGAACGATCTGGGTGGCCGTGTGTGGGCGGGCATTGTGATGCAACAACAAAAGTATCCTCGACAATAGACTTCGGTGTTTGGTGCGAATTACTGGCTTCAGTTTGTTGGCCAGCAAAGCACTGTCTCTTGTATTGTTGATCGTACACTTCTTTACCAGGTAGTCTTCTAGTATAGTCCCTTTTGAACCGTAAAAGTAGGTCAGCATCACCTTTCCTGCGGGGGACTGACTTTTTAATTTCTCCTGTGGCTATTCTGCTCAAAGATACCACGATTCCATTGTTATAGGGATTGAGTAAACGTTGGAAGACCTCAAGACGTTTGCACCTGTGCTCTGCAGTAGGCTCTTTTGGAATCCATCTTGCACAGACGTTATGGAAGCCGAGCTCACCGCGAATGATTTGAAATGTAGAACCATGACTAACCTGCAGAGAACGAGCTACCTCATCAGTGATAACTCGTCGGTTCACCATTACCATCTCTCGAGCTACCTGGATTTTCTCGTCAGTGGTGGAGGTTGACGGGCGTCCTGGTCCCTCTACGTGCGTCACGTTTGTCTAGTCACTTTTAAACTTCTCGATCCACTCAACCACACTTCTGCGGTATAGTGCACTGTGCCCGTATCGGGCTAAAAGCCTCCGATTAATTTTTGCACCTGAAAAACCTACTGACCAGAGAAATCAGATCATTGCTGTTTGTTCTTCTTTCGTGCACTTTGCTAATGGAGCAGTCATACTTATACTATAAAGGCAGTAAGAAAAGGTGCGCGATCAGACTCAAACTTTGATCACGTGACCTCAAAATGCCAACTATAAGCTCGCATGCGCAGAAGGCAGTGTGACAATAATAAAGATATGTTATGACCAAAGTGCGGGTAGCTTTTGACTTACACTCGTATATATATTTGAGTGTGTGTGTGTTTGTGTGTGTGTGTTTGTGTGCCTGTGTGTCTGTGTATTTGTGTAAATATGTTCATATATATATATATATATATATATATATATCATATATATGTATTATGTATGTACTGTTTGTATGTATGTTATATGGACATGCCTGTATAATATTTATATATATATATATATATATAGCATAGCTTAACATAGCAAAGGTATATATTTTCTTCTGTTACGTTTTGTTGAGCATATTATTGTATATCTTACATAATTTTTCATGTATATATCCTAATGGATAACACTATAACTATCTCTTGTATCACCGCAGGTCATCGCTTAGGAAAGTTAAGACATTTGTGCCTTGTCGATCTACATATTCTCGTTAAAATATCTTCTATATCCTCTTATATATAAACAAATAATCCATGAATTGCCTGAACTGAAGTGTCTTTTTTAATCGACCGGTTTGACAAAGTTTCATTAAGTGACTCCTGAATACTCTTAAACCTCAACGTGTTGGGCGCACCATGTTGCTGGATCATAACTAATAACTTGATTGCGTGTGGTGAAAATGCAGTACAACAAATTGTTACATCCAAGACATACAACATTGATGGTGAAACTCTTACAACTGTGGTCCAGAAACTCCAAAATGGAAAAGCACCTGGAAGAGACTTGATTGTTGGATATTGGTACAAGAAGCTAACATTCTACGGACCATACATTATCAATCTGTAACAGCAAACTTTTATTGGGAACAGTAGCATACCACAATGGTTAGCTCTGGCAGAGACAGAATTGATCCCTAAATGCAGAACCACCCACATGGCAAAAAGCTACCGACCAATAGCATGCCAATACTTTATGTATAAAATATATACAGTATGTTTAAACCTCTTCCTCCAAGACCATTATGAAACTAATAACATTATCACAGCAGAACAAGCAGCTGGGAAGACGGGAGTCTGGGGTTGTGTCAAGCAATTGCTAATCAACAAAACAGTGATGTTAGAGGTGCAAGAACATAGGAGTAATCTGGTTTCAATGTGACTAGATTACAAGATGTATTGGATGCTAGAAGCCCTTCAACTTACTAAAGTTCCAGTGAGAATAGTCAAAGCCATAGCTGACCTGACTCCATCGTGGGCTAACCTCTTGAAAGTAAACACAAAGAGTGACTGTATTATCACTGGTAGAATACAGTATCGCGAAAGTATATTCCAAGGAGACAACCTCTCGCTGATGTTGTTTATACTTTCTGTTAGCCCCTTGTCATTCATGTTAAAGAAGTCTAGAGGGTATCACACTGGTTCACAAGGAATCAGAAATACCAAAATCAGACACAGTTTCTTTGGCTCGTGTCAATGGGTCTACTCTGAATATTCGCTTGTAGGGGGAACAGGTGTGCTTACCTGGCGTGCACTTGGCATTCGGGTTGACCAGGATGTGTTAGGTGCCTTGGTTGGCAATGTGCGACCCGCCCCACATTGGGGAATTTTGTATTTTAATTTTTTTTCGTTTAACTGTTTTTGTTTTTTTATTGTTCACACGTTGTCTGTTTTAAACAATTCTCTCTTTTTTTGTATTGTCCCTATATATTTTTGTTTCGGCCCTTGTGACCAATAAAGAAAGGGTTATTATTATTATTATTATTAGTAGTAGTAGTAGTAGTAGTAGTAGTAGTAGTAGTAGTAGTAGTAGTAGTAGTAGTAGTAGTAGTAGTAGTAGTAGTAGTAGTAGGAGGAGGAGGAGGAGGAGGATGGGGAGGAGAATTATTATTGAGTGAGAGAGCAACGCATGCCATCAGAGTGACACTAGGTTGCAAATTAATGAAGTTCAGTATACTTATCATGACAACCCCTCTGATAAGAGTACACCAGGCACACGAACCACAGCCAAATGTACGCGAAGTTGTGATCTCGTATCAAGATTAGGGCTGCTTTTTGCAAGTCATCAATCTTGCATGGGATTTCCAGTTGCCTTATGTTTTGAAGTTTCAATGGGATTGAGCCCAACGCCCCGATACACTACTGGTATCACTTTTACATTACCATCTCATGTTCCATAGAGTCTAGCCATTTCCTCTTTCAATTCGGAGTACTTGGTGATCTTTTCAAACTCTTTACTCACAACATTCATGTCATTTGGTATGGCTACATCAATGATCTGACAGTATTTTTTGTCACTCTTATTCAATATGACAACATCCGGCCGACGGTTTTCGATTACACGCTCCGTCTGAAAATCATAGTCCCAGAGTATCGTTACTTTTCCATCCTCCTGCATAACTTTACTCAGTACTTACTCATACCAGTTCTCTGTTACTTCATGTTGGTATTTACGGCATAAGGGCTAATGAAGGAACACACACACTTTATCGTAGCAACGATTGTATCCGTTTTATGCAAGGCTCTAACATCCACTTACCAAGTCGGTCACAATGTCCAGACTCTTTCCACAGACTGCATTTCTGGGTTTCAGAAGTTTTATAGATGATATACTTCACTGAATTGGTAGCGAGAGCCTGGTCTTGTGCAGCAACGATCAGGTTTTCTATGGTACGCTTCAAATTACCTCGCTCAAGTCATGCCCACAATGCTATATTATCTTTTAAATCCTGCGTATTAATTTCAAAGTGTCCATGCATTCTCATTTGAAGGTCTTCTTTCCTCTTCTCAGATCTTTGATTAAACTCTTCCGTGCTCATCATTTCATCTACATTTACAGCGTATTGAAACAGCTCTTCATCGCTATTCATAAAAACTCGGCATCGCTATTCATAAAATACTCGGTAATCGTTCTCTTTTAACTCCTTATGCAATGGTCTATACTAATTAGTCCTCTGCTACCATTCTTTCTTTTCATATAAAGTCTGTTTATGTTCGTTTTAGAGTGGAACACCCATGCAGCGTCATCAACTTCCTCGTCCTTCTATTCAGTGTTGGCATTTCCGCCTTAGTCCATTTGAGGATTGACACACTATTTATGACCACTGCAACTGCCCAGATATTCATTGCAGTAATGAAATTTTTAGCATTCAGGTTGGATTTCAATCTTCATTCTTTTTTGTTACGTCTGTGTAGAATGTTATCCAGCTCCAAAATCCCTAAATATCTATACCCACTACCGTCTAGTTCATTCATGGTCTATCTGATCATAACCACAATCCGCTGCAGGCTGCTTTCTTCCCCCCTTTTATATTAAATACTGAGCATTTGGTAATCCTAAATTCCATACCGATGTCTCTACCACACTTCTGGACAATTTTGGTTAAGGAATATGTTTTTCCGATTTCCCAAACAATTTCAGGTAATCTGTAAACAGAAGATGGTTCAATGATGGGCCTTTCTTCCCTCATCTGTAACCCATCTTAACTTTTCCAAGTGTCATTGTTATGGGTATTAGTGCAATTACAAAAAGTAACGGGAAAAACGAGTCACCCTGGAAGATTCCTCTTTTAATATTAACTTCTCCAAGGAATACATTACATGAGTACAATAAGGCTTTCTAATCTGTCATGCTATGCATCAGAAAATTTGTCATGTTGTCAGCAACATCGAACATCTGCAGGCATTCAACGATCCAAGAACGAGGCATCATATCTTATGCCTTCTTAAAGTCAATCCAAGCCATAGATATGCTTGTTCGATGTTTTTTACAATGCCCCAAAACTTTTTTGTTGATGACCAGGTGATCCTTGGTACCCAGAGAGCTCCTCCTACATCCTTTTTGTTACATTGGTAGTATTTCAAAATGTGCGAGGAAAGTGTATGTCTGCCGCACATATTCCAATGAGTATCTTCAAGATTATGTTTAGGCATGGTATGGGACGGTAGTTTCCCACAATCTTCCCCTTTCTTCTATCTTTCATTACAAGTGTTGTCCTCCCACTCACCATCCACGCGGGGACTGTACCTCTCTGGACACATTCATCCGTACTTATGACAATATTCCTCTGTTTCTTTCCTTCATGTAATTCTGTCTTGATAGTTCCTAACTACATTGCATCCCGTTTATGCACCACATTGACCCATAATCCGCTCCAGAACTCCTTAACTTGATTGGCATCAGGAGCCACATTTTCCCAACTTTCTTCTTCTACTTCTTCTTCTTCTTCTTCTTCTTCTTCTTCTTATTATTATTATTATTATTATTATTATTATTATTATTATTATTATTATTATTATTATTATTATTCAGTAGTTTTATTTTTATTTTTATAGCGTGCTTTCACTTCACTACCGAGCGCAGCTCTGTGTGCCTTGGGTATGTGCTGTGATTTGTTGTGATGCTCTGATGGTTATTGTATGGAAAGTGTTCTGCGTAGGATGTGTGCAGTGCCTAGTAGTGCAATTTTCTGTATGTTATATGTGTTTGTAAGTCCTGGTGTTTTTGTTATGTATTTGTCTGAATATTTTTTTATCATGCCTAATGCACCTACTATGATAGGAATTGTTTCTGTTTTCAGATTCCACATTCTAGTTACCTCTATTTCCAGGTCTTTGTATTTTGAGAGTTTCTCCATTTCTTTTAGAGACACGTTGTCATCTGCCGGTACTGATACATCAATTAGAAAGCATTATTATTATTATTATTATTATTATTATTATTATTATTATTATTATTATTATTATTATTATTATTACTGCCTTTGCACAGCTTCTAACGCTGCAGATGTACAACGGTGTCAGCTGATCATTACCAGTGAACTAATGTAACACCTCTTATTTTTCGAGCACCTTCCGGCGTATTCGAGCGGTTCCAAGCAGTGCTATTTTCTGCAAGTGCTCCATCCCTATTGCAGCCCCTATTTGTTCCATGTACTTCTCAAGATTTTTACTCACTCTTCCCAGGGCTCCGACAACTACTGGTACTACTATCACCTTTTTCATTGACCACAACTGCTTAACCTCTCAAGCTAACATGTCATATCTCTCGATTTTTGTTTCTTCCTTATCGCATACCTTGTTAAGCCAGTATAGTGTTTTCTTCCTCAATTAAGACTACATCTGGGTTCCTATTCTCTATCTCATGATTGCACTGAATTATAAAATCCCACAGGATATTTGCATTATCAATTTCGATGATGCCTTCGGGTTTGTAGTCGTACCAATATTTTCTCTTGTTGGAAAGTGTCCAGTGGACAAGCCTTGCTATATTGTCATGGCGTCTCATATTCCTTCTGAGCTAGTGGCGTACATTGGCTGGTAGTATGCCATAAGGTTTCACCATTTTGTCTACAGATTCTGCACTTATCACTTTCTGATGTGTTGTCTACACTGTATTTTATGTAGTTTGTTTTAAGGGCTTGCTCTTGGGCAGCACAGATTAGAGCCTCCGTTTCCGGTTTTAGTCATCCACAGCCATTTTTTTTTCTTTCATCCTGCAATCTTTCATCCTACACAAGCCTGACGTTCTTATTTCAAATAATGGCAGTTCTGTGGCATTTTCACATACCATGCTATGTTGTCTTCTGCTCTAATGATGCGTTCACATCCAATATGTCCTCGTCCCCACCTGTTTCTTGGTACATTCAGTCTGTCTGTGTCACTTTTCGGGTGGAGTGGCCCATATCTAGTTAGCAACTTCCTTGTCTTTCTGTCTAAACTGTTTAGTTCGTCTACTGTCCATGCAATTACCCCTGCTCCATATCTAATGAGTCAAACCGCCCAGGTGTTGATAGCTTCAATCTTATTCCGTCCTTTTAATTTTGACTTAAGGATCAGTCTCACTGTGCTCAAGTTTCCATCTTGAATATTTCTGTCATTTCTTTCTTCATCAATTTATCCATTTCCAATATTCACAAGTACTTATAGCTCGTATCTTCTATCTCCTTCATAACTGCCCCCGACGTTGTCGTTAGACCGTCTATACATTTGATTTTGCTTCTCTTCAAACCTAACACACCACACTTTCTCAGTCTGAACTCCATTGTGATATTAGCACTGAAAGTATACACCGTATCACGAGGTAACCGACTTGGGCTTCATCTTTATCATAAAGTTTGAGGTCATTCGTGAATAACAAATGGTTGACCTTTTGTTGGCAGCTTTTGAATACATACCCAACATTTGCTTTCCTCACAATCAGTGTTAGTGGTATTATTATTATTATATTATTATTATTATTATTAGTAGTAGTAGTAGTAGTAGTAGTAGTAGTAGTAGTAGTAGTATGATTATTATTATTATTATTATGATTACTATTATTGTTGTTGTTGTTGCTGTTGTTGTTTTTGTTGTTCTTGTTCTTGTTGTTTTCAAAAGGCAGCCAGCCTGCAGAATCGTTAGTACGCCAGGCAAAATGCTTAGCGGCATTTCGTCCGTCTTTACGTAGCGAATTTTTTGCTTATGAAAAGAAATACACGTTCTTATTTTATTATTTTTTCAACTCGCATGCATAGAATACACATGGGAAAGGCACATGATATATTCTCCGATGTTTATTAGAACAAGCACAAAGCGTACGCAATTACGGAGATGATTAGTACTCATGAATTTCAGGGGTTGCTTAGGAATTTCTTTAATGCACAGTCATATTCTTGAAGATACTCTATACAGATGTAATACACTTATGAAATATGCTATTCTTTTCATGAACTGTATTATCCTACCTTACATGATAATTCAGCCGTTTCCAAAAGGCTATACATTTCTCTACAATGCAGCGAATATGATGCAGCTTACAATTATTTTTTATGAACCGAACGGAAGAATGGCACATTTCGGTTCAAGATGAATTATAAATCAACCTCTTAGACATTAACAAAGAAAAATATTGCAGACAAAACTGCATAATATGATTACATACATACACACGCACGCACACATGCACACACATACATATGTATACATATACATATATATATATGTATATATATATATATATATATATATATATATATATATGTATGTATGTATGTATGTATATATATATATAAATAGATTGATAGATAGATACACATATATACGTATCTCTCTCTCTCTCCCTATATATATGTATATATATATATATATATATATATATATATATACATATTTATACGTACCCTCATAACTACATAACCGCATGCATAGATGCTTCAAAGGTGGTATAGTCACTTGACCAACAAACTAAGCACACACAATCATCTGTCTACTCATTTATAAATATTTAAAATTGAGTAGAAATCCTACCGAGCATTCTGACGTAATGCTCTATGAAGATGGATATACAAATACATAAATACATGCACATATACATACATATATGTAGACTAACACGCATATACATATATATGTATAATTGTGTGTCTATATATATATATATATATATATACATGTGTGTATATATATATGTGTGTGTGTGTGTGTGATTGTACATATGTATAGTCATATATATGTGTTTGATTCATTCATACATATATGTGAGAATTAGTGGTACCCAAGTGTTTAGGCCTGTAGCTTTGACATTTCTGTTTCCTCTGCTTCTTTACAGCGGAAGAAGCAAAAATTTCCCCGGATATAAAATTCATTATTACACATAATTTTATGCATAATTTTAACTCTCTTCTTAACTTTTATCAATTGCTCTATTATTGTGATTTTTTATATTTCCATTCACGTTATTTTCGACACCTGGAAATCCATTCAATAGTGTAAAGCTATAAAATATGTGTACTTGTCAATAAATTATGAATGCTTTTTGACTGTTAGTTCGTTTGGTTTGTGTAACATCCAGCCATTCATTGCAAATCTCAGCGAGTTATCTTAAATAACAGCTTAGCATATTATTTCTCGGTTAGGGACCTCTGGCACAATTTATACACCTGGCGGTAGTTTAATTTGATATAAGACTTGTATTAGAATGTGCGCAGTGAGATGGATGTATCATACAGATCTCCACGATACGATTTCAATTCAGAATATATTATATGAATCATTAAGGCATTTTAATTAAGATTTTGTTATGCAGCTGCCCGACGCTATCAACTTGGTGGAATCCCCAAGAGAAACTTAGTGATCGAGTCCTTTTATCTGTGGAACAAATTATATGCTTTCACACCATGGTGATATATTTTGAGGATCTTGAAGGTAACACTAATCTTTTCTTTCCTTCCACTGAAATATCGATGATGTGTGTCTCTCTCATACTCATTTTCTCTCTCTCTCTCTCTCTCTCTCACTCTCTCTATGTATGTATGTATATATGTATTTGTGGGTTTGTATGTATGTATGGATGTATGTATGTATGTATGTATGTAGTTATGTATGTATGTATGCTTTACACCTGGTAGTCTACTACTCTGACAACCCGTCGTTCTAGATGAACCAATCAACGTAACAGCCTTCTCGTGAAATTAACGCGCAAGTTGCTGAGCATTCCACAAATACCCGTACCCTTAACATAATTCTCGAGGAGATTCTACGTGGCGCAGAACGTGACAAGGCTGGCCTTCTGAATTCATTTTGGCTAGCTGGGTTGAGTGGAGCATATGACATTAATTGGCTTGCTCAAGGACACAAAACGCCTTGCGTTAAGGGTCGAATACCCTAACCACTAAGCTACGCACCTTTACGCACATAAACATACACACAAAAACATATAGCTGTGTTTGTGTATGCGTGTGTGGTGTGTACATATATATAGATATGTAGATATATATACACACACACACACACACATACACACACACACACACACACACACACACACACATATATATATATATATATATATATATATATATATATATATATATATATATATGGACGCTTTTGAAATGGCTATTACTCAGCCTGAGGGGAAGAGACAGGTACCATTCGGTTCGTTGTGCATTCTTTTTCTTTTCAGGTGAAGCCGTGGCACTGTAGACGTTAGAGCATCGCGTATTTGCCTTCAACATTTACGTGAATAATAACGAGTCTATCACAGCAGTTCAGCGTGAGATTCGGCACCACTTCAACGGTCATCGAAATCAGGCTGTTCTCACCTGTAACACAATCTTACCTATTGTGAATGCAATTTGTACACCGTGTACACTAATTAATATGAGACCGATGAGGGCGCCGCGAATGATACGGAGTTCGGCAAAATGTGGAACACGCCAGACAAATTTTGATACGGAATCCAAATCGCTCTACTCGGAGGCATTCCAATGTACTTGGCATCAGTAATCGATCGGTAAGGCGTATTTTGCATGAAAACCTGCATTTCCCACCACCCTCGTAAATTGGTCATTGGGTAACTGTTGAAACCATAAGACCATGCACAGCGGCTTAACTTCGCACGTTAGACGGAAGTAATTTTGTGGCAAATGACGATCTCATTTTGTTAATGAGTGATGACGCTAATTTTCAGCATGGTAAATCAACAGAATTGTCGTTATTTGGCTCCTGAAAATCCGAGAGAACTCATGAAAGGCCACTGCACAGCACAAAACTGAAGGCTTGGTGTGCTGCTGGAAAAGCCACCGTCACTGTTCCTTTCCTGCTTGAAGACAACAATGAAAATGCTGTTACTGTGAACTCTTAGCATTGTATCGAGATGATAAACAACTTTCTTGTGCCTGAATTACATCGAAAACGTATGCTTATGCGACGTGTGTTGTCTCAACAAGATGGGGTGACGGCCCACACAACCAGAGCATCAACGGACGTTCTTCGCCCTCTCTTCGATGACCGCTTCATTTCCAACTTTGCTAACATTCCTAGGTCCCCTCTGACCTCTGATATGTCCATTGGTGATTATTTCTTATAGGGAATGCTCACAAGTTCTGTACACTGGACGATTTGAAGGAAGCTACTCGCGTGAAAGTCGCCCAGATCGACAGAGTAATGCTAGTGAGAGTGGAGATCAACTTCCCAAAACGCCTTCAGAAATGCATAAATGAAAACGGACCACACATGATGGATGTTGTTTTCCACACTTGATTTTGAAAAATGCTTATTCAATACGAACACATTGATGTCAATAAACTTTATTTCTAGCTAAAATTAATGATTTAGTGAATTTTTCAAAACCGTCCGTCCTTTCTTCCCCACCCTATATATATATATATATATATATATATATATATATATATATATATATACATATATATATATATGTATATATATATATATATATATATGTTATATATATATGTATATATATATGTATATATATATATGTATATATATGTGTGCGTGTGTGTGTGTGAATATAAATATATATGTTTATATATATATATACATCCATTACGGCCGTTTCAATCGAGTCCTTTAATTGATTGAGTACATTATATCAATTCCCAAAAAAACGTTTTTTTCAGATGGACATTTTACATGCCTTTCATTTCCTCAAGTAATTTCAGTTTAAATATCTATTAAGTTTTACTTATATCTGCAACATTGAAAACTTGGATGCGTTTCGGTGAGGCGCCCATCGAAACCGCCCTCGCAATCCACAATAGATTTCTTGATAAAGCGTACAGTAAAGTTTGTCACAAAATAGTGATAGCTGTACTAATGGTGAAATTTGGTAGTGATAGCGAGACTAGATAGTAAAACTAATAATAATGACAGCCTCCAACAACTATAAAAATTCTACGAGATCTTTTCTGTACGTCCACATTCTTAGAAACACATGTAGGTGGAATTTAAGATTAGGCCACCTGAAACATAATAAAACATCAATATCTTAGTCGTGTCTGCTTCATATTGATTTACTGTATTGTTGGTCTTCTTCCTTGTGTTTTTTCTTCTTGTCTTCCTCCTTTTAATCGTCTTTCGTTTAAGCGCCATCTGCCCAAAACCCAACTAACAAACGATCTTTTCCTAAGCTTGAAGAATGGTGAAATAAATAAACGTTTCGACCAGGAGACCTCGGGTATCGCTATTAAACGAGACTTGTGTTTTTATTGTAAAATGATATAGATATAAGTAAATATATATATATATATGTATATATATATATATTATATATATATATATATATATATATAATATATATATATATATATGTATATATGCATGTATGTATATGTATATATGTATGTATTTGATAGCGGTCAGCTGTGCTAATATTATAAAACATGCAAGAATATATTTAGGAATAACTGCATCAGTAACGTCAACAATAGTAGTGGTGGTGGGAGTAGTAGTAGTAGTAGTAGCAAATTTGAAGCGATTTCAATTTTCCCATTCTAATTATTCAAAAAGGCATTTCCTCAATAGAAGCATATGTATATATATATATATATATATATATATATAATATATATATATAGTGACGTATTTTTGCCATTTCAATATGGCTAACCCCTAAGGGTGGATGCTACTGTAGTTTATATATATATATATATATATATATATATATATATATATACATATATATATATATATATACATATATATATATATATATATATATATATATTATATATATATATATATATATATATATATATATGTATATATACATATATGGCCACAGCTAGTGAGCTGAAACTAGATAAAATAAAAAAAATATATATACATATACAGACGTGCGCAAGCATATATACATATATTCATGATTGTACATCATACTACCTCTTCATTCATTCGTCTGGGCGAATATATGTGTATATCCACATATCTGTACGTGTGGTGTGTGTGTGAGAGTGTGTGTATATGTATATGTGGGTATGTTTGTGCTTATATGTGTAGAATGATCATGTTTGAATTTTTGAAAGGAATTTATGGAAATAAGAAAATGTGGCACGATAGTGAGTGGAAGAGAAAATGATTAAAAAGAAAGCGAAGCAGAGAGATAGATCATATAAGAGAGGGAAAAATACGCAACAGAAGGGAATGCGCGATCAAGATTGATACGAATTCGACGAGTAAGAGTAGAAAAGTGAGAGAACGAAAAATATTAAAAGAAAGGATAAACCAAGTCAAATACAGACATAATGAGAAAGTGAGAGAAGCATATTTTCCTAGATTTATCAGTTTAAAATAATTTTTTAAAGAATATATTTCATATTTAAAAAATATAGAACTTTCTAGAGCTTGCTGTTTTGTTCTCTTTAGTATATTGCTACTTTTTGCGGGTTTTTTTCTATTAAAATAGTGAGTGTATTTGTGTTTCTGTATATGCATGTGCAGTGTAATTGTATGTAGATGTGTATGCTTTAATGAAAAGAATATAACTAGAATACGATAAGAAGAATGCTAATGGCTACGATATTTTAAGATTTTTTTTTTAAGTTTTCAAATGAAAATTAAGTTTATTATTTGAAAATTTGTTTGTAGTTTTCTTTCCTTGTATTATTTATGTTTTAAAAACTTCATATATCCCAAAATTATCCATCACATGAAAAAATATGTATCTTCAAAGTTTGTTTGAATTATTAAAATTTTATGTATTTTATTTACATATTTCTGTGTTTGAAATATATATTTTATTGTGATGTTTGGAAATAAAACTAAAATGAATGAGTTTAACGCATATGAAAACACATTTTTTTCATTCAACGATGATACGCTGCTATAGATATCATAAGATGGAGGTTTCAAGGTTCTCCCTTTCGCTCACTGAATATTTTACCAGCAGAATTTGAAATACACACTTCCAAAGAATCGATATTCATTTCTTCGACTGAAAGAACTCAAGAAAGATACACGTTGATTTGTTATACGTTACGTGACCTATTAAATCTCCGTGTTATGGTAACCATTTCCAAAACCTTCTTCACTAAGCTCTTCAATGAGATATATTTCCTCTCGTAAAGCGGGAATATCCGCATTTTCGTTAAAAAATGTAACTCAGGTAAGGATTCTGCGAGCTTGAATACAAATAGCGTTGATCCTCAGACATTACATATTTGCGATCCTTAAGTTTTAATAAATTGTTGTTCAAATTAAGTGACAAAGTGACTGTATTTAAAGGTAAATTAAATACAAGCTGAAGATTAACCTTACATGTTTCTACTGAGAACTAGAAAGAGGGGCACAGATCGAAAGCGGCCGACAGCAGCATTTACTAGCGGTTGCTTTTCCAACAGGTTTCAGAATACATTTTATCATCATATGCATTTTATCATCATATTTTTATCATCATTTAATATTGTTATTCGCACTTATTGCAATGTGCGACTGTTAAATTATGGGTTAGTCATCGAAGAAGATCCAAACATCACAAAAATGAAACTTCCACAGAAGGAGAGAAGCCATCCAAACTAAATGGGACGAAAATGGATTAGATGGAGTGCATCTGGTATGACCATTAGTCAATCTCTTGTTAGGGAGATGTCAGCCTATCCCAAATAAGAATGGGGTTCAGTTTTTCCTAGAAGAACGAGTGATTGAAAGGCCATGAAGAAATAATATACGAAATTCTGATCAAGCAAAAAAAAGCACAAGACGAGAGAGAAAATGAATGGTATGGATTACCCATAAAGTTCTCCTGGAAATCCTCTATAATCTTTTCTAGTCTAGGCACAAGGCCCGAAATTTGGGGGGATGGAGGCTAGTCGATTAGACCGACCCCAGTACGCAACTGGTACGTAATTTATATACCCCGAAAGGAAGGAAGGCAAAGTCGGTGGAATTCGAACTCAGTACGTAAAGACAGACGAAGTATCGCTAAACATTTCGCACGGCATGCTAACGTTTCCACCAGCTCGCCGCCTTAGGGAATCCTCGTCTTTTACGTAAAGTCTCTTCACAACCAGTGCTCAGGTTTGACAAGTATTATAGGAATGAGGAATTTTGCTATTTTTCACGGATCTTCCTTTCGAGATACGAGTGTCGAATAAACCACCAAATTGCTCTACACCAGTACACTGAAGTCAAAGTACATATAGGGGAGTAAATGGGAACCGAATACGGATAAAGAGACGTTATTAATAACATTCTTGTGGTAACTTCCCTTTCTTTGGCATTATCAAAATGTTAAATTCACCTGTTGTTTGTGTGTTAGCTGTCTTCACAACTTTTAGGTAAAATATTGAAATGTTAGTCTTTGAGGTAGTCAGGAAGTTTAGATACCCACATCAGCATAAATAGCGGCTTCCGACAACTATGTGGTTGGGGCACTCTCACCTATATTAAATTTATTTTCTTTCACTTACGATGTGTTTTCATTAAACACCCTTAATTAATCTGTGTAATTATTTGTTTTAATCCTTTTCTAAACTTTTCCCCATATTTATTGAATAAGGTCTTTCACCACTCACTTCTTATAATGTAAAGCATTTTCTCCACCACATGTTTTGTAACTAATATATATATATATGGTTGGCAAATTGAGTAAAACAAACATGGTTATTATAATTTTTATTCATTTATTTTTAATCGCTATTTTTGTTCATTTATTTATTTTGTTTTATTAATATCATTTTCCTTTTCTGCGACCACCACACTATCGAACGCAGTTCTTTACACATGTGTATGGAACTACGTCTAATAGTGTAGCGTTTTGTTTTGAGTTTATCGTGTTTTATTCTTATTGAAAATAGTTTGTGTTGAGAAAATCAGTAAATTGTGTTTGGCTACGTATTTATCTACATTCGTTTTCATCATTTTAAAATATGTCTATTATCAAGATTGTTTCTGTTTCCAACTATCATATTCTGGTTCTTTCCCTTTCCAGATATTTATATTTGGCTATTTTTCTTTTTCCATTTGAAATACATTATCATCTTTTGTGATTGATATTTAGTTTTAAAAGCACATTATTTCTTAAAAGCACATAATTTGACCCCCATTAGACTGGATTGGCAAGGATATACATGTCAAACAATAATCACCTTGCAATTTTCAGAGATCATTCTCGGCTATATTGTTACCACTCATGTATGTTGCTTCTTTATAATGCTGGTAACTACCTTCACATTTGTAGATATGCTTTTTCTTGCATATAATTAGTCCGCTACAGACATTGTGATTTATCCTATAGTTAGTTAATATTTACACCTTTTTGTTTGTTTCAAAGTAGAATGATTTGGTCCTCAGCCACCGTCTTACATTTAGTTCCTGCCGTTCTCAGCTTGTACTACCCTTTTCTTCCATTGTCCATGTATAGGCCATTCCGGCTATTGACTTAGCTTTGGGTCCAGTAGCTTCAGTTTTTACAGCATCTTAGTTTTCCATGTTAATATCTTTACTGTCATTTCGGCTCCTGCTTCTTCTTTATATGTTTCTTTGTTGAGTGAAAATAGTCATTATTTCATCCCTGTTCGTATTAGATTTGAAATTTACAGTGGATATTTTATATTCTTGTTGCATAAAACCTCTACTTTCAGGTAATTGTAGTATACATAATTTCTTTATTTCATGCTTTGGTTTCTGCATTTTAAATGCAGTAATTATATTCTTCCTGTCATGTCTAGACTTGCCAGTTAATGTTAACCACCACTTGAGAAAAGTGTAACTATAGCGTCTTTCTAGAACAACTAGAATATTAATCCATATTACTTTACTTTTGTAATTATTTCTGTTTTAAGTATTGATTTAATGCAGCTATATTCCCGTCACATCTGAGTATGCTGTACTTTCCATACATAATCGATTATTAAAAATGCATAAATGTCTGCGAGTGTTGTAAATATATATTTTTTAATCCCTGTTTCTTTCACTAGCTTGATATTAATGCAATTAATAAATGTTTTTCACGTCGTTTGCCTTTGCCTGTTTTTCTAATACAAATCTCATGTTTATAACATTACTAAACGCGTGTACTGATTGGAAGAACGATCTGGGATGCTTACTGTCTGCAGTAATGTTTGAAGTTTCTTATTATCTAGAATGTAACTCAAGGTTGTTTATAAACATAAGCTGTCTGAATTTCTGTATATAGTATTTGTATCCTTGCTCGGTACCTTTTTTTAACATGTCATTTAAATATTAGCACCTGGCAGAATAAGATGTGAGTCCTATCTTCAAATGCAGGGTTCTTTCTTATTCAGCAGTATCTATAGAGATGTTTACTATTGTTCCATGATATATTTTGTGTGTTCACTTATTTTTGGTGGTATCTTACCATGATACAGGAGAAACTAATCCCTATCAAAGCTGTTGCTTGTTGTTTTGAACACCGTCATTTGTGATGATATTTTCGCTGGCTATTTCCTCTCTATAATTCTTGCTTGTCGCTCATTTTTAGTTCGGGTTTCTGTTTCGGTTGATTTCCATTATTTATTTATCTAGTTCGTGATAAAATCATTTGAGCTTAGCTGTCGCTTTTGATACCAACTCATGCATTGTAAATTAGTAATGGTATTTCATTTCATGAACACTTGGTGTACGGATAACTTATTTTATTTTACTTTTCTTCGCATTTTATCGCTTATTTAGTTGTGCCATTTCGTTATTAATTTCAATCAGGTTTCTCAGATATGTTTATAGTATATTTCAGTATGTTGTTTTTTAAGGACATATTCATCCTTAAGTAATCTGGACGGATTTCCTGCTTACTTTTCGTATTGTTCATGCATAGAATATTTCGTCTAAACCACTGATACTGATGTTTACGTATGTTTTCATTATGTCTAGGATTTTTTATTCCAACCGGTATATATTTGATAATATATGTTTGATCTAACCAAAAATTGCAATAGCGTACCTACATCGCCAAACATTCACTTAATTTCTTTGATGTTTCTCCCCTCTGATGTAACGATGGTTGCCAAATATTTGCAGCTAATATCTTATCCCAATATTGTTAATTCATATATTGCAAATTGGTGATATCTTCTTCGAGATTGTCATTGTTCCTTTTATTATTTTGATTATTTGATTTACTTTTGCTTTGATTTGTTAAGACCTAGATATAAAAATTTCATCTTCATCATTAATATCAGCAACTAATGTTTGAAGATCTCTGTCGTTTGTATAAATTAACTGTGCCGTCTGCCTAATGCATATTGGCAATAATTTACATTCCTGTCTGTATATCCAATCTATGATAAAAATAGGTCTGATAATAATATACACCCTTGCCGTATTCTTCTTCTGATCTTCTCATACTGTCCACTTTCATTTCTAGTTCTAATACCGATTGTATGTTGCCCCTATATTTTCTCGCTTATTCGAAAGACTTCATCTAAATTATATCTATTCTAACCTCAAATTTAAAATTTTTCTCTACTTTGTAAATTATAAGTTTATACTGCATATTATTCTTTACTCTCCCTCCATTTTTCAGTCGCTCTTTCTCTCTCTTTCTCTCTCTCTCTCCATATCTATCTATCTAGCTATCACTTTCTGGACATATATGTGTATGTGTGTGTGTACATATATGTATGCTTGTAATATATATATTACATGGATATATGTATGCTTGTAATAAGTATGTATAGATGCATGTGTGCATGTGTGTGTGGATATGTGTGCGTGTGTAATATAATCAATCATTTTAGTAATTTGAAAATATTAAAAATTACAGGTACTTTTACAAAGTTAGCCTTCGCTTAGCTATGTTTTCGGAAGTGCTGTCATTCCAAGATAAATTTTTAGACCGAGTAGTGTTGTTTGAAATATACGCATGTATGTTGCACGACTGTTTGAAATACATTATGTATTCCCTATCCACTTGTTTAACATGTGACTGAACATTAGTGATGTGTGGGGTGAAAAATAAAACTGGATTATTTATTTACTACTTCATATATTTTTCTTGAAAGGAGAAATTGAAATTGGCTCTCGGCAATAAATGATGGGCATTTTGTAGAGCCCGCTGCTATTGTCATAAAAAGGGCAGCGAAGGTTGAGGGCAGATAATTTAACCTTCAGCTAAAGCTCTAAAGAGGGTTTTTATGTATCACCTGAAAAGCAGGATACAATTGAAATAGAAGTGTTACCAACCAGTGCTCCTGTAAATTTTTATAGCTGAATGCTGATCCTCGATCGATTGAATACGCCCCGTCGCTTCAAAATTATTGTATGGTTTTCTGAAAATTTCAGAGACTTAGTGGATTACGTTATGGGTAATCCAGGCATAATCACCGTTTCCTGATATACATCATATTTTTATGGTTTTTTTCTGTCGCATATTTTTTCAATTGAAGTAAATATTGCTTAAATTTTCTTTTTTCCTTTTCTCTTAATTCTAAGTCCTTTTCTCTTAATTCATGCCTTGGTAGTAAATCTATGATTTTAACGAGAAGCCAGTTCTTTGCATAGTGAATTTCCAGCTGTTACTGATACTTACATTCAACTGAAAGTTATGGGAGCAACTCCGTGGGATTGAAAACCGTGAATCCAACACTGTAACCATTAGACAATGCACCTTTTTTTTCTAAATGATTTTATTTTATTACAAAGAATGAAAGAAGGGACTGCCTAGATAACCACGTAATTGTTTTGATTTCAATAAAGTTTTAAAAAGGACGACTGCGACTGTAATTTCTTTCGTAAGCCTTTTCCTCCTCACACACGCTCGCGCGCGCGTACTTTGTTTTAATATGAAGATCATAATAAATACATATTGACATACCAATATTCTTTGTTCATTCTTATATCAAATGTAACAAGGTAGGGCTTAGCAAACATTCACATATAATTCCAATGTTTAATGAAAAGAACAGTAAAATCGATCTTGTAAATACATCATAGCATTTTAATACGTTACAAGCTTGCTACATCGCCAGAAACACATTATGCATATACATTAATTTGAGATTATTGCAATTATATCTGCCATATCATACAGAAAAGATCTTTACATAATATAATGATTTTAATTGGCAAATGAATAGAAATCCTTCACCACTCCAAATTTATATGGCATTATAATCATTCGCTATTACAAGTTGAAACATTATCCCACCATTGGCATATATCCACCGAAGTTTTAAACGGTTCATTGTAAATAAAGAAAAAAAACATTTGTATCTTTTTGTCTATATACTCATCTTATTGAAATTTAAAGATATCTTATTCTTTAAGATAGGTGCATATATTCATAGAGGTCCTGGAGCGAGGTAATGAAATATTCTTGGAAACTGGTATTATGCATGTCTTTCTTATTAGGAAGGAAGGTTTTCATAGGTATATTTTAAAAAGCTAATTTTCATAGTTATTTATTTAAACGCAACCCACTTATAACCAGACCTATAATTTTATATATATATATATATATACATACATAAAAAAGCTCACACATAAATGGGTTACAATAAAAATAATACAAATAACCAGCTAGAAGTCGCTAAAACGACGCAAAATGAAAGGGTGATACATAAAATAAACTCTCACATTTTAGCCAGTAGTTAAAGACGATATGAAGATTTTTGCACCAACCATAATGCATGTGTAATTTATTTTAACACCAGTATTACTTATTAAAATATGTTTGCATGGTTCTGTTTCTGACTATAGGCAAGGGCTTATTTGTATGTAAGCCAGATAATGCTCGTATTTGTGGGAGCAATTTATTACGGGTATATGAATGAAAAATAAAGGTAATAAAATGATAAATTGTAACACATATTTACCGTGCTTGACTGAATAACAGAACCTGCCAATATGGTGAATATGAATATGTTTCCATAACAATTTGTAGTTTTTTCTTAATCGTTCAACTACATTTTCTAAATACTCCTTCGCCAATTTATTTATCAGTTTTTGTATTATTACTTTTATCCAACTCATTCTCTTCTTTTTTTTATTTATTTACTTATCTTTACTTTCGTTTTTCTTCAATCATTCTTTTCTTTCTCCTTCATTCTGCTTCCCTTCCACCTTCTATCCAGTATTTTGTTCCATTCTTCTCTATATCTTCATTCAGCATTGTTATCGTTCGTAGTATCAAGCATTATTTTTTACTCAATCTTTCTTCTATATTTTCTTTTTTTATGCATTTCGTAGCATATTTAAAAACAAACCTATTTTGTTCATTAATCTCATTCCTTTTTTCTCTTTTATCCTTTTATTCAGCCAAATTTTTTTTGTATATTCACTACTTTTTTCTTATCCCAATAAATATCTACCGCTATCTTACGCTGTTTAATTTTTACTTTGTTTCATTTAAAATTTTTTTTAATAATTAATACTTATTTGTTCGCCTGCTTAATACATCGATGAATTTGTCTTATATATTTTTTGTCGTTATTTTCATTTATTGTTCTCATCTCTTGTTTGAATTCATCTCCCTCCTTGCTTCACTGTATTCGTCATTCTCATGATCCTTCATCTCATTATCTTCACCTTATTTTCTTCTTTCAGTTACATTTACATGCTGTTCCTCAACAATTTATACATTTCATTTCAGTTCTAGTTATAACGGTCCCTTGTCAGTAATTCAGAATTTTCTTTTCTGATATCATTGGAAGTCTACAACTATGGCTACACCAAGTTTACCACAATCACAAACATGATTAGGATGACGTGTTCTGATTTTATATTAGTTATATAATACTACGAATAGAGCTGCTGCTCCTATTACTACTACTACTACTACTACTTCTAGTAGTAGTAGGAGGATGAGGAGGAGGAAGAGGGGGTATGTAAGAGAGGGGCAGCATGGAGGACAAAGAGGGGGAGGGGAGGAGGAAGATGAAGAATAACATTATGAAACTTAAAACAACTGCAACAAGACCCTAAGGCGTTAGTGATGGTAATAAAAATTATAATCATAAACAACAACAATAATCCATTCTACTATAGGCACAAGGCCTGACATTTTTGGGTTGGGGAGCTAGTTGATTCGATCGACCCCAGTACGCAGCTAGTACTTAATTTATCGATCCCGAAAGGATGAAAGGCAAGACCGACCTCGGCGGAATTCGAACTCAGAACGTGACGACGGGTGAAATACCGCCAGGCACTTAATCCGACGCGCTAACGTTTCTGCCAGCTCATCGCCTTGACAACAGCAACAACAACAACAATCATAATAATAATAATAATAATCCTTTCTATAATAGGCACAAGGCCTGAAATTTTAGGGGAGGGATTAAATCGGTTACATCGACCCCAGTATTTTACTGGTACTTAATATATCGACCCCGAAAGTATTAAAGGTAAATTCGACTTCGGCGGAATTTGAACTTAGAACTTAACGATGCGCGAAATACTGCTAAGCATGTCGCCGGACGTGCGAACGATTCTGCCAGCTCGCCGCCTTAATAATAATAATAGTAATAATAATAATGATGATGATAATATTTTAGTGACATTATTGTTTTGGTGTGGCTCAGATTCGGTCTTATTCCTGATAGTATTCATGTGGATCGCAGGTTACTACATGTAAACTTAAGTATCCGAAGGTTTTCAGCAATCTCTGAAGGGCTCAGAACCCTCCTGATAATCCTTGCTCTCCCGAAGAGACAAACTTTCTGCAGGAGCTCTACTGAGCATTGTATTTTAATCTCCTTCAGCCATTTGTTTATAATTTTGCCTACGGTTCTCAACGCACCTATTATTATAGGCACGACGTTAACTGTTCACATGTTCCAAATTCTTCTTATTTCAAATTTTAAGGGATTGTATTTTTTCTTTTTTCTTTACGATCCGGAATGAAAGGAACATGCTTGGTCGATAAGTAAGATATTATTATTATTATTATTATTATTATTATTATTATTATTATCATCAACATCAACATCATCATCATCATTCTCATCATCATCATCGTTTCATGCACGCACATTAGATTAAACTGTTGCAAAAAAAAATCCTACAAGCGAGCTACAAGTATCCTTAGATGCCACAAACCTTCCTAAGTAATCTAGTTGTCCCTAATAACAGTTTGCTGAAGCTCTGTTAAACGACAATTTTATGCCTATTTCCTCAATCCATCTGTTCAAAGTTTATGGAGATTTTCTAATGTACCTGATTACTGGGGTACATTTTACCCGCACTTTCTATTGTCTCCGTCATCCAATGGCTAGTTTCTAGTATTTTGCTATTTTTTCTATACCTCTCTTATTGACTTTGTAATAATTTAGTACTCTAAAGTCAGTTATCTGGCACATTCTATCCTCTTTGTCTATTACTAGTACATCAGGCCTTCTAATTTCAATTACTCTGTCAGTCTGAATTTTAAAGTTCCACATCTTATATTTCTTACATTCTATTACTTAACTTTGTTTACCTTCATTCTAGTTATCAGTATGGTTAAATCCTAGGTTTCTATATAACTTCTAGTGGATCACTCTCCCTAAGTTGTTCTTTCTGCACGAGCATGCTAAATTCAGTTACTATATGAGTAGTACTTTCCACTTTTGATTTACATAACTTCCAGTGGAAAACCGCCTGGTTTTTGTCTATCTTGTCTTTTATCCAATTAGTCCTCACTACTTGAACTTATGCTGCAACTAACAGCCCCACTCCTTTTCTGCAACCATAACCATGTATCACTAGTCAGATAATCCTTCTTTTTTTATCCGATTTTACCATATGTCCAACTGTGACTCTAGCAGCTTTTAACAAACTTTCTTTATTATTAACTACACAGGAGCTATATTTACTCTAGTTAACTCTACGCAGTCGTCTACTGATATTAACCATCTTCCTTCTTCCTTTCTAGGTAAGTATAATTTTGTTACTCCTGCTCTTCGGTTAACATTTACATTGAATTGCTTGCTAGTTCTTCTATCTAGATTGCTAATTCAGATTTTGCCCAATCTACAAAAGTTACCGAACACCTAAGTAATGATACTGCCGAAGTATTTATAGCCTTTACTAGATTCGGACGATTTAGCTTGATGTCATTAGCTTCTTCACCCTTCTGGTGTACTGCTTCTCAATTTTCGTTTTCATTCCTATAGTTACTACTTTGTCAGATCTTAATACTTGTCTCAGTTATTTTAATGTCTGGCTATCTGGTAATTGGATGCCTTCAAAGCTGATTACCAGTGCCATTTTTATGATTAATATTGATCACTTATCTGCTAAATTCCATGTCTATATCTTTACCGAAGATTTTGTATTAAGAAATCTCTCTCTTTTTCATTATTACTAAGAAGCTTCCGATGATGGTTGTAGAGTAAATCGTGAATTTTACTATTTCTGAACTGATTTCTTGCCTTTGCCTTCCTTGATGATAAAGTGAGGAAGATTAAGCATAACATAAATATTAAAAGTGGCAAGTGTCCTTGCAAAATTCCTCTCTTTATATTGACTTCCCCTAAGGCTGTGTCACCTGAGTAGAGATCTATTTTCAATTTCTTCATGCTTAAGCTATTAATTCTATTATATTGTTTGCAGTACTGAATATACTCCAGCATTCATTTATCCATTAGAGTGGAATCATGTCATAGGCTTTCTTTTAATCTATCTATGCTATTGTAAACATTTTTCTTTCTAGATTTGACTTCATTTAGAACTCCTTTGTCTATGTAAATCATACGCTCCTTTAGCCTTCTTCCTGCATTCTTTCTTTTCTTCTTATAGCAAATTCTGGCTGTCAAGATGCCCCTAAATGCGTTCTGATAGAATTCCTATTAACAACTTCCACACTGACAGTAAGCAAGTGGTTGGCTTATTATTACTAGCTGTATTACCCTTGCTTTTGATTTCCATAGGCAGTCTTGTTCTCCATCTAGTCATCCAATCCGGTATTACTCTTCCGTTCGGGCAATCTTGAAATTGTCCCCTCAATTTCCCATGTAAGCTGCTGAATTTTATTAACCAGTACCCTGGAACTAAATTTGGTTTTCAGCCCTTCCTGTTCGACACTTTTACTGAAACTTTACTCATCAATGCATAATTAGTTTTAAATCTGACTGCTTCTCAATCACTACGTCCCTCACTTTCTTTAACCATACTGCATTTTCATTATGATTGACTGGCTTATCCCAAATATTACCCCAGAATTTTCTAGCTTCTTCTGCCTTAGGTATCTCATCTTCAGGACTTTCTTCTTCACTATTCATTTAGCCATAAAATCTCCTCTAGTCAGTCTCAAGTAATCTGTTCTGTTGATATTGCTCTATTCTTTTCTGATATCTGGAAAACTAACCTGCTACTGCTATGATACGCAGTTTCAAATCTTCCATGACTATCTCAACTGCTTTCTGTCTGACTAAGTATCTTTCTCGAGTGATGTAAATCAAATCGTGTATTTCCAAACTTCTTTAGTTTCCATGCTTTTTATTCTACTTTCATCTCGTCTTAAAATCTTCACTTTATTTTGTAATCTCCTTATCCACACTTGTTTTTTCTTCCAATCTTTCATTGAGGAATCCCTAATCTAGCAACTACTACCTCTTCTGCATTGATCAATATGTTAGTGCCACGTATATTTTCAGTATCTATTCTGATAACAGAATCTATTTTCCTAATAATATCTATCAGCTCCTTTCTTGATGGAATTATTTTTTCTTTTTTCTTTACCCATTGCTTCCTGCAACTCATCTAAAATCTTCTGATTCTGCTCTTCCTAACTTATGTCGCCTACATTGCTGGTGCCAGCTGTCTCTTCCTGATCGTAGTGCTATTATTATTTATTATGTAAGATTCTTGTATTGCTTGAACTGTATCTCTTATGCTGTTGTTTAGCTTTTCTATCGTCACATCTTTCTTTTCCAGTTCTCTTATGATCATCTCCACCTCCAATTCCGTCATCCACTTTCTTCTAATAGCATTGACTTGGTGTACTGGACTTTGCTCAATCACTTTAAACATACCCTTCTCTACCCAAAGTGTTAACATCCGTTTTCTATAACTCATTCATTTTAGGTTCACTTTCTAAGAAGCACCGGCCCACTTCCTCCTCCTTACGCTATTATCTGCTCATCCTGTCTTAGGATAACAGCTGTGATCAATCTGCATCTGTACTGAACCACTGCCGAGCGAGAAGCTGTCCCTTAAAGGTCCAGCTTCATTTTCGCTGTCACTGCCAGAGTTTCTGGGCAAACTCGCGTCTCTCATTGAATGAGATAAGGTAATGTTCGTCACGATCGTCTTCACTATTAGAATTTGACATCTGAGAGTACCAAATAACTTTTTATTGCATCATTTGCTGCACTTTCGTGCTGGTGAGGCCTATGCAACAATTCTTTTATCAAGGTGGCGAGCTGGCAGAAGTGGTAGTACGCCAGACCTAATACTTAGTGACATTTCCGCCGAGATCGATAGTTCATCATTTCAAGGTCGGTAAAATAAGTAATCTTTGAGCACAGGTGTCGATGATACGATTAGCACTCTGCCTGTAAAATTCAGGCCTTGTGCCTATAGCAGAATGAATTATAATAATAATAATAATACTGATAATAATAATAATAATAATAATAATAATAAATAATAATAATAATATAATAATAATAATAATAATAATAATAATAATTATTATTATTATTAATTTAAGGCAATGAACAGGTAGAATCGTTAGCACGCAGGACAAAATGATTACATTCGGCTTTACAGTCTGAGTTCAAATACCACCGAAGTCAAATTTGTCTTTCATACTTTTGAGATCGTTAAAATAATAAGTACTAGTCGAGCACTGGAGTCTGGAGTCGACTTGCTCTCTCCCACGAAATTTCTGACCTTAACCTACTGTAAAAAAAGTTCGTTATTATTACACACATATATCATTGCCACTATTACTTTTATAGTTTTCACACTAACATCAAGAAACAAAGAACGATCCTTTCTCTTTCACTTCTTCTCCTCTTCCTGATATTACTACTCCTACGTCTACTACTACTGATGATGATATTTCTAATGCTGGCGATGTCCGTACTCCTAAAGCCGCTGATTTTATCACTGCTGCTGATGCTATATATTTACTTCTAATATGGTTAAGACTGCTTCTACCGTGTCCAGGTCTATTATATTTCCATCTATGGTAATAATAATGGGAATGGGAGGAAGGAGGGGGTGTATGGCGTACATTTATCATAAATGATATTCTCATGAAGATTATGGCAATGACTATGGGGATCTATGATAATGATAGATGATGTTGCTGTTGAAGATAATAAGAAGAGCGTTGGTGAAGGTGGTGGTGTTTATGATGATAATGATTAGGAAGAAGAGGTGGAGGAGGAACAGAAGAAGGATGAGGAGGAGGGTAAGGAGTTTGAAGACGATGACGACGGCGGCAGCTGTGGTAGTTGCGATGTTGCTGCTGCTGCTGGTAATGATGAGGATGGGTATGACGATGGGGAGAAGAATATTGATGATAATGATGATAAATTGATCCTGATAGTAAAAAATATACTGATTTAAATTTTAACGACTCTTGACAAGATTTAGATTTCGAAATACAAATGAATACAAAAAGCAGTGAGTGATTTGCATTGAGTGATAGAATTAAAATATGCTTAAATAGAGAACAATACATAGAAATAAGAATGTAGAACAATAAACTAGCACAAAATGCTAAAATGAATAGAGAGTGGAAATCCATAAGATACTCTGAACTAGATTACATGAAATTTTTCGATTACTTTGACTCAAAAATAATCAAGTACCTCCATTTATGCCGCCAGCCTATAGCCGCATAATAAAAGTGATCATATTTGACCAATCCTTATTATACATGCTCACACAGCTTCCATGAAATTTACTACAGAATAGATCCACCCTCTCTACCCTCACCTTCTGCACCTGGAGTTTGAACATGTTTATGAAAGCTTGATCTTGGAAGAAACTCTGTCCTTTGCTTTCAAACATCGTCCAACACGGAACCTCTTTCAATACAACCACTTACTCTAAGTTACCAACTGAAGTTTGTGGATCGATTTTCATGATAATCCCGGTTAATAGCCAGAGCCTTCCCGCTCGAGATGGCTGCTATTTGACACGAACGGTTTTGTCAGCCTACGTAATTACCTGATAAGTTCGGTTGGTGGCTGATTCCAGACATCTATGCCTGTAGGATTTAATTTAAGTAGGCATAATACAATCCCGTTTAGTACTCATATGTCAAGTACTTTCAGAAGATTGGTGTAATTCATTTGTGAATCATGTTGTATTGACGCTGCTACATTTCTGTTTTATTGCATTATCAATGCACTTCACTTTCAAGTAAGGGGAATATAAAGAGACACTAAATTATAAACTATATTTCAAGTAACCAATATCCCGAGCTATTTTCATCGTAGTGAAAACACTCAGCCATATTTACTCACTGGCGTTGACAACTATATTGGCCTCAGAAACACTCCGCTTCAACAGAAAGTGTATTCCTGCAGTAAAAATTACAACACGTGAAATGGATATCATTAGGATTTATGTGCAACTCAGTTGATATATATATATGCGTGTATGCGTGTGTGTATACATGTGTATGCGTGCTTTCCTTGTATGTGTATGTGTGTTAAATGCATTTAATATATAAGAGTCAATTCAGTACAAAAGGTACCAATGTAAGTAATTATTTATGGTAAATATTAAGATAATGCTGTAGAAATATATAAGACCGAGAGAATTAATGTAAAATTATCCGCAATTTAAGATCGGAACACTGCCCTTAATGCCACATCAAATTCGTTTGAAGCAAGTATGTGTTTTCTTTTTTAAAATATATTTATCAATACAATTTGACCCTGCACATCTTATTTGTATAAACACTATACAAATTCCTCTTGAATGGCACCTGTAACCAAATGATATTTTGATCGTAGTTTTTTTCGTATTATATTCCTGTGGAAAGAGAGATTTCTCATCAAATGGTTTCAGAACCATGAGATTTCCAAAGCTAGTGTTGCTAATATGTGTGAGGAGTAAACCTGTGAAGCAACGAAGCTGAGTACGACATTTGAGATAAATGGTTCTGACAATAGGAAAATTGAATCATTTCTTACCAAATACAAAAGATAACTCAGTTACTTAATGTTAACGTATAACTTCCTACAAATTATTTGAAAAATATTAACTATACTGTGCTTGCAAAAATATTAATGCACGTGTCTGTCGCAGTTATTATTTTACTTCTTAATGGTCTTATTTTCCCCGCTTCTCTGTTCTCGTGTTTTTAAATATATATTGTTAACATTCCTTGTATTTGTATTGCAAATCCTTCAGACATATTTTGTTCTATTTGTAGCTCTTGTTTTAAACTTAAGCAACACTAGAAGGAGCGGATGATTTAATTAATTATATAGGAAAGTACAATATATGGACTGTTTTAAGATTATTTCTTTGTTATAACTCCGAAAGAGAACATATGGATATGACAATTGCTGTTCTTAACAACATAGTCAACACCAGTGCAGTTGCAATTCAGTCACTGATTTTGCTCTTCTAGAATCCCTGGATTATAAGCAGACGTATTTGACAGATGCATTGCCAACGAATTCATGTAATATCGGCATGGTGCTTGTTGATCATTCAAGAATTCCATTATTGTCACGGGTGTCGGTATTTGTAGCAGCTCAAAATACTGTTTAACTTTTCTTATTTCGTTTAATTGTTGACAGGTTTTAGCTACAGTTATAGAAAATTGTTTAGGTTACTAAATAACTAGCATCTGTTTCGTTAGCTTGCTGCAAAATACTCAGTTATTGATACGAGTTACGAAAACAGACATGTGCCCAGCAGTACAGGCATGGGGATTACACTACCCATCATACATAATTAGATATAAAATCAGCGTAAACGGTTCCTAATATTTTTTTCATTAGACAGGCTTTCATCGGTGAAAATATTTGAGAGTATTGACACAATAAAAGACCGTATCTATATTATTTTGCAAGATCAAATATAATTACAATCACACACACATTTCAGCATATCTGTTTAAATGTATAATTATTCTTGTGCAGTTACGTATGTACAGATACAAATGGGCAAAGTAATTCAGAAATGACAACTGCTACATCAGGGAATAAGTCATGTGGAGCTACGAGATATAAAAATGTCATATTCCTCATTACGAGCTCTTATTAGATTATATTCAATACAAAATTTACAAAAGGGAATATATTAATTTTAATTAGCTCTAGTAATATAAATAGCTGTCATTTTCTTAACTAAACTAACTATAATTCACCAGCTCGGTCAGAGACCCTCTAGGAAGTATGACCACGTAGATTATTCTGCTGAGACAAGCATATTTAAAGTAGTTCTACTATCCAGTATACTTCAGAGCTGACAAGCTCTTCTTCGACTGTTAAAACTGTCACACTATCAATCATATACAATGACAGTAAATCCTACTGACAGCAGCAAGGCAATGGCATCCCACCTGATCTGCTTTCCATTCTTATATTTGTATAAGATGTTAATCATTAGACAAGAATGGCATTAACGTCTATATGAAAACCAATATTTTTGCATAGGTTCATATAATTTCCAATCATTCACAATATTTATATTCTCTGCATGTTTTTGTTTTGCTGCTGCAGACCAGTAAGGAATGATACACATTTTTATCAATATTTTATTGAGTTCTTAAGGTTGTGTGATATTCAAACATTTCCAAATATGAGCTTTCTCTAAGATACAGCCCAATCTACCATAACTTTATTAGAACAAATGGTGCATTTGTGTGCACATCTAAATAAATATATAAGCCTATGTGTGTATGTAAATATATATATATATGTATATGTATATTTGTGTATGAGTGTCTGTCTGTGTATGTACATATAACATGCATCTGGCTGTGTCAGTGTTGGGGGTTGTCCTTTGAGACATTCGTGATAATGTGAATTTATACTTCTGCAGTTCAGACCATAGTGCTGTGAAGCATCATACAACTTATGGAGTTCAATGACGGGTGTCAACATGAGCGAGGATACACATCAAAAGCATTTATAAATATAGTATAAAAGTAGGAAGATTGAAAGTAGGGTTAGAAATAATAGAGAAAGGCAGAGAGAGAGAGAGAGAGAGAGAGAGAAAGGGAGATAGACAAAAAGACAGACAGAATAAATGGAATCCGAAGCAGAAGAAAAAGATTGATACAATGACTACTAGTAAGTAAACATTTACTTGTGAGATATGGAAAGGAAGAGAAGATGAAGGTGACGAAGAAGTTGAAATTACAAAAGGTGATAAAGAAGGGCACCATCAGCTCGCAGACAAAGAAAAGTGTAGCTTAAAGATAAAGTGAAAATGAGTATATATAGAAGTTAAAAGTTTTGGGTATTTTCAGGTATGTCTATTTGTCTAGTTAACTATGTACGTATGTTTTTGTAAGAATGTTCGTGTATGTGAGTCTCTGTCCTTCTGCGTGCGCGCGCGCATGTGTGTGTGTGTTTGTGTGTGCGTGCATGTGTGAGATTTGAATGCATGTTTGTTGTCTGTATGTTTTCACTTACGTATGTACATGTACGACAACGTTTGTGTATAATGTAATGTCGTGTCTCATTAACATGGAATGGAAATAAAAAAAGAGTTGCATGCAAATGGCACGGAGTTAAACAATATAGTAAGCAGACCCATATGTACACACACACACACACACACACAAACACACATACAGTAACATCACAAGCAGCCGTAACAACAACAACATACACGATAGTAACAGCATGAACGAACACACAAACACAGAAAGATACATGAACACTAACAAAAGTAGGGGTCAAGAACAGCAACAACAGCAACAGAAGAGAAGACATAGGTGAGGGAAATGTCAAAGTAACACTAAGAAAAACAACAATCAAAAGGGCACGGATATAAAAAGGGTAGTGGGCAAGCACATATACACAGACACAAGCACACATGCGTAACACGTAAACACGCGCACGCACACCTACGCACGCACACACATACACACACACATACACACACAAACACACGCATACGGACGCAAAAGCATGTGCAGATGAAGACGTACATCGTAGAAAGACACAATGGACTAAGTGGGGCAGGCGGATTCACGTGGACGGAAAGGGTTGCTGAAGAGGTCACAGACGTGAGACCAAAGATTTCCAGACAACGGCCATACGATAAAATACGAATAGTAATAAACGAGTGAAGAATGTATATATAGCGCGCGTGCTTATTTGGCATAAAAGGAATTACCTAAAAAATTGAGGATTAGCGAAAGACAGTCAACATGTTGCTAAATGCAGACTCCTCAATGAACAGGACAGCAGCAACACATTTTAAGGAAATAAAAGTAACGGTGCAGTGGAAGGAGATGATAATGCAGGAAAACTTGGGGAGTGTTAGCTGCAATGAAATCCAAGAATCTTCAAATGCTAACAATTCAAAACATCGTGTCTCTCTGGAAAACAGTTTATGATCCAACTTCATCAAGAGGCGCTCCGCTTCGTAGCAAACATGCACAGAATTATCAACAGATCCTAAAGATATGGTTGGGAAACAGAAATATCACTTTGGTGAGTTGCTCCATAAACCCACTGAAGTTGATGTCTCTGTCCCTGATAATAATTTCGAAAGACCAACAAAACATTGTTTAGCAGAAGTTCCGAAACCCGCTGAAATAAAAGCGGCTATCGTGAAATTAAAAGGCTGCTGGTTTGGATGAATTAGGTGCAGAGAGATATACAAATATAATGGTGAACACCACTGTACAATGTTGATCCTGTACAGGTGGGATCCCGAGGGTTCGGCATAGTAAAGTGGTTCCTCAAGATTGGCAGGATACGATTATGAATATACTTTATAAATCGATGGGTGGAAATGATGCCTGCGATATTTTTCGTGGAATGTGTCTGTTAGCTGTGGCTGGAGAGGTTCTTTGTACGGTAATTCTGAATAGATTGCATCTGCACATTGCTGATGAATCACAGGAATAGTGTATCGAACACGATATGGACTTATACCAAGTTTTATTGATCTCACAAAACATTTGATTCTGTAAATAGAATTGCACTTTGGGAGATCTTGAAAAATCTGTGCTGTCCTGAAAAATTTGTGAGAATGCTTAGACAATTTCATGACGGGATGGAGTGAGAGTTAATGCTGGAGATACCCTGTCAGATCCAATTTATTAAAAATGGTGTGTGAAACAGGGTGATATTCCTGCTCCAAACTTCGTTTCATCTGCATTTTACGATTGTCTTCCAAATATTCTTCGAAGATTGAGCTGAAGAGGTCTATATAAGATATAGGAACGCAGAAAAACTTTTCAACATCAAAGGACTTTGCGCCATAAAAAAATGGTCTTCACTTTCACATCATTAAGTTCTTGTGCGCAGATGATTGTGACATGTTAGCAGATACCCAAAGAGACATACAACACATAGTCAATGCGATTTCTACAGTATGTACAGCATGGGGCCTTAACATTGTCTTGAAGAAAACTTTTCTTATATATCAGCCTGTCTCCTCTAAGCTTTATATGGAAGTGTCTGTAACTGTCTATGAACAAAGGCTAGAAGTCATCACCAAATTCACATATTCAGGAAGTACTATGAACATTACCGGTGTTGAAAATGAAATTTCATTTAGAATCAACAAAACTAGTGATGCCTTTGGTAGCCTTCACAAGCGTCTTTGGTCACACCATATCATATCTATCTGAACTAAAGTTAGGATTTATAAGACGTGTTCTTCCATCATTGCTCAATGGATGTGAGATATGTGTTATTTATCGCAAATATTTGAAGCATTTGGAATCCATCAACATTGTCTTCGGATCATACTTGGAATAAATTCAAGAACGGCGGACAATGGAGTAGAGGCACTTGAGAGAAGTGTATAATCGATTATTCTGTAAAGTCGTGTGTGGCGGAGTGAGAATGAGTGATAAAAGAAGTGTATAATCGATTATTCTGTAAAGTTGTTTATGGTGGGATGAGAATGAGTGATAGAAGACATCCTAAGCAACTTTTGTATGATGAAGTGAAAGATAGTAAAAGGCCAGCACATAAACCTAAAATGTGGTTCAAAGACTGCCTTGAAACTGCTTTAACACAAACAGGCATTACACAAACATGCTAGTTGGGAGAGAGAAGCACAAGACAAAATAGACAGAGAAAAAGCGTGCATGTGTGTGATTTGTAGGAGGCAATGCTCAAGCCATACCAACCTGGTCAGCCATCAAAGAAGCCACGGGAATCGACCCCTTGTAAGTTATGATACAGGTATTGTTGATAACAGAACATGTGTAACTTGTGCCGTTCAGATGGAGAATTAAAAAGACATGTCAAAAAACACTTCACACTGTAGTACCAGTTCGTTCTCACAGCCAATACAACTGCATTATGCAATAAAATGTGCAAATTTGTGGCAGGGCTCAAGAGTCATATAAGGGACACACATTGCAGTATCAATGACTCATTTCAATGAATCTTTCTATTAATTGCTTTGCTCATGTTCCAGAAAGCAGCCGCTATGTATGTATGTATGTATGTATGTATGTATGTATGTATGTAAATATGTGTGTGTGTGTGTGTTTATGCATGTATACTTGTTTCGTATGGTTGTTGACACTTCACCTGCTGGTGGGTATAGAGACATATTCGAAAAAATATCCTTGTGAAGCCAGCGACTGGATATATATATATATATATATATATATATAATCAAAATAAGCAACAAGTATATCCGAGGTAATGTGGTACGATCATTTCATGCTACTTCATTTTATTACACACTGTAAGCATTACATAAATTTTTAAATGTCGAGCAATCTTCAGTCACCTTTAGAAATTTTCCAAACACCGGACAATGTACATTCGTATTCCTAATGTATTTGCCAACATTATAAAGAGGGTAGATATACAGACAGCTGATACATATAGCGTAGTGCACATTGTTTGTATATACATATATATATATATTATATATATATATATATAGGCGCAAAATATCATAATAGTTTTACGCCTCTTACTTTTGATACTGATCAATTTTGAGGTGCTAGTACTTTTATGTAGCTGCTGGAGAAAAACTAGAAAATGTGTGCTAAAGCAGAAACAAACAAGGCATTATATAAATAAAACAAACAAAATAGCACGACGCCTTGCGGCTATACATAGACGAAGGAAATAAATAGTAATACTTATACATATACTATAAATACAACAGTAAGTGCTTTGCAGCTGTCGAAGGAACGAAGTGGGTTTGCCAAAAAAAAAGCAGTTCCTAGAGCAAGGGCGTGACCAGTCTAATCAAATGGAGGGTAAAAAAGAACGGCATCACTTTTATGCCCCCTGAATGATTAAAGAAGGACCCTCCCTCCACGCTGTATACATCATTGCCACAACAGTAACATCAGCAACAAAATCTGTAGCAGTATCCATATCCTCAGCAGCCTGCCATGGAGAACAGCACAAAATCAATAGCAGCACTAAAATGGAACATCAAGAAAAATACACTCGACATCAAAAGCAGTAAACTCAAACTCCACAACGTCGAATTCTCAAATCCAATTGCATTTTTTACCGACGCCGTCGTGCCTGCTTTTATGGTTCTCTGGGCTACTTTCGTATCTATTGCCACAGATTCTGTATTTCGTCTGTATTAGACAATAATTATTAATAATAATAATGTAATTTTTATCATCATCATCATAATTACCTTCCTCCTCCACCTCATCATCAGCATTATCATTATGATCATCATTATAATTATTACTTTTGAAGGGAAGATTGCAAGCTGATATAATCTTTAGTACGCCGGACAAAATCCCTAGCGGTATTTCGTCCGTCTTCAAGTTCTGAGTTCAAATTCTACCGATGTCGAGTTTGCCATTCATCATTTCGCTTTCGATAAAATAAGTACTAGTTGAGATTTGGGAACGATATACTTCGCCCAAATTCTCAGACCCTGTGCCTATTGTAGAAAGGATTGTTATTTGTGGAGTCAGCCTAGTTTTAAAAATCGTTATAGACTTCGAAACCATGTTTCGTAGCATTTATTCCACCAGTCAAATTTTCAGTTGAAATCTTGCAGAGATTGATTTTGCTACTCTCCCCACTGAGAAACACGGTGGTCAGTGGTATCAACTAGTTCCTTCCCACAAATATCAGGAGCTGAAACTTTACTAGAAGGAAAAATTATAACTACTGCTGTTTAAGGTGGTAGATAAGTGTAATCATTACAGCGGAAGGGAAATACATTGTGGTATTTGGTCCGCCTGTTATCGTTCTGAGTTAAAGTCCTAGTGACATCAACTTTGTCTTTCATCTGTCATGTGACGATAAAGTACCAGTGACGTTTCAGGTTGATATAATCGACTACCCTCCACCTGTAGAAACAATTATAGTTATTATTGATGTCATTGTCATTTTATTGTTGTTGTTAACTTTCTGTTTGTTGTTGGATTCATGATATCATTTCATCAGTGAAAATATGAAATGTAATAAGTGTTAATATCAACTAACTTTAAAGTAGACCCATGAGAGAAATAACAAAGCTTTTTAATTGCCAATTAATTTGCTGACGCGAGAACATATTGTGAGAAATGAAAACAAATAATGAACATAAAAATATCTTGGTAATATTGGGATATGAAATTTAAGTTAGGCATAAATATTCAATCAACGATGATGAAAATAATTATGATAATCCTTTTTTTCTATATTCATGGGTACAAGGCTTAAAATGTTGTAGTCCTAGGGGCTAAGGATTATATTGACCCTAGTGGTACTTATTTTATCGATTTCGGTGTAATTTGAACTCAGGCTTCGATATGATTTGAATTTAGAACATAAAGACAAACGAAATGTTGCTAAGCATTTTGTCCTGCGTACTAACGATTCAGTGACTCGCTACCTAATAATAATTATAATGATGATCATAGCAATAATATATTAGCAACAGGCATTCCTAATGCGCCATAAAACAATTAACATTGAGCAGGGAGCATCAGATAGGGGTTCTTACAAGCACATGTGTGTGAGACAAACGAGTTATAAATAATTGTTCATCAAAGAAACTTTCCCGCTAAATGCACTCTGTAAGTGATGGTTTATATATATATATATTCATGTTCTGTTTTAACTCAAGTTTAGTTGTTCTCACAAAGAGTGCTTAATGTGTTAGTTTTAGCATTAAATGTGCACAGTCTGATTTGTCTTCCCGAATAACTCCGTTATCACTCGAAAGACAGACACTATGTGGAGAACGGCACGTCCTAAGAGAGAAACTAATGCAGAATAACGAAAGTGGGAAATACAAAAACAACAAAACTACATCGAAAATAGCAATAAAGTGCACACTTGAACAAGGGAAGAGCCAACACAAAAATAATAACAATAGCGATCGCGTTCGCGCGTGTGTGTGGGTATCTGTGTGTGTGTGTGTGTATCTGTATATCTGTAAGTGTGTGAGTGTATGGTCTGCGTATGTATATATCTATATATATATATATATATATATATATACATACATACAAAAACACAGATAGCTAGCTAGTTAGATATATATATATAGATAGATAGATAGATCGATAGATAGATAGACAGATAGATATACATATGTTTGTGTACATACAAGTCTCTACGTATGTACATGCACGTGTATATGCGTGTGCGAGTTAGAAAGCAGAATATTACATGGAGATAAACGTAATAGGAAAAACCTAATAGAAAAATAGAAAAACAATATAAAGAAAACATCGTTGACGATGCAACATAAATTAAAAAAAAAAAAAAAGCAAGAAGTCGGTAAAGATTTATGTACTTCTCTCTCTTTCTCTCTCCCCTCCTCTTTGGCTTTCGCTTTGGCTTTCTGTCAGTCTTTAAATTTCTCACACATACTCTCTCTCCCGTCGACTTCTTCCTTTGTTGCTTTCCCCATATCTCTCTGATTTTCTCTGACTCCTGTAAGTGCATAAATCTTAATATCAAATTTATAGCGTACGCATGCGTGCAACAAAGAATAGTTTAACGTGTGGAGTTTTCTGCTCGAAGATGGTTCTGGAGAATAATGTCAATTAGTGACTAGAAATACTAATTTATGGCACAGTATATGTCAAACGTGTAAAGAAAAGTAAATGGAAACAACGATGTAAATGCATACTTTGATAAATGGCATCAAAGACATAAGGAAACTATTCAGTCGTGTAGATGCATTTGTAAACAGAGTGGTATGTAGTGCATTATATGTGGTAAGTAGGGGTGAGGTAAACATACACACATGTATACGCGCATTCACATGCAGGCATATAAACACAGAAACTTACTCACAAACAGAAACAGACACACAGAGACACAACACACACATTCTTTGAAGGAGACATTATGTATGTTACACACAAACACTGACGTGTATATTCAAACACACATAGACATACATACATACATATATACATATATGTATAATATATATATAGGTATATATATATATATATATATATATATATATATATAATATATATATATATATAATATATATATATATATATATATATATATATGTATTATGCAGAGAGAGTGGGGACTGGATAAGAAAGCTGAAGAGTTGATGGGGAAATGGAAAGATAGTGAATATTCAACGAAGTTAACTCACTGTAAAGCGATAGTCCTTTCAGTTTGTGAAGCAATCATTTAACTTCACATGTGAATCTGTTGAATATGTATGCCAACATAGAAAAGGTTTTAGAAGAAAATATGTAAATAAGAAGTGGAACAGAGATTCGGTATCATGCTGATGATGATGATGAAGAGAAGGAGGACGACGAAGTCTCTGACAATGACGTTACACAATGGTGTACTGCTGAAGGTCATATTGATGATGGCAGTCATTTTGATTATTGCGGATATTGTGTAGTGTATGTGCTGTGTGTCCTGTTTTATTTTCGAGAAGCAATTTTTGTGGAATAAGAATTACGTGAATTGTTCCATTAACAATCTGTGATGTGATGGGATGTATTGCAGATTCACTTGTTGAATAAGTAAAAGTATATTTTGAGTATAATCATTGAGCAGTGATTACTTAGAATAAATTCTGTGTGTGTTCTCCTGCCCTATATAATTGTTTTCGTATGTTTATCGAAACGTCTAATCTGCTTTCATTTCGGAATATTCGCATACGTCCCAATAGTCATAGCTGTACTTGCTCATATAAGTGGTTATACTCAGACTTTGGAAGTATTTTTTATGAAAACTTTTTATCATTAGCGCTTTGAGAAATGCATTACGGGATGATTTCTTATTTATTTTGTTTAGGAATTAGACCTGGCTTCATAAATATGAGCAAAGGTGTTCTACATTAATCAAGTCGTTCCATACTAGCGAATGTTTTTTGCTGGGGTGGGGGGAACATTTTAAATTTTTATCCGGGACGTCCTATGTCCCAGATATAAAATTAAAAATAAAATATTTCCACTTTGCAAGTTCGAGTCGAGTACTCCCTTGCACGCTCCGTTGACTCGAACCTTGCTTCTATTGTGGCGAATTTACCGCCTCTGGTTAGATATCTTTCATAGTCGCACCAAGACACTTTTTCGATGGTGCTTTCCTCCAGGTGTTCAAATCTTTTTTCTCTACATTGTATACTTTATAGACAATAGTCTTTTCTTTAATTTAATTTTTTATTATCCATCTGGACTATTCCATTTCTGCACACTAATTTTATTTTTAATTTATTCCCATTCATGTGAAACCACTTATTCAAGTTCAAGTCATTAATGCAATTTTATACCAATTGTTATTTTTACTTTTGTTATCTTACGATTATATTATAGTTTGATTTTAATTATGACTTACTACATATAAGTCAATTGTTATTATTATTTTTATTGTTAAAGTTAAAGTATCTGACATAATATAGAGAAATGTTTGTATTTCACTTTTAACACGTAATACTGAAATAGTGGAGAAGATATAATATTGCTATGAGCTCGCTCTAGGCAAGAAGTTGAAATTTTTTTGCCCATAAAACTACATGGACCCTAAGTAAGGCATGTGTAAAATTTGAATGAAATTGGTTGTGTAGTTCTCAAGTTTTAGGGAAACACGCAGACATACAGACAGACACACACACATTCTCAGTTTTATATATATACTAGCAGCATAGACCCGGCGTTGCCCGGGTATGTAAGAGCCCCTAGTAGGCAACGACTAATCCCAATGTAGTCCTTTCCCTCCAGGGAACGAAGGTGCATGTGGACGTTGCAATGTCTTGTCTTCACTGGAATACTTCTGTATATACGATGTTCCTAGCTGTCCGTTTGGGCGAAAACATGAAAACATCATTGCGCCTCCCAACGCGTGAACAGCCCACGTAGAGTTGACCGTGGGCGAAGCACTGTTCGCCCAAATGTAACCCAGCGACTTGTAGCGTTTGGCCTTGGGATTTATTGATGGACATTGCGAAGCAGAGTTTAACAGGAAACTGAGAACGCCTGAAGTGGATTGGTAGGTCAGCGCCCGACGGTTGAAGGTGCATCCGTGGAATGAAGACGTCCTCTCCCTTCCCACAACCGGTAAGTATTGTGGCCGTTATTAAATGTGGTGCCAAATGTTTCACAACCAAACGTGTGCCGTTGCACTGTTTAGGTGGAACCAAATTCCTGATGAGCATAATGGGCGCACCGACTTTTAACTTCAGGATGTGTGGTAGCAGGCCTGGCGGTTCAAGTGAATTCAGGAATTCAACAGGATAATCGGCAAGCTGGGCGGGGTCTGCTGTCCTATCTATAGATTTGTAGACGTGGACATCACCAGGAATAGCTTCAAGTAGCTGGATATTGATGGATTTGACGGTTGTATTTTTGGGTGCGAGAATAGCTCTGCCTGCCAGCCATTTTAGGTCGCGTAAATTGTTTTGTAGGTCGTGGAAGACAGCGTCCCGGAGGCTAGCAGGGGTGTCGACAATGGTGCAAAGTGAGTCCAATTGAACGTAGCCATCCGCATCAGACAGCATCCTATTTTCACCGAGCGATAAGAGGTCCCTGGAGAATGCAGCGGATCCGCTGTCACCAATTAACTGCGCGCACATGTTAGTTTGGAGGTGCAAGGGCCGCACATGTGCCCAAAGAGCTGACGACTTAAGGCACGCGCGCACGGCATCGGCACGGGTTCCTTTTGGAATAACAGGTAAGTCTGCCTGAAGTCTCCTGAAAGAAGTAAGTTAATCCTCCCATGGGCGCCGTAGAGTCTCTGATGTCTTGCAGGGACCTGTCCAGTGCCTCAAGGGCGCCTTTGTGTGCCATAGTGCACTCGTCCCATACGATGAGTTTGCATCTGCGCAGAATGTCGGCCTGTTCTGAGTTCTTGGCGATGTTGCAGATAGGTGACTCGGACTTTGCCAGATCGAGCGGGAGTCTGAAGGCAGAGTGGGCGGTTCTGCCACCCGGAAGCAACGTGGCCGCGATACCAGAGGAAGCTACAGCCAGGGCAATGTCCGTGTTGTGTCTGACCTCTGCCAGAATTAGTTTAGTGACGAAGGTTTTGCCAGTGCCGCCGGGTGCATCAAGGAAGAAAATCCCCCCACGTTGCTGTCTGACAGAGTCTACGATGATATTGTAGGCTATGCGCTGGTCTGGAAGCAGCCGTGGTTCATTATCTTGGACGTACTGGTGCAGAGCCGAGGTGTTGCTGAGCCGTACGTAAGAAGTCGTGCGACATGTCATCCCTGTATTTCATCCAGAGACTTAGTGGATCACTAAGCTGACATTTTTGAAGAAGGATTGCGAAAAGATGTCGTAGGGCCGAATGCGTTTGCAGTAAAGCACCCTCTGCCATCGTGGCGTCCCACTGGGAGTCATCCTCTAGAAGGCCAAGTCTCATACATGCTTCCCTGAAGGTGTCGCACAGAACCCCATTGACGGTACGTATATTGGCGAAACCTGTTGGACCAGTGACCTCATGTAGAAGGAGACGGAGGTAGAAGCATTCTTGTTGGTTTGGCGGGATGTTGTAAACTCGACCCAGGCAGGAGTCAAACTTGACGCCTGGGAAGCTTTCGACGTTTTTGCCGGATTTCCGTCGAACCCAGGTGTTTTTAGACCACACGAAGTACGATGGGACCTGTGGGTACAAAAGCGTTCGAGCGAAGTCATCACGTTGGCATAATTTGAAGAAACCAGTCAACGTTGTGTCTTTAGGGCTGGTGGCTATCTGCACAGCACTTTGCTCTGTGAAGTAAATCCGCTGTCCATTTTCCAAGTGTACAGCAAGCTGCACCACAGCCGGGTGTCTCTGATGGAGCGGGAAGCCGTAAATGCGCCAAAACGCTTCGTTGCTGCTGAGGTACCGGCCAGCCAAGTAGTTGGACACTTCGTCGCGACTGGTGGTCCTCTGGATGCTGAACATGGCAGCATCGCTGCCTTTGTTGATATATTTGCAGACATATTGTATTGACCTGATGGAGCTGCAGAACTCAACGTTGACGTGGGCTTTGAATATCTTCGACAGGAGAGGACAGTAGGGGACAATGTAGCTGTTGTCCACTTGATGTCGCCCAACCGTAATCGTGCGGCCTCCATTGGCTGGACTCCTTCGTTTGTACAGCGGATACCCATCGCCGCCTGTTTGAGTCTCCAAAGTGAACCGTTTAGGGAATCCCTTTGAGCAGGCTAATCCGTTTTTGTAGCATGGTGTGTTGGCGTAATTGGGTCCACAGGGCCCGTGTACTATGGTAGTGCGGACAATTTCGTAGAGTCCGGGGTCCTCATCGGGGTCAGGAATCTCGGCGGAAATGAATTTGTCAATGTCATTAGTCTCGATTTTATGAGTGAGCCAAATTAAGATGTGAGCATGTGGCAAGCCCCTCTTTTGCCACTCGACCGAAAACATGTGGCACCTGACATGCCCGAAAATCTGACCCTTAACTATCAAATCCTTCATTTTGCCCAAATTCAGACGGAAAACCCAAGCAACGATGTCGTGTCGATGGTGTGAGATTGACCCGGGCGGAGTTCGCGAGTGATTTCGTCGCAGCTGGGATTGCACGTGTAGGTGATAAAGAGGTCCGGCCGGCCGTAAATGCGCACGTAGGTCAAGGCGTCTTGGGTCCTTTCACGCATATATCGCGGTCCTCCCGTGAAGGTGGAGGGTAGAATGCATGGCTTGCCGATGTTGCGAGGGTCATTTTCTTGTTGCAAACCGTCACGGAGATGAATGTAGGAGTCGGAGCGAAGTTTGGTCTGATTAAGTTTAATGTATAGCAGCCTTTCCGATTCCATTTTTGCGGCCATGTCGACGGCGAACTGGTTGAATAGCTGACGACAACGGGGCAATAAGTTGAACTCACCCTCCCTGACCATGAACCGGTATGAGTAGAACGCCCTGCAGGAAACCGTCTTTGATGCCGCAGTAGTTTGATTGAAGGGCTGCCGTAAAGGAATTCCGAAGTGGTAGCCGTCTTCCCCATAAGGGAAAAGCAATGGATACTGAAGCGCGTCATAAGATCTGTGAGTCTCGCTGATCCTGTGTAGGTTGTTACCACGGGAGGAGATGATTATGTCACGGCTGTTGTGTTGCTCTCCGTGTATGACTGCGGCAATTTCGTTGCACGCAGGTGCGTTGAAACGGCGTTCGTGCTCCCCGTGGGGTCGTTTATCAGCATCAATGACAACGGTGAAGTTTGGAGATGGAGCACTGTCCAAGGCATATCTGAAACTGCAGACGTAGCTGTTATCATGAAGCATGGTTTGGAGACGGAGAAGAATGTCTTTGCGGGGAACATAGCTTGTACCCGGTATTATTCCAAGGCGTGCATCAACCTGGTGGTTGTAGTCGGCAATGAAGTATATTTGGAGGAAAGAAGACTGCTGAATCTCGTCTGGCAGAAGTGACCCAATAAGATGGCAGACCTGTCCCTGCACTTTGAAAGTAGGCATCCAGCCTTCTCTGGGAGGAATTTTGGCCCCGAAAGAGGTCATTTGGAATGAGCAGTTGTACTTTCGAATTATTTCAAGGAATTGTGACGAATCGGGGGTTAAACCCGCCGCGAGATCCTTCAGTGGTTAAGGTGGTTCCCGTAGGGGTGGCAGGTCCACTTTGCCACCAGAGCAGCACAAACCAGGTGGCTCTCCGGGCCATTTCTTGGCTTTGCAAAACTGGCATACAATTGTCATTGACCCTATCTTGATGTCGTCACGCAAGGAGAAGTTAATTGTGGCGTCGTAGTTGAATGCTAGTGACAACCAGAAAGCGGGGGCAGGGGTACGTACACCACGAATGATATCCCGACGTTTGTTGATACTCTCAAGTCGAGTGCACCGTGCCTCAGCAGATTCAGATGCACGTGCGACAGCAGTAGCAGTGGCATCCCTTGAAAGCCTTTCAGCTCTCGCCTCAGCACCCTCTGAAGCCCTAGCAGAAGCAGTGCTAATGGCATGTCTGGATGTCCGAATAGTCCGTTGGTGTGGAGTTTCGGCAGATCGAGCCCTGGCTGTTTGCGGCGTTAGCAGCTTGGCGAGCTCTCCTCTGTTGAGGTGTTTCGGCAGCTTTGGCCATGGCTTTGTTTGCGGCGTCAGCACATTGGCGAGTTCTCCTCTGCTGTGAGGTTTCGACAGATCGTGTCCTGGCGGTGCTAGTGGCGTTAGCCGCATTCCGAATGGCCCTTTGTTCGGGGTTCTCGCGAGCTCTGCGGATGGAAGCACAGTAAGAAGCCCGCATTTTTGGCTGGACTGTTGCTCTTTCGTCAACCTCGAGCGGAGGGAAGATCTGTACGCTGCGACCTTGCAAGTCGGGTAGAACGGTCGCTAGTAGTTTCAGATACCTGAGCAGGCGGCATAACGGGAAGCTGTTTGCAAGAGGCGCAAGGCGGTTTCCTCGTGGGTCTCGCGTGCCCTTCTAGCCCTAGCAGCCGATGCCTTGGCCGTCCGAGGGCTGAGGAGGGTCCTTCTCTCTTCTCGGTGGCATTTTGGTGGATAGCAATGTGTTTGGCAAAGGTGTAATAAAAAGGAACACGTGGGGTAAGTATTTTGGTGGATAGCAATGTGTTTTGTAAAGGTGTAATAAAAAGGAGCTCGTGGGGTAAGTATCCGAAAATGTATAAAAATGTACAAAAACGGCCAAAAAGCTGGCAGCAATGTGAGTGACAACAACGAAAAAGTCAAAAGTGATCAAACTGAACAAACGAAAGGAAAAGTTTTTTGATGCACACACGACAAAAGTGGTTTATAATAAACCAAGAGTTTGCAAGTAGCGTCCGAGGACCGTTAGGGTACGTCAAAAATTGAAGGTAAAACGTTTGGGGTGGTAGTTATAAAGAAAGTTTAAACAAAAAAGTATTCGAATAACTTGCGGCTGCAGCAGCTATTAGCAGAAGTGGCGGTGTTGGGGGTAAAGTCTCGAATGTAATTTCTTCCTGGTAGGAATTGGTTGGATCGAATTATCGATAGCTAAAAAGGTCAAGTTGCGTCCCCTAGACAGTCTGGTTTGTGTTTAATACACAAATTTGTTTGCTATGTGTGCCACATATGATTAAATTAACCGATTTTTTCCAATAATGTATCCTATTGGAATAAAAAGGGCTATATAGCTCCTTGGAGCAGACATGATGCTCGTTGTGAAAAAAAAAAGATTCCTGCCAATTTGTGAAAGATATTGTCGAAAATATGTCATCTTGAATTTGAACGCGATTTCCCAAAATGGCATGATTTTATCGATTGTTTCTGATGGTAAGGTATTGCATGGAAAACTAAAGTCAGAATTGAGTTTCTTAGGGTAACATTAAGCTTCACCATGAGTTCGGTGAAAATCGATTGCAAGTTGTGAAAACTACCATAGATAATGCGTTGCATAAAAAAAGCTTAGATTCTCGAGTTGCGTCCCCTAGACAGTCTGTGGTTCATGTTTATGATTCTCGACCCCATGTCGAATTTATCAATTTTTTTCAAAACTGGGGGAACTTTTCAAAATTTTCGCTGCGTTAGTTTTGAATTATGACATTGGGCTATGTGTGTGTCAAGTTTCATCAGAATCGGTTGAAAGCCGTGGTCAGGGTGAGGGTACGAGAAAACAGACACACAGAAGCACGCACAGACAAACTGCCGTTTATATATAGAGAGATAGAGAGAGATTATCTGCTTTCAACCCACAAATTTTGCTTATCTCCTTTTTTACAGATCCATATATTTGGGTATTTCCTTCAATAAATAATATCCTATTTTCCAAACAATATATTTCTTCTAAAGATATATTATCGTTTTGTTAGCCAAGAGGCTCGTTATCGAGTGGACCTTAACAACTATAATCGGTCAGTTAGGCTTGATTTTCCTGTATGCATGTTTGGCCTATCCCAGATTATGTACCATTTCTTCGTGTTTCATAACACATTTTTTATGCTTATTCAACCTGCTCTTTTTCTTCTTTTAACAATACTGAAGTAAATTTCTGCAAAATCAGTCAAACATTGTAGCCATCACTGGGCAATTTGATTCCCTATTTGTGTACTTTTCATAAGTAAAGCCTAAGATAGCTTTGTATTCTTTATTCGTCTGGTATCACTCATCGATCCGAAAATATTTTCTTCATCATTTTATTGCAGTAAATCTGCGAGTTGGCAGAATCCTTAGCACACCGGACAAAATCCTTGGCGGCATTTCGTCCGTCCTTAAGTTAAAATTCGGCCGTGTTCGACTCTGCCTTTCCTCATTTTTTGGTCGATAAATTAACAACCAATTGACTACTGGGGTTGCAACCGACTTCTCCCCCAAAATTCCAGGCCTTGTACCGATAATAAAAAAGTTAATCTTATCGCAGGTTTAGGCTCTGTCTTTTAAACAAGCTCAAAGGTAGTCTACCCTCTACGTGGTCGTTTATTTTGCTAGAAATAGCAGATTCTAATAAGTATAGCGTAAGAAATAGCAATACTAACAAATTCTCTTGTGATATTTTATTCAAAATATATCGCTGTAACGATTAGAAATAACCTCCATTCGTACCACCATTCACCTGGCCTCCACATAACTTAAAGTCGCATTCACATTAAGGCGGAGGGGCTGGAATAAAATCGATTTCAAATTACTCCCTAAGATAATTTGGAATAGACCTATCTCTAGTAATTTGGTATCAAATTACATCCCAATGTTCCTCGCTTTCGTGGAAAATAAAGTGTGCTTTCTGCTTGTGTATGTGCATTAGTTATAAGTGTATGAACCACAGAGAACGAACGTCAACTTTTTTGGTTAAAGTGATTTAATACATTTTTTTCGTAATAATTGTGTCTGAACATATTTTTTTGCATATATAAATATACATACATATATATATATATAATATTATATATAATATATATATATATATATATATGTATATACCCCGTTTACATTCAATGCATATGTGTATTGATATATTTTGTTTTGTATAATATATATTGCGGTTGCTTGTTTGTTATTTAAAATGATTTTATTTTTAAAATATTGCAGACTCGGCATTTCTGATGTTCAAAGTGTAGTTTTAAAGGTATCATAAAAAGTGTTAGAGGAAAAAATGGGAAAAAATCATATTGAAAAACGTACTATTCATTCTAACTCGTGATTCTATAACTTTTCTCCTTTCTACTGACACATTTATTTGTACATTTTAATTTTAATAACATTTATAAGCACACAAGTGCAAATATACAGACATGGTAAATGATATGTTTTATTCCCGTTCATCGCGAAGAACGTATGCTTCGGCAGAGTTATTATCTATTGGAAATATATAAACAAAGGGATGGAAAGTGAGAGAAGGCAGTAAGACATTAACAAAAGGCTGCCTCGCAGTATAAGATTTTAAAGAACCTTCGCAGTGAATTAAAATCAATTCGTTTAATTGAAACGACCCTGAAAACCACATTTTAATAACAATAAATTAAAAGTGGAATTTTAACCAATTTTCTGTACAATGGAGAATCCACTAATTGCTTTCTTTTATCAAGTTACATAAATGATACGCAAATCTCTTCATTATAGTATACATTACAATCGTTTTCCCCGTTATTTTCAACTGTCAACCGACTCTACCTTGAACATAAAATAATCTGATATTGTCTCAAATTCTTAATGATGCTGATGGTGGGGGAGTTCTTGGTGTGGTGCTCATGATGATCATTATTATAAAGTGGGGCGTAGGAGTAGAATAATCATAGTCAGTACGACTTGGTTGCTTTTGATGAGTCAGATGACGTTAATGAGGATTGTGATTATGATAAAACTAAAGGATCGATTTGATGTTGATGATAATCATGAATAAAATAGCGGTGATACTGCTGCAATTGGTGAAAATGTTGAGTATTTTGATTTCAGGTGTGATGAGGACAAAGATAATGATGATGATGATGATGATGATGATGATGATGATGATGATGACTAGGTTGACCATACAAGGTGATCGTTATTACGATATCGGCGTTTAACATTTTGATAATATTGTTGGCTGTAATTCTGACGATACCCTTTAAAATGATGGTCTGGATTACCATTACTACCAGCACCATAAGTATCGTGATCATTACCAGAAACATTCCAATCATCATCATCATCATCATCATCGTCGTCGTCGTCGTCGTCGTCTTCGTATTCATCTTCGTATTCATATTCATAATCATTATCACATTTATGATGACTATGATTGGAATATATAGAAAAAGTAAAAAAAGCTGGTAAAAATCAAGAAACAGAAAATGGAAAGAGTATTAAACGTGTATTGGGGGAGTAAATTATAATTATAAATGGATTGTAAAGAGAAAAGATGAATGAATTGGAAGTAGGTCTAAGAGGGTGAAGAATATGAAGGTGACGAACGAAACAAAGGACAAAGAATATGAAATCGAAGAGAAAGTTGATGTGCAATAGAATTCAAAAGAAGAAACCGGAAGGTGTTTGTTGAGGAGGAGAATAATGAGTAGAAGGAGGAAAATCGTGACAAAAAAGCATGAGTTTTTATTAGAAGAGAAACACACAGAACCAAGAAAATGGAAAACAACAACAACAAAAAATGGGAGTTTTGAGTGAGTAAAAGGGGAGAAACGGGAGAAATATGAGAAAGAACAAAAAGATGAGAGGGAGGTGTATAAGGAAAGTGATAATACGGAAGATGATGACGATGACGACGATAATTTTTACAAGGAGAAGGAAGAGGAGGAGAGTAACAAACGAAGATTGGAGAGGTAAAACGGAGGAGATTCCGAAATGAAGCCGTGTTGAAATTTAGCAGAACGTAGATGGGTTTTCAACAATGAGGATACTGCACGGTATCGTTGAAATTCTATGATTATTGTGTCATCATTTCATATCAAGCTATTAAATATGCGCAATGTTCATAACCGAGATGTTTACCTTTAAATACTACCTTTCTCTTCTATGTGTGTAATTAAATCACGGGGTAAATCGTGTTACATTTAATCGCTGAAAGAAATTGAAAGACTGTAGTGACATGAAAAATGTTCACTGTTTATCGTTTAATTAACCATTAACATTAAAGTAATTTCCTTAAGTTGGTCAAATGCATGAATCAAATAGTTCGTAATGCGCAAGAAAAAAAATTTCACTAATTGATTAAAGATTATGTTAAAATGCATGCGCGCATGTATTTGTGTGTGTGTGTATGTGTGTGTGTGTGTGTGTGTGTGTTCCAATTGTTCCGAAATTGCAGAATCTAAACCATTGTATTAGTTCGCAAAATAATAAAATGCTTTGCTCATGAAAGTTTCATTAAAAGAACAATTTTCATTCTAGAGTTATCTTCAATACTCCTCTATCTTTAAATTCGTTGATAAACTTATGAAGATCACACATTTTATTTTCTCTTGCAGATACTACCGTGCAGCACAGAATGTAGATATTAGAAATACTCTGAGGCTCGATTAGTATTCCATTGACATAATTAAAAGCTTTCGATGTAACGTGAAGAGACTAAACATTATAATTATTCAAGATCACTGTCACTGTTCATTCAACGGAATAAAAGTATTCTGAAGTATTCTACTACGGTCAAATTATCTTATATGTTTTTTAAAACATTAGGAACTTATAGTCACCAGCGAATTGAATGAGAGATTGAAACCATTTTGCTTCAATTCATGCCTTCGTTCTGAAGACGCATGAATATAAAGTAATTACAATTCTTCTAAGCCCTCATTCCCAAAGGTGTAACGCAGAAAAACTTGCACACACACACAGACAGACATAGAAGTACACACACACATATATAATCAGAACAAAGAAAAAACAAAGAATAACACACCAAGGAAAAACAATAACGCTAGGACATGGTACATGCAAAGTATTAGCAGACGATCAGGTAAGGAAAGATAGGTAGCTCTTCTTCAGAAACAGGAGACAGAGGTAAGTCCCAGCGATAAGGAAGACGGAGGAAAAATCATGTATATATATAAAATTTAAAGTTAGCAAGGCATAAGGATGCGATATTAACAATAGTAACATCTTACTTCGAGTGTGATCACTCGAAAGATTTTGCTCATATATATATATATTATATATATATATATATATATATATATATATATATATATTGCACCTCGTGGACAGGCTTGGCGCAAATCAAGCCATACTACTGGGAGGTTTATAACATGAGGGACTTAGAATTTTTACCAGTGACTCATACTGAAGAAGGTTGAGGCCCTTGAGCCAGAACCCGAAATCACGGTATATGAGTATCTGAATGGCATATTCCTTAAAAGTATGCTTTTACGTATATACTTACGTATATCTAGTTCTGGAAATTGTGTTCTGTAAACAACAGACTATGCATAACTTGCAGATATGTGCGTGTTCATATACGTAAATATTAACAAGTGAAACCAATGGTATATACGTAATCGTTTTTTATATCGTATATTTTCATTTGTCTTGCATATTTTTACATTTTGTTTTTTTGCTGAAATTTTTCTTGAGAACATATTCTTCGGGGTAATGGCGATTTGACGTCTATGTTTAGCATTTATGCTGTCCACTTCTAGTGGTCAGTGGTCTAAATTTTTTATATAACACAATTTTTAATCTTCGATTTTTAAAAATATGCTAAGCCACTGGTTTTAATTGATAAATCTTAATTTCTACCCTTATTTAATTATATATATATATATATATATATTATATATATATATATATATATATATATATATATATATATATATACATACCTACATGCTCATTTATGTATATATATACATATCAGTGTGTGCGTATGTATGCACACACACACACACACACATATTAATATAAATAGGTTTATTGCGTTCTTCATGGTACTGCAAATTAGTCGGGTGTACGCATGAGCATTGTATTTCATGTTAGGCTTATGAATACAATGACAAGCAGAATAAAAAGTTAGTGTGAAATATTTGAAACCTGAAACCACCGGCAGAAGAGAGTGTTCAGAGTATAAGGTAAATTAACAAAACCATGAGTGATCTTTTAATCCAATAAGTATTCGATAATCTTAGCATGACAAGATTTTCCAGATTTCAACATGTCTAAGTACATTTAGACAAAAAAATCCACGGTGCTCCAGCATTCCCAAAAAATTCATTTATTTTTTATAGTTATAATTTATACGTATAGCTGAAGATTTAAAGCCTTGTTAAGTAAACAGGAATTACTTATAATCATATTTTTAATGCTATCTTTCAGCAAGTGAAAATTGTATTTCTAAAGGTACGTATCAATCTGAATCCAATTTGCTTATATAATATTCCCCATAAATATATCAACAGCTACATAATCAGAATAGAAATTGTTCTTTACTTTTACTGCACTCATCTGACTGGCATATATCCAGTTTGAGTTTGAAGCTGGAAGAAAATTTCTCAAATTATTTGGCAGATATACCCGTAATGAGGTTCGTATTTTAATGACGTGTTACATTATGATAATATAATATTTTCTCCCATCTTTCAGTTTCATTGACCTTACAGTTGCCAGGATTTTAAGATTAGCGCACAGTTACGTAATCACTTTTTCATGAATTCATTAAATAAGAAATTCGGTTGCCGACAAGATTGGGATTACTATAGAGCTTAGAATATATATATAAGCAGTTTTCTCGACAGGCAATTAATTCCCAAACAACTATTGCGCAAAATGCTATGCAGGGAAGTGAGGGATTCAGAAAGTTTAGGTTTCTTTTGCAGGTGAGAATTATAGGCCAGAACAACTAAAAGATTTGAATCTTATTTTCATTTCATTCATTCATAGAACATACAATGGACACATGAAGTCAATACACACACACATAAACATACATTCACATATATAGATCGAAAGCAAGATGCATGCATGAATACATACATGCATACATTCATTCATATACACACACACACACACACATATATATATATATATATATATTATATATATATATATATAATATATATATATATATATATATGTATATATATATATATGTATGCATATGTATATATAAGAAAAGATAGATATATTGATAGATAGATAGATGGATAGATAGATAGATAGATAGATAGATGATAGATAGATAGATAGATAGATAGGTAGATATATACGTTGATAGTTGTGTATGTATGTGTGTTCTGTGCATGTTTGTTTGTATGTGTCCATATGATTTCGAACATGTGTAGGCAAACAGAAATGTGGACAGTCGGATAGATATCAGATAATTCACATAAAAATTCTCCTATATCTTCCTGAATACCATGAGATAGGAAATTTCGATATAACCAGATATAACAAGGATAAGGCTGAAACCTTAATAGACGACATGCATTAAATGCGATTGCATGTACAGACGCTCAGATAGAAAGTGATGTAAGACTTATACAACTACAAAGTTTTTCTGTAGTTTTGATATTTTGTATGTCTTTTACCTGTTTTATTCATTACACTTCGGTCATGCTGGCACATCGCCTTGAAGATTTTAGTCGAAGGAATCGACCCCAGTATTTAGTTATTTATACCTTGCATTTATTCTGCAGGTCTTATTTTGCAGAAGCATTGAGTTGCGGGGTCGGTCGTAAACAGAGCAACATTTATGTAGGAGAGGAATACACACACAAAAACACACACATATAGATATTTATTCATACATATATTTACTGATACAGAAATGCACAAAGGAAGGAAATATTGAAGGATGGCCGTCCATCTTATTCCGCAGTAACTATCTGGATATCAAGGTTCCGGACTGGTAACTTGAATGCCACAAATGAATCCTGGTCAGTGCCTCCAACTTTCGCGACCACAGACGACAAAGCCGACGCTGTGCCCACTATGATTCTTGGAGGCCGCCAGGTTTCAGCTATGACTTTAGCTGAAACTCTGGGGATTTCCTGCAAAAGCTTTGACCCCAGCATCCGCTACAGTTTTGTTTTGAGAAATCTTCCCGCAAAATGAGTGTTGAAATGCCTGAACGCACATGATGACATCAAAGGTGGTTTTGGACAGGTTTGCAGCGGGCAAGGCATATTTTTATGGCTCGTTTAATCACCATAGATTAAACTTGTCCTCATCATTATGATCCTCAGAACAACCAGCAATTAATGGAGTGGCACCATAGCTGTTAACCGCGTTCCAAGGTTATTCGGATCTAGAAGTCAGCTACAAAGATTCTGGCTTCACTCTTCTGGGACTAAGACGGAATATTCCTGATAAAATCCCTGCTAAAGCGTCGTACCATCAACGAAAAATACAACATTTCTCTCTTGGACGAACTGCACGAAGCTTTGGAGCAGAAACGCCTTGGAAAGCTGAGACATTGGGTTCTGTTTTTACAAGACACGCGGCACATGAAACTCCATGGAAAATAAGCGAGTTTGGATTGTAATTGGCAGAACTTACTGTCTTCACTTTGCACGAAATTTCACTCCGATTCCGAAGTGATGAGTACCACAGAGGCCTAGAGGGAGGCTCTACTTCCTTTGTTTTCAGTGGTTAGAAAAACTGATGGACAGTCCAGCAGTAAGTTTGTGAATCTGAGAGGGTAATATTTTGGACAAAATCATGATTAAATTATCCTCTTGTATTTTCTTTTACCTAAAGCCATGAACTTTTCAGTACCCCCTCGATAAACTTCTTTCAGTTTTTACCAAATCCACTTACAAGGCTTTGGTCGACCTGACGCTATTTTAGGAGACACTCTACCTAGGTGCCCCGCAGAGGGACCGAACTCGGAACTATGTGGTTGGGAATCAATCTTCGTACCACACAGTAATCCCTGTCCCTATATATATATATATATATATATATATATTATATATATATATATTGATAAAACGGTAAGATAACAAAAGAAAGAAAGAGACCTCAATATTATGTAAATAGAGGAAATTTATCTATACAATATGTTACATTACTCGGTAGTCAAGATAAAACTCTGAGTTTCAGATGCCGAAGTGGAAATCAACAACACCATCTCTTCGGTTATCTGGCTATTTGAAAACGTTATGAAAAAATACCGTTAAATAAAGGGAAATTACTCTGTTATAACTCTGCTTGCCTGTGTACTTATACATCGCTCGCATTTTTCGTCATAAAAATTATATAAAAATATATAAAAAATATATAAAAATATATAAATTCTTCTTGGAACATAACATAGAAAGCATGTTCTATCTGTTTTCTTTAGGGGACCAAACACGTAACAGAAACTTAGTCACATGTGGGCATGATCCGAAAAGCTCTGTCCTTGTATTTAGACATGTAGTAGGGTCTAAGCTGCTTTTCCAGATAAGCCATCTCTCCATGTCGCATAGACCGCACCTTCCGCTGCCGTTACTATAGGGCTTACATCTGGCCAAAATCTTCCATTGTATGTCATAATCGACACCTTTATCTCTTAAAGACCAAATATGATTAGACAATTGTGTCGCTTTTCTTTTGTTCCAGTGCCTAAAGTTCAATGTGTGGTTATTGAACCTGGCCTTGAAATTACCCTCTGTAAGGCCCACGTATTTCTTCGTCGAAACGGTGTCTTTAGTGGTTATAGAGTTTACGGTAGCTTCATATATGATGGTCTTGGACATGCAAGCTCCATTTAGCGGGCACAATTCTTTATTCCTGCATGAACAGCTGTTTTCTTCTTGTGTTTTTTGTATGTTATGTTTGATTATGTTTTTAAAATTGGTAGTTGAACTAAAACTAAGTTTTAAGTTGTGTCTATTGAAGAGTTTCCTATAAGTATGGTTAACTGGAATAAAGAATTGTGCCCGCTAAATGGAGCTTGCATGTCCAAGACCATCATATATGAAGCTACCGTAAACTCTATAACCACTAAAGACACCGTTTCGACGAAGAAATACGTGGGCCTTACAGAGGGTAATTTCAAGGCCAGGTTCAATAACCACAATTTGAGCTTTAGGCACTGGAACAAAAGAAAAGCGACACAATTGTCTAATCATATTTGGTCTTTAAGAGATAAATGTGTCGATTATAACATACAATGGAAGATTTTGGCCAGATGTAAGCCCTATACTAACGGCAGCGGAAGGTGCGGTCTATGCGACATGGAGAGATGGCTTATCTGGAAAAGCAGCTTAGACCCTACTACATGTCTAAATACAAGGACAGAGCTTTTCGGATCATGCCCACATGTGACTAAGTTTCTGTTACATTTTTGGTCCCCTAAAGAAAACAGATAGAACATGCTTTCTATGTTATGTCCCAAGAAGAATTTATATATTTTTATATATTTTTATATATTTTTTATGTATTTTTATATAATTTTTATGACGAAAAATGCGAGCGATGTATAAGTACGCAGGCAAGCAGAGTTAAACAGAGTAATTTCCCTTTATTTAACGGTATTTTTTCATAACGTTTTCAAATAGCCAGATAACCGAAGAGATGGTGTTGTTGATTTCCACTTCGGCATCTGAAACTCAGAGTTTTATCTTGACTACCGAGTAATGTAACATATTGTATATATATATATATATATATATATATATATATATATATATTATGTGAATAGAAAGATGAATAATCTTGTTGTAGATTAATCAAAAGTTAACCGATACCTTAGTAGCAAAATCACAGCAGTAAACAGCACGGTTGGAGGTACAACCATCTGGCGTTGCAACCGTGCGTTGGTGCGGATAATTGAAATTAAAACATTATTGGTGAATTGAGGAAATGGAGCTGAACGCAGATTGAACAGAAATCGTTTTATATATATATATAAATAAGGAGAAGATCGTTAATTTAAAATAAAATAATGGTTTTATCAAGTGGCCAGCATGGAAAAAATAACCTTCAAATGTAATAATTATTAAAATTACAATGCAAAGTCAGAAATCCAGGATCTGGAATTATCCAGTAATTTTTTACTAGTTTCATCTTGTCTCTTTGGTTTCTCTCCATGTTGCTACATGAGCACTTAAGGTGGTTTTAGAGTCGGATCATGGCTGCTATTTTCAGCATGGTGATATCTCGTAGATACCTTAATTTATGATTTCATGTATATATATATATATAGAGAGAGAGAGAGAGAGACAGAGAGACAGAGAGACAGAGAGATACATACATACGTATGTGTGTATGTTTGTATAATATATGTGTGTGTCTAATGTGAAAGCGTATGGCTCAGTGGTCAGAGCGTCGAGCTTACGATCGTGAGGTTGTGACTTCGATTCCTGGACCGGACTGCGGGTTGTGTTCTTGAAAAAGACACTTTATTTCATGTTGCTCCAGTTCACTCAGCTGTAGAAATGCTTTCCCTTGGATAACAACTGTGTCATGAAGAGGGGAGGCTGGTATGCATGGACGACTGCTGGTCTTCCATAGAAACAACCCTAGGTTGTGCGTTCACCGATGAGGCGATTTTCCGCCCAGATTTGTACCCCTTAGGTGCACGGAGTCTTCTATATGTGTGTCTATGCGTGTGTGTGTTTGTGTTTGCGAATGTGCGTGTATGTGTGTGTATCTATCCAGTGAGAGACAGAGAAACAGTACCACTTTGTACGATCGAATTGGAAACGCGTGTTAAGCTAAGCACCGATTTAATCGTAGTATTTAGTGGAAGATTTCATGTACAGAAACATACTGCTGGCGATAGAGGATCTGTGGTGAAGGTGATGGTGTTCGTGGCGCTAGTAGTAGTAGTAGTAGTAGTAGTAGTAGTAGTTAACAATAATGATGGAAGTAGCGAAATATCGATTTCAGATTTTGGCACAAGACCTGCAAGATCGGACGAGAAGGTAAGTCGATTACATCGACCACAGTGCTGAACTGGGATGTATTTTATCAATCACGAAAGAATGAAAGGCAAAGTCGACCTCAGCAGAATTAGAATTCAGAACATAGAGAACGGACGAAAGGCCAATAAGCATCATTTTCGGCGTGCATGTAGCTTAAATTAAACTTACAAAATATTATATACGTGTAAAATATATTTACTTTGTATGCGCAGTAACTGTAGAAACACTGGAAATAAACATTAGGTTACTACATTGATTATTTGGCTTCTCGTAGATTCCTATATAGAATTACACTATTTAACTTCATACAGATTGGATTACATATCTAGTAGTGTATAGTTATGTTAATATACATCCGGGGATTTGAGATTGTTTCCTTATTATTTGGCCTGTTACTTAAAATTGATGAGAAAGATAGTGTAGTGAAAAGTTAGTGTGTACATTGTTGCAGAAGTCACAGTGTTTTATACTCGCATACACATTTGCGCGGGCACACACGCACATACGTGTGTTTTAACTGCCCCCGTGTGTAGTAAAATGCATACGTTCTTACAAACAAATACAGACACACACAAGCCCACAACGGACGTGGTTGCATGACTTGATACAGATATACTTGTCTGTTCGTTTGCGGTATTTTTTCTTTTTACTTTTTCTTTCTTTTTTTCTTTTTTTTTTTTTTTGAGCATGCAATGACTGAAATCAGAAAAATATTCTAAATGGAGAGATCGTTTGTTAGAGAGATATGATGGTTTTATGCAGGCAGAAAAGTATCCGCGCTGTCAAAATTCACTCATTCATTTCCCAATTGATGAGATTTGTTTACTTACAAGCAGACATAATATTATGCATTGTAATGAACATTAGATATAGATAAGTATTTTTTATGAAACATACGAATTTTCTCCACCTTCTTCAAAGTTACTCGCATATACGTCGTTGTCTCAGCTCTAATATTATGAATTTTGAAATACTTATTGCACATGCTCAACGAGAATTATATCGCATTCGACTAACTGAGATCTCTATTGTGAAACACATATCTATTGCCGAATTATTTCTTTTTTATGCATTTTGATTTTTGGTATATATTCTTCAAATATATAAGCAGTTATATATGCACAGATAGTATGCCTGCAGACGAGGACGTGAATAATGGTATGAATAATAGCCAAAACAGACTGTCTAATGGAAAATATGGCACAGTTAAACGGCTTTGATGCAGAAAAAACATCTGACACAATACATAAGAAAGAAATCTCCTGCCGCGGAGAAATCATTCCATTTTTCGAACCAATGAACCATAAATTCGCTATGACACCTCTAATTCCTAAGCACATATCCTAATCGATTCTTGAAGCATATATTTTAATAGGTTGTAACTGCAGATAAGAGTACGAACACGGTGGCCATATAAATTAAGACAATTAAAGAAGTATATCTGATTTTTAATTAGACTATATCTATAAAAATATCGATAATGATTCGGCCATAACTTAGGTGAATATTAAAATATCTCTTAATTTCAGCATTTCCTTATCTATAAGTGTGAGACCTATCCATATAAACATCTTTACACCTGATATTAATTTTCTCGTCTCCTTCTGTTAGTTTTATAACCTACTCATAAATTTTGATATCATATAACATTGTATACATGATATACGTTTAGTATCTATTCTGTACGAATGAAAATGAAAACCAGGAAGCATATAGTTGATGTGGATAACATATGAACACTTGACACTTCAACTGATTGTTTACTGCATTTACTAAAACTGCATGCTAATATGTTTGAGAAAACCATAGTGATCGTGCCAACAACCATATAATCTCCTTGTGTTTTATATCAAAATGCATTTCCAATAAAATATGACAAGTTTTCGCATGCTCTGCAATATTCTATGTAATAAAGAAATGCTAAATGTCTCGAGGGAATCTCCATCTATTTGATGAAAACATCGCCTGACTGTTAGCTACTCATGAGCTTTAATACACTTGCAAAGTTTTTCTTGATGCATTACACAAACAAAAGCTTGACCTCCAAATGAATCAGTGCAATCTCAAATCCATCAGTCTGTTTCTTTCGTTTCTCGACCGCACGTTCTTTTTAACCACAGCACTTTTGACGTTGCTATAGAAACCATTGTTGTATTCAAAAAAGAAATCGTCTACAAGCGTAAAAAAATGCTAGCAATGGTTCTTCTGTTGTACAATACCATTGAGATATGTTTGAGAAGTGAAAGCAAACGAAATCCATGAAAACTCAAAAGCGGACCTAACTTCTATAGATGAGACCTGGTTCACATAATCTGGCTCAGTTGTTGAAATAGAGTAGCTTAGCTAAATATTTACAGTGCATACGACGGAAAAACAACAAAGCTAAGCAGTTACCTAAGTTAGAAATTCATCAAATTTCCATGAACAATAAGTTTTCTCTGACATATTCTTGTTACTGCCTTTGTATAACTGAAATTGCTAGGAAAAAAATATCAAACAAAATAATGCAAAACTACGTGCAGAAATGTTTCAAAAATAATTTCGCCAAACTTGTTAAAGTTATGTATAGTTGGTCACGTGAAAAGTAAATATACATGAACTGAGATATATCAGTCATGACTACAACATATGTGATGTAATAAACACGCGTTGATTGAATAATGAAATTCCTCCTGGCTGTAATACTTTCTCTTGTAGAGAATAGGTTATATAATCTAAATTTTAAGCGACAGAGAGATTTACTATAGGATGATATAACAAATGGTTTTCTTAAATCACTTTCGTATGCGCTACTCAAGCAATTACAGGCATTGATTGTTGGTAATCAAGAATGAAAGTCGCATCCACTGGGCACTTTTGAAACCAACGTATTAATTAGAATTAGTCAAATATAAATAGTTATGCAGCTCGATCTAATTTTGCTTGCCATTCTTTCTGACATTTTAGAGAGCAAAGGAGTGGGAGAAAGAACAGAACAGAGAGAGAGAGAGAGAGAGAGAGAGAGGGAGAGAGAGAGGGAGAGAGAGAGAGGGAGAGACATAGAAGGGTGGAGAGAGACATCATTACACTATTTTAGTTCAATTTCAACTCTAATTTGATTAGTTGGTGACTGTCATATAGAATTATTTTGAACGGATGTAAGGTTATATCACTAACAAAATAGTCAATCGTTACTACGAATTCCAGTCCATATCCAACTAGCTACACCATGCGATTGTTTTCCTTTCTTCGAGAAACTATTGATGTTCATAATGTGCAATGTATTCGTTGAGATATTTCGGTTTTAAGGAAAGCAATAGATTGATTTCCAGATTGCTTATTTTCGTGAAAAAGATAATGTATGAGTTGTTATTGAAATTACACATTCGCAATAATTATGATTCACGTGAAGAGGCAAAATTTTCCTCATGTGAAGAAGAGTTTATAGAATATATTTAAGTCCGCATACCTTAGAACTGTGAGCAAATTGAGCCGAGTGTATTATGTTACAAATATTTGTCAATACAGTACGCAAGGAAAGCGACTGAAATTCTTGACTGCGGTAGAATTGCAAACTCATTTTAATTACTATTGATTTTATTACTTTACGCTCCATTTACACATCTGGGAAGATAAAATTTTAGTTGTCAGAACAATATTCAGTGTTCGTTTTATCCAGCTCAGAGATCGAAACATGTAGCCTCAGCATAATCTCATCTTAGTACGTAGAGAAAACTGAACACTTGCATGCAAATAGTTAGGCCTTCCATTCCATAAAAATCTTCTTTGTACTAACAGAATACCATTACAAAAGTGAGCGCCTACACTTCACTGTCAAGACCAAGTGCTTCGTGTAGTAATCCTCTCCTGTTTACATTCCCATGGTTCCATAAAACTGGTAGAAATTGCAATAGCGTTGCAGTATATGATGCACATTCTACATTTAGTCACTGCTGCTAATTAAACTTTGATGTATATGGAAAACGATCCTCTAGAATAAATACGTACAGACATTACATGCATAAAAATACACATACATATAGATATATACGTATATATACATATGTGTGCGTGTGTGTGTGTAAGTATGTATGCAGGTATATATGTATATGTATGTATGCATGTATGTATGTATATATATATATATATATATATATATATATATATCACAGTCGAATATAGATATATAAAACTAGCAGAGAGAAACAGTCTTGCTCGAGATTAAAATGGCATAGATTTTTTATTGTTTTACTTCTTTCAGACATGTGACGACGGCCATGCTGGTGCACCGCCTATTTGTTATTGTCTGAGATTTTGGTGTAATTTAAGAGGATAATAAAAAAGTTATGGATGATTTAGTGATTTACTGCAAAGCCCGTGGCGGCCAAAATGATCAGAACGGTTGCTTTTACGCCATGTTTTAGTATATTTAACCTTTGAACTTTAATGTTTTGAATTTGTTTATTTGACAGTTCATTTACTAAGCATTAGTAAGAATATCTGCATTGTACTTTGTTAATATAATGCCACTTACTCCGTTACCAATTCGTCAGCAGATTATTACGCTTCGTAAGAAGGATAATTTAAGTATTAGGTCTATTACAAAGATTGTTAACAAGTCAAAAAGTGTTGTTCACGGTATTCTTAAGGTCTACGATGATTGTGGTTCGTGTGAAGCAAGAATGTCTACAGGTAGGCCAAGAAAAACGACCAAGAGAGAAGATCGTGCTATGGTAAAGTTGGTTAAAAAGGACAGATTTAAAACTGCTGCTGCTGTTTTTCGGGAAATGAGCATTGTACCGAAGAAAACTTTATCTCGAAAAACTGTGTCTCGTCCTTTAGTTGAACGTGACCTACAAGCAAGAGCACCTGCAGTGAAGCCACTGATGAGCTCCAAGGATAAAAAGTGTCGTCTTACCTTTGTAACCGAACATGTGTTGTGGTCTCAAGAAAAATGGCAAACGGTACATTTCAGTGATGAATCTAAGTCTATGTTATTTGGCTCAGATGGGAAAATGTACGTTCTTCGAAAAGCAGGTGAAAAATTGTCACCTAAATGCCTTAAGACTAGTGTTAAATTCGGTGGAGGAAGTGTCATGGTTTGGAGGATGATATCTGGAGATGTTGTGGGCCCTTTGCTGCGATTACATGGAAAGGTAAATGCAGGAGTTTATAAACAACTTGTAAAAGATCATGTCTTGCCTGTGCTGAGAAATTCAACTAAGCGACCACCCATATTCATGCAGGACAATGCCCCATGTCACAAGGCTAAGGTGGTCATGAACTTCCTCAAGGCTGAAAAGGTCATTGTTATGGATTGGCCTGCTCAAAGCCCAGACCTTAATCCTATTGAAAATGTGTGGAATATTCTAGGAGAACGTTTGAAAGCCAGAAATCCTAAAACAACCGAGTAATTATGGAATGCCCTTCAGAAAGAATGGAATAAGATCACTCAGCAAGAAATTGAAAAATTTAATTCCCCATGCAGTTGAAAATGTCAAACTTTGATTGAAGCTAAAGGGCTTCACACTAAATATGAAATAATTCCAGCATTCTCTGTCACTTTTTTATTATTTTGTTATTTTTTCAACCGTTCTGATCATTTTGACCACCATGGGTTTTGCAGTAAATCACTATATCATCCATAACTTTTGTATTATCCACTCAAATTACACCACAATCTCAGACAATACCAATTAATATTGTATTTATTGTCTGTTAAAATTATAGAATATAGAACAACTTTAATAAAAACTCATACCCACTTTTCTGACAAAAACAATGCCGTTCTGAACCTTTTGGCCCCAACAGTATATATATATATATATATATATACGACAGTCTTCTTTCAGTTTCTGTGTACGAAAGCCACTCAAGTTAGGGTGCTAAAACCACATATGTTTCGTCTTTTGACAAAATAACACGGGTTATCCAATCTGAGGACTAAAATTCCTTTTGCAGAAGAAGTTTTCACTTTTTAAGTAAGTTGAGTTTAAAATGAGAATATCTCCTGTCTTAAAAGACTGATATAAGATCCTAAACCTTCTATAAGAGTTAAGGGTCATATAGTTCTGAACTCCAAAGTATTCGCAATTTAAGAAGAGATATACTAAGTTAAATCCGGTATATAAGTAGTAGTTTGTATAAATGGTTATGCATGAAATACTGAATAGAAAATGCTTGAGAAATAAAATGCACTTCTCTATTTAAAATCTGAAACGAATTTTAAAATATCGTTGCTGATTGAAAATCGATTTTTTTAAAGATTCCAAGTGCGTAAGTGACCGCATAGGCATAAGGCCCACAAACGTGTCAACTTTCACCAAATCTGTTGGATAGTCTCGGATGAGTTAAATTAACAAATTTACAAACACACAAACTTGCCAAATATTATTATAGATTAATGTAAACCAGGTATACGGGGTTTGATTCAAAAGTTCAAAGGCTGATCAATACACTTTTTTATGAAGTGACACTGTTTTCAACGTAGTTCCCCTTGCCGTTCACATACTTCTTCCATCGGTGTTGCTGTTCTTGGATCCTACTGGTGAAAAAGCTTTCGTAAAATTAATAAAGAAAAGTCACCAAAAGCAGAAATGATGTCATCATAACTGCGATACTGATTCTTTAACAAGTAGTTACGTGTTGGGGAATGGGGGAGAGTCAGATGAGTGCAAATGAGAAAAATATGACGCAGTAGTGGTGATAGTGAATTTCATCCACCAGCTCGTTGCCACAATCCTGCAACGTAGCTATTGAAACCAAGGACTTGTGTGCTGGAAATTTGTCCTGATAAAACAAGAGCACTGTGGTCAGTCGTTCTCTGTCTGGTCTTGATAGCCTTTCATAACTCCCTCAGCAAATCGGCATACTACTCCCCACTGACGGTGTGGCCTTTTTGAAGAGAGCAATAAATACAATGCTTTTGCATCTTCCAAAACTGAGGCCATGACCTTCCCTGCATATGAAACGATCATTACCTTATTTGAGCTGGTATTGAGGGATGCTTCCACTGCATAGATTGTTTCTGGCACACACGTGTACACACATGTACGCACACAGGCGCACACACACACACACACATACAAACACACATACACAAACACACACACACACACACACACACATACACACACACATATATATATATATACATACATATATACATATATATATATTTACACATACATAAAGGGTGCAGTGAATAAACTGTCTAAATTAAGAAAAATGAAAATAACACTGTATCTGGTTTCAATAGAATATTTACCAAATTTACATAAAAATATCTTGAAATATCAAAGAGTAAATGTATTCAATAGAATCGCTATTGGCCTCAATCACGACCTCCAGACGACTTTGGAATCTCCTGTAACTCTTCGGGACGGACTCCTTGTTAGGGTTGGTGAATGCTGCCATAATCCTTGACTTCTGCTCATCTTTGGTGTTACAAGAATTTGTGTTTGTCTCTGGCTCAACTACGCCCCACGCACAATAATCAAGCGAGTCTGGGGAGCTAAGCGGCCAGATGTTAGGGGTGATGTGGCCGGAGAAAATGTCTGACAGCCATGTCTGGGTTCTTCTGCTTGTGTGGCATGGTGCAGAGTCCTGTTGCCAAACATAGGGGTTTCCAGCAGCTATCCTCTTGATCCAGGGCAACACTATCTCCTCCACGTACTTGATGCAGGCGCTAACCTCCGTGTTGAGTCTGAAGCCTTGTGGGAAGATGAATGGGGGCATGACGTCGCCATCACTAATGGTCATTCCGAACAAAATAATGTTGACTGGATGTTTGATTTTTACCACTCTCAGAACATGTTTTGGAGACATGGCAAGCCAACGGTTTTTCTATGTATTCACCATCTTATCCTGGCAGAAATATTTCTCGTCTGAGAAAAACCAAAGCATGTTCGATTGGAGGGGATGATTTGAGTTTGTTCAAAGCTTCGTAGCGTGATATTTCTTCTTGTTCTTGGTGACCTGGGATAAAAATGAGCCGTTTCTCATCTTGTATGAGGAATACTGAATGTCTTCATGCACTACCTGCCTGATAAAAACTCAGACACTCCCATGTCTCTGGCGATGAATTTGATTGACTTGGAGGGATCGTTGTCAATCATGGCCTGGATCTCACCTACAAATTCAGAAGTGCATTTCTTATCAAAACGACCCGAGTGCGTTTTCAGAGCTGCCGTACCTTCGTAATCACCATTAGATTCATCCAACTCTTTCAAATCCTCTGCACTATCCTCAGACTGACAACCAAACACTATAAAATGTTCGTATTGGAACTTCCGGTACGAATCCCAAGCCGTATGGCATGTCGCTTCAAAATTTATGGCAGAGTGAATTGCGTCATGTTGCTTTTTTCGCACAGACGGTACCCAACTGAACCTACTATGCTGTGTAGTCGACAAAACCAAAATCAAACAATGCGTGTAATTAAAAATATAAAAGGGCGACAATTTGCCTATCACATCCTATATATATATCAACAGAACTGTTGTTGAAATATCCTTCAGTCCTTCTACAAAGAGCAGTCATGCGTAACACTTCTGTTATAGCTATTTGGGAATAAAAGAACTACTCATGTATAGTTAGAGATGTTGGTCGTCCTGTACATGTGAACATTTCTTCAAAAGTCACTAACGCAGAAAGTACATGTTCAACTTCTTCGAAAAGTACCTGGCCACCCAGATAAACATTCATAGTACTTTCGAATATATTTCCATCTGAAAAAGTAAGGATTTTTTGCTGATACGATCTGTAAGTGGAACAGTAAAAATATACAAGTTACTGTTTGTACATATACAAATAATAATTGTTGTCGTTACCTAAAATCCAGTGATTGAGTTTCTGTTTCTGTTAGAAACCACCGAACTTCTAGGAAGATTTTGCTAAATAACATACATGTGAAGGCATAAATACACATACACATAGGCACCAAACTCACACACATGAGCGTGTGTATAGTGTGAGTATGTGTGTGCTTTGCTCCTAATACTTTGTACGTCGGCTAGCAGTATTGTTTATAAAAAAAAGATTGTTTTTAATCATGAAGGGCGGGTGACCGTTATTCGTACGCTTAATAACAGCCTAATGATTGCTTGCTTTTAGAAAACATATTGCTGACGCAGCTGCTGCTGCTGCTGGTAATAATCCGAATGCGACTATAAAGAATCTTTCATTAGCCTTTGATTAACATCTCTGCTGCTGCAGCTAGTGTCACTACTACAGCTGCTGCGCCTACAGCCTACAGCATATACTACTACTACTACTACTACTACTACTACTACTACTACTACTACTACTATACTACTACTACTACTGCTACTGCTACTACTACTACTACCACTACTACTACCGCTACAACAGCAACTACTACTACTACTACTACTACTACTACTACTACTACTACTACTACTACCAGCACTTTTGCAGTCTGTTACCACTAGATGCTAATCGTTACTGTATTTTCTTTTTAAAACTTTAAAATATCCTGTTGCCTATATTCGGTCGTATGCTCTGTTAGAAACTTCTGTCAAATCTGCCTCAAATCACAAACAACGATCTGAGAAAATTTCTACATTGGATAGTGTCATCATGGATCCCTTTGACGTGGGGAAAATATGAATGGCATGGTTGAAGTACCGTTCAAGAAAATGTCTATTTTTGCCTTCCCCTCCTCCTCCTCCTTCTCCTTCTTCTTCTTCTTCTTTCCTCTTCTTCTTCTTCTTCTTCTTCTTCTTCTACTTTTTATTCCCTTTATTCCTTTTCTTCCCCTTCTCCTTCCTCCTTTTCTTCTTTATCTTCTTCGTCTTCTTCTTTCTCATCTCCTCCTCCTCATTCTCCTTCTTCTTCTTCTTCTTCCTCTTCTTCTTCTTCTTCCTCTTCTTCGTCTTCTTCTTCTTCCTCATCTTCTCCTCCTCCTCCTCCTCCTCCTCCTCCTCCTCCTCCTTCTTCTTATTCTTCTTCTTTTCCCAGTTCTTGTTCGTCTTGTTCTTTTTGTTCTTCTTGTTCTTCCATTTGTTTCTCCCTCTGCCTCCTCCCCATTATCCTCCCTTTACTATTCTTCTTCTTCTTCTTCTTCCACCTCTGCCACTACTACTACTACTACTACTACTACTACTACTACTACTACTACTACTACTACCACTACTCTTACCGCTGCTGCTGGTGCTGCTCCTAACTCCTCCTCCCCTTCCTTGTACTGGTTTATTTTTGTTTAGCCAAAGCATCTTCAGCGACTTTTTTTCTTTTTGCTGTTTACAGGGGAAGATAAATGTGGAGATTCATTTATCTCCCTTCATTCAAATTTGTAAAATAATGCTGAGTTTCAGGAAATTCGCGAGCCTAAATTAGGTCTATACCCCTACCATGATTCTGTAGACAGGCAATAACAAGTATGTTAAGCTAATCCGAGTTTGTGGGATGTCCTGAATTGCCTTATATAGTTCGCTCTCTAAACTGAAACACTTTTCGCAATTAATTCGTTCTTGTAAGCTGTTATTGAAATTTATTATTATTCTTATTGTTTATCTATTCCAGATTTTTTTTACTGGATATTCTGCTCCACTATTATCTTCTTTGTCGTTTTCTTACGCATTTCATCCTTATATTATTCTGTCTCCCATCGTCTTAGGCTTCGATGCCCATTAAAATATTATTATTACTATTACTATTATTATTATTATTATTATTATTATTATTATTATTATTATTATTATTATTATTATTTTACTATTATTATTATCGCTCTTATCAATATTATAGAGGTTTTCCGCTTTATAATTATTGCAATTTCAACTATCATTGTAGTAGTAGTAGCAGTAGTAGTAGTAGTAGTAGTAGTAGTAGTAGTAGTAGTAGTAGTAGTAGTAGTAGTAGTAGTAGTAGTAGTAAAGGCGGTGGTGTTGATAGTGGTGGATTAGAACGAGTTATTCATAGTGGCAGTTGTAGTTCTAATTATAATTCACGCTTCAGAAGTTATATTGCCACGCTAGATTTGTCTCTTAAGCATCTTTCATCTTTAGATCCCTGTTCAAAGAGGCGGTCGAATATCGATTGTTTCGTGGATAAACAAAGAAAAACAAAAGAAAATGAAACGATAAATAAGTGAATAAATAATTTGTATCCACCATCCCTTTCCAGAAGCAGCGTCAGAAGAATTACTCCTTTGTTCTGAAAGTCAGTTAGATGCATGCTTAGACTTAAAACATGCCCGGGGAAGCAAAAGTGATGGAGAGTAGAGAGAAAGTTGTGCTGAAGCGAAATGGATATTAACTAAACTGAATGAAAGGGAGGAAAAGAAAAGGGAAAAGGGAGTTACAAAAACTGAGAGATGGATTGTGCGTCATAAAGAAGGAAGGAGAGGGACAGGAAGAGATAACAAGCAGGGCTAGATAATATAAAAAGGATATGAAAGAGAGAGAGTGAGATACCGAATTTGAGGGAGATGGAAAATGAACCAGTGTGCATACATAAATACATATGCATACACACTCATGCACACACAGGAGCATACACACACATATATAAGTATGAAAAGATACGTATCGATAAAGAAAATGTGAGGGAGTATGAACGGATATTTATTACGGAAATGTGTAATTCATAGGTGCACAGCATATATAATACGAACGATTATTTGAAGAGGAATGGCCCCGATAAAATAAAGTGGAAAAAATAAAATATATATACTATGACTATCCTAAATGTGTACGTTCCGAAATACATACACACACATACATGCATTTATTTATAATATATATGTAGTGATGTTGCTGATGGTAGAATATCGGTGATTCCCCAATGCAGCACTCGACACATACTGATAGCTACCTGCTTTGTCAAACTGGAACTTAAAAGAAATTTCAAGTCCACCGATGTACGAAAATCCAAGTACCGCACCGGTTTTAACCGGTTAGGAACTATTTCAAATAGTAATAAATAACATGGTTTAAAATGGTTTAATGCATTTTTAATTTCCGTTACAACTGTTTCTACAATCACTTCGTTTCGAAACCACATTGCATGTACATGATACTGTACGAGCAAATGAGTAGTTTGAAGTAGCACTTCATTAGACAAGCAGTTATCACCTATTTAGTACAGTCCAGTGTCTCATCAATTCTATCATTATCATTAGTTTTATTTTCGTACGAATTTTAAATTTTATTATTAATATCAATATTATTATTTTTGTCCATGTACAATTTTATCATTTTTGTACTCACTGTCCTTGTTCCTTCCTCTATTAACTTCACAAAATACATATTCTCACACAATACAGAGAGGCACGACTTAATGTTAGTCTGATGACGTGCAATGCGTAATTTTTCGCACGGAGTCACTTGCATTCAGTGTGATTAAAAACGGAGTCATACAGAAATTATTGGTACGGGTATCAAAGTATCAAAGTAGTGCTACACTATTTTTCCTTCCGTGTTCTTATTTACCGCGTACGCATGCGTGCGTGCGTGTGTGTGTACATATCCATATATATATATATTATATATATATATATATATATATATATATATATATATACACACATATATATACAGTACCGGCCATTTTAAGCTATTGTAAATTTCTACTAATTGCTAACTTATAAGTGGAGGTTTCGCATTGCGTTTTTTACTGATGAAACAGCCCTGTTGGAGTTATTGAGATAGGATGATGCGAGACGATCACCAAAAATGTCCGTGTAAAAGTTTTCGACCACCTCACATAAACCAATCAAGACACAGTGTTTTAAGATAGGAAAATGTCTATAACGAAAATTTATTACATAATGTTCATTTCAAGAAGTTGCTGTCCATTGTTAATATTTCACATGGCTTCCCTTAGTTTGAATAATTGCTTCAATGCGCCTGAGAAGAGATGCGTACAAATCCTTCAGCATCTTCACAGGAATGAGATGCCATCCTCTGTGGCTGAGCTCCCACAACTCCCACAGCACAAATGTTGCGTGGATCTTCTGAAGAATTCTCCTCTTTAGTTCTATCCACATTTGCTCGATGATATTTAAGTCAGAGCTCTGCACTGGCCAATCTTCTAATACGGTAACACCTTCATCAGCCAGACTCTGTTGTGTTGCACGCGATCTGTGGCATGGAGCTCCGTCATGCTGAAAAGTCTCACCTTCATCCAAGTCCTGATGTATTTGACACTATGCAAGTTACCGTCAATTATCACCAACTTTATTGAACCATCACTTTTTATGCATCCCCAAAATCATTATAAAAGAGTTTCTCGTCGGAGGTAGAAAAAAAGATATACCATTACATTTTTATGTGTTAATTGTACGGAATATTTTAGCTAACTGAGTATTGCTTTATGAATAAATGTGGTATAAACCTTATAAAATGGGTAAATGATATATATTTAGTAAAACATAATATGTAATATGATATATAATATACTCAGGGTAATTATTAAAAAGTATAGAGATGAATAATACATATTGATTAACCGTGTATTTAAGTATCATATTATATGGGATAATTATGTGTATAAACATTTAAGTGATAAGGGTGTATAAATTCGCAAGAAGTAAGAAATGGATAGATTTATAGATATATTCATATATATTTCAATGCATATATAAATATAAATACATTCATATATTTATTCATATATATAAATACATAAAATATATATGTATAGAAATTAACAGTAAATATAAAAATAAATGGGAACGTAAATTATCTCATCTTGCATATGTACTTACATATTTTTACACGCTCATATATAATAGATGCATGTAAATATGTGTACGAAGATGACATGCAGAAAGTTGTACTACACAAACATTTACTTATGTTCAAATAGAGTTTATTTGCGCGAAATTAACATCAAAATATACATAGTACAATATATGTGTATCTTTGTATCCGTATGTGCATTTGTCTGTGTATGTGTGTGTGTGTGTGTGCATGAAAACTTTTGAAGCGAAATATGATAGGCAGTGAAAAATAAAAAAAGAATCGTAATATCGTAGTAGAATTCATATCACAAAATATTTTCCCTATTATTTGACAGGTGGTGATGGAAAGAGAGTGGCTGTGAGTAGGAGGAATACTATTCTCTATCTTTATCATCGTCATCACATACTTAAGGAGTGAAGAGCTTATCCAAAAGTGTTTATGGCCAAAGGTATCACAGTACAGCTCAGTGTGGAACTGAAGTCATTGCAGACGGCTTTTGTAATTTTCATATTCGAGCACCATTAGTGTTGTTATCAGCAAAATCTTGGAGACCTTTTTCTATAAGTGCCAATATTTTGGCAATATTTTATCGATAATCTTAAGTTTAATTATTGGAATTTCTATTGACATCCGTATACTCAAATAAATTTTTTGTTAGATAAAACACTAGTCATGGGGCAATTACAAATAAACTTCTTCATACTCAGTAACATTTTCAAACTCTGTATCACTCACAAGTGCCGATTTGATGGAGTCTTTCTGCTCGTGGGAACCTTGTAAATGCACTTATATAGTCCAGCCATATATTTCTCAAACCATGACCTCCAAAAGACGTCCCAGTTTAAGTATCACATTAAATCTACTAAAATATAAGATTCTAGTAGTTGACAGAGTAATATTTGAGTATTTGATCGCATTTTGTCTGCATAACGTACGGATCTCATATAGACATTGCCAGCTTCAATGCTGTAGCAATATTCTATCACCACTCCTAGTCAAGCTTTGCCTGCTGCAGGTATTTTTCTCTGCTCTTAAGACGGCGAGCTGGCAGAGTCATGCCGGGTAAAATACTTAGCAATATCTCAACCGTCTTCACGTACTGAGTTTAAATTCCGCAGAGGTCGACTTTACCTTTCATCCTTTTGGTTTCGATAAAATAAGTACCAGTTGATCTCCGAGGTCGATGGTATCGACTTACACTCTCTCCAAAACGTGCTGGCCTAGTGCCAAAATTTGAAACCGACATTTTTCTCTGTTCCGAACACTAAAGTCTGCCAGTGGTATATGCACTTCAAGCGTGTGTACAGACTGCTAATTTTGAACAAATACTGCTTCAATCGCTGATAATGAATTTTTGTCCAGTTTGCCGCTTAGATACAACAGTGGGCTTGCAATCACATTTTAACTATTATCTATATATGAGCATGCAGCCGTATTTTGTTTCGTCTCTAGTGACGTAGATACTTGTAAACGATAACGTTAACAAGCAGAACTCTAGATCTAACGATTCACTGCTACTGCTTAGCGATCTTCGCATGGACTTATGTCTATAAAAAATACTTGCTCAAGACGATTGCTGTAGTTTAGAAAGCTTTGAAAATGATACACGCATTAAGTATGTACGGAGATCGTTAATTCTGAACTAATACTGCTTCTGTCGACTTGGCATGTATGTTCCATCATACCGCTCCTAGGCTTGAGAAAAGTGTAGAAACTTGATTGTTAGACCATCAATCTAGCCCCGTAAAACTGGAACAGCGACAGAAATAGTTAATGAAAGCCAACCGCAAAACCTACGAGCAATTATGACAATAGACCTTATCTAACAATGAGAGACTTTGATGAGAGTCAAACGAAAGTCAGGATCTCTAAACACCATAATTCTGAGAGCCAAAACCAGAAGAAGGCTTGGTACGTGGAATGTACGGACATTGGTTCAATTTGGAAAAATGGAAGTACTTACATTTAATAGGTTTTTTTAATATATTCTTAATTACTTTATTTTACCTAAACTATGAAGAAGCCGCCTTCAGGCTAATGAGAAAGTGTAGTTTTTAAATTAAAGAGTTTATCCAAAAATTAGAGGTCATGGGTTGCAATTTCCCTCACTGAGATATTATATAATCTGAGGTAAACATAACATGAAGGATGTTTGCAATAATAATCTAATACTTAAATAATTGTTTCTAGTTTATTACATTAGCGCACACACTACATAAGTGCGCGCGTGGGCATATATTCGCCTGTGCCTTTATGTAGGCTGAACATGACTGAAAGATTCAGAAGTTCGCTTATCAACAAACGTGTCTCGGATTCATTCACACGAAGTGGAAATATTAGGCAAATATTTTCTATAGCTTCTGATCGACCAATATTTTCTGAATGAAACTCAGCAGATAGAAACTGTAGAGAAGCCTGACAAGTGAATTGTACGTTCTTGTCATAGGATGTATCATGGTGATACTGACTGAGAATTGTTAATAATGCATATATCTATTAAACAATCGGTCACACATACGATAATTTAAAAGTATATCATCTGATCGAACAACTGAATTCTCGTCTTGAAATGACGAACAACCACATTCCCTATCATGTGTGTGTGTGCATACATGCCTTTGTGTGGGTGCGTGTGTGTGTGTAGAGAGAGAGAGAAAGCTAGAGAGAGTGAAAGAGAGAGATAGTTAAATATAGTTAAATATATCTGCCGTTATTTATTGTCGTATCTATCGTTTAAATTGTTATAAATAATGTAAAATATAAATTTGAACTAGATATAAACTTGCTCTATTTCACTGAGCATATTACATGGAATTCGCAGGAAAATATCTTAACTTCGTTTGTAGGTCATTTTTCTTCTTCTTCTTCTTCTTCTTCTTCTTCTTCTTCTTCTTCTTCTTCTTCTTCTTCTTCTTCTTCTTCTTCTTCTTCTTCTTATTATTATTATTATTATTATTATTATATTATTATTATTATTATTATCATCATCATCATTATTCTAACGCTGGAGATGCACTACGGTGTTAGCTTCTCACTATCAGTAAACTAAGGTAACACCTCTTACTTTTCGAGCACCTTCCGGAGTATTCGAGCGGTTTCAAGCAATGCTACTTACTGCAAGAGCTCCACCCTTATTTTGCAGACCCTATTTGTTCCACGTACTTCTCGAGATTTTTGCACACTTTTCCCATGGTGCCGGCAATTATTGGTACTACTGCTACGTTTGTCCTCAACCGCAACCGGTGAACTTCCCAAGCTAAGCTGTCAAATCTCCCGACTTTTCTTTCTTCCTTATCGCGTACCTTGTTGTCAGCTGGGCATGCTATATCTATGATCTAGGATAATTTGTTTTCTTTCTCAATTAAGACTGTCTGGCTTCCTATTCTCTATCTCATGGTCGCCCTGAATCACAAAATCCCATAGGATCTTTGCATTACCATTTTCGATGCTGCCTTCAGGTTTGTAGTCATACCAATTTTTTTCTCTGCCAAGTCCATACTTGTTGCAAAGTGTCCAACGGACAAGCCTTGCTATATTGACGTAGTATCTCATATATTCTTTCTGAGCTAGTGGCGTACATTTGTTGGTAATATGTCATACGGTTTCACCATTTTGTCCACAGATTCTGCACTTACCACTTTCTGATGGGTTTTCTATTCTGTTGTTGATATAATAAGTTCTTAGTGCTTGATTTTGGGCAACACAGATTAGAACCTCCGTTTCCGGTTTTAAACCACTTTTAGTCTTCCATAGCTATTTTTTCTCTGTTTGTCTTATCTTCGACATCTCTCTGAAATTGTCCATGTATTCCCTTCTTTATTCACCTATTTTCAGTTTATTCATTCTAAAGTGCTTTACTGTGCTTTATCTTTGCAATCTTCCATCCTACACAAGCCTGACCTTACTTCCAGTAATAGTGGTTCTGTGGCATTTTTTACATACCATGCTATGTTGTCTTCTTCTGCGCTAATGCTGCGTTCGCATCCAATAAGTCCTCTTCCTGCTTTTTTTCTTGGTACATACAGTCTGTCTGTGTCACCTTTTGGGTGAAGTATCTAATATCTAGTCAGCAACTTTCTTGTATTTCTGTCTAGTCTGTTTAGTTCGTCTAATTTCCATACGACTACCTCTGCTACCAGGTGTTGGTAGCTTCAATCTCATTCCATCCGTTTAATTTCGACTTAAGGATCAGTCTCAGTCTGCGTAAGTACTCCACCTTAAATTTTTCTGTCATTTCTTTCGCCATCCGTTTATCCATCTCCAATATCCTCAAGCACTTTTAGCCCGTCTCTTCTTTCTGCTTCATAATCTGACCCGACGATATCTCTAGCGCGTCCATACATTTGATTTTGCCTCTCTTCAAAACTAACACACCACACTTTTTCAGTCCGATCTCCATTCTGATATCAGCACTGAATGTATAAACCGTATCAACGAGGGAACTGACTTGAGATGCATGTTTACCATAAAGTTTGAGGTCATCCATTATTATTAAACTGTTGCCGAGTTTAAGCTCAACCTAGGTCAATTTTGAAATGAGTACCTCGTCAAGTACTGACTTTCATGAAATTGACTTCCCATCCAAAATGCCTGTCTTTTGCCTGAAATTAGAAAACAAAATCTATTATTTCAAGGCATTCATTTTTACATAGGAGTTTATTGTTGTAAACACAATGTGCAATAAATTACAAAATGCTTCAGAAACAAAATTTGAGAAAATAAGCAATTAGCTTAACGCATTAACTGATATTAAAATGTGCCTTCACGTTTGAGGTGTGAAATAGTCATCAAAAGATCTCTCACGCACACAGATATACACACATTCACGCTCAGACTCATAATTGCTCACTTGCATATAGCAGGAGAGAGTAAACAGAGTGAGAGGGAATCTGACAGTCCGATATAGATTAAAATTACCATTAGGCAAAAATTAGACAAAAGATAGAAGACAATAAAAATGACACGGTGGTAGATCTGTAGCATAATGAAATGGGTATAGGTGGGATGTAAGGTTATGACTAGGATAGTTTTTATCATTTTTATCATATTTCTTTTAGTTGTCAAGATGGCTATAAACGAAAATCTTTTTAACTATATTATCTTCCATTTCAAGATTTCTTTGTTTTCATTTATTTTCGTTCTTTTAAATTGTTTTTGCTCGTATTTATACATTTACATGTCTTTCAAATAATTACGCTAAGATTTTATGCTCGAATTTTTGCAATTAACAAATCTTCAGACGACCAGAGTCATGATATAAATAAAAGAACAATAACCGCAACAACAAA
>NC_042998.1:130398810-130401310 GCF_006345805.1 Octopus sinensis | reverse complement strand
CACTGATATGTCGTTCCAGTTTGGTGAGAACTTCTGTTTTTGAGAGGCATTCATCAAACTTGCTTGTGTAATTTGGGGACATCAGGGGAGTGATCTGTAGTATGACAATATCACGTTGTCTTATATGTGCAGCATACAGATTTTGAATGTGACAGCAGGACCTGGGACGTTAGCTCCTCACGTATCTATACTGCAACTCCACTGTGACTCCTTGCTCTTTTCTCTGCTCATATTACAATATACCACAGTATGTGTACTTCTGCATCCTTTGTATCAGGTATTAGGTGCTTGTCCACTAGTGCTCTATATAAAGCTTCATTGCTTGCAAGATTTTTCAGGAAAGCGATATTTTGTCCTTGAGGTGAAACAGACCACTGATATTCAATAAAAAATATGGGTGTGACTAATGTGTTGGTGATGACTCTCCTGTATCTCTTGACTGTCGTGGCCTCTGATCGTGATGGATGTGTTTCCAAGTCTGTATTTGTCGTAGCAAGATTAGCTGCTGCTAAATCTTGTGCGTCGTGCACAAAAATTTTTTTGATCAGTTGCCGCCATTTTCAAATCTGAGTGTAGCTGTTTTTTGGGGGTAGCACGCATTACGTCTGCATAACATCTTCTAGGACCAGACAGTGTGCAATCTCCTCTTCTTTGGTGCATCTCTTTTCTTTTTCATTAAAGAAGTTTTGATACACAACCATGCAGTTTTGGTAAGGCTTCAAATGTGCATTACAACAGTTTGCGCCATCACCTCCATGTCAATACACACACATGCAAACATACATACATATATACATACATACGCACACACACACACACATATATTTGTGTGTGTGGATGTACGTGCACACAGACATATATATTTATTTAAGTAGTTAAGTATAAATGCATGTACACGATCGCGTGTTCTTCTACATACACAATGTATGCTTTATAATAAAGCGGTTGCATTAATGGCAAATAGGTATAAAGACGAAGTGATGCGGGCATCACATTTTGAAACACTGGTAGGCGTCGAGATATGTTTACAAATTATGCTAACGTTTCATCAACATTTTCACGTTTGACTTGAAATTTATAAGCTTATAAGCATCTCGTGTTCAGATCGCTTAATACATTAATTTACATAAATAACGAGATACTAAATTCATGTAGAAATTTCAAAGATAGGCGCCGTTATACTGGTCAACTAGTGTCGTATTTCGTTCTTATCAGACAGTCAATAAATAATTTCGCCGAGTGTCTACCCAAGTTTCACACAGCTAACGTTTAATTTATAGATAAACGAATTACTTCATTCTTTGATGTCACAACGGTAATTAAATCCAGTTATAATTTATATTGTTAGAGAAAATGTTAGAAATTCTATAATCCATACGTGGTGCTTGAGAATTTAATAATTTATAAAGCCAAATGTTTCAAAACCTATCGTGTGATACATATTAATTCATTGTAGCAAACCTCATGATTTTTCATGATATTAATCTATTAACCACCAACACTTTCTCGTATCGTATTCTTCAACAACTTAATTTACATGCATTTAATTAGATCTGGATGTTTTCTATAGCCTATGCTATTTTTATGTTCACGCGAGTTTAAGGCTTTCTAGATATTAATATAAAATGTGTTCGAAGAATAATTACATATCATATATTTAATGATATGCTATGGAAAATTTATATGAGTTTCTTTTATCTTATTACAGCATTTATCTTATTGCAGTATTTAAGCATATTTAAACTTTGTTGTGCATAAACTGTCGAGTGAAGAGATTTTGTTCTCTGTATTCATAGTTCCAGTGTACATTATACATTCTGATCGTATGTATAGGTACGTGTACGTGTCTACTTCTGTGCATGCAGTTCCATCACACACACACACACACACACACACACATACATTCACACACACAAACATACACACACACACACATTAATATCAAGCTGCAAGAACGAGTGTTAACAAAAGCAACACATGAACAATTATATTTATCAGGACTTAGACAATCTCTGGAGCCCGAGCTTTCAAATTAATATAAATCGGCATTTATTTAGGTGGAATTTAAATCCCAAATAGTATTCCACCATACTACGTCAGACTGTAATATATTTCTGTATATGTGTGACATATAATTATTTATTCCTTTGTGATCTCTTTTCTCACGTATGTTAGATATTATATATCTGTATTATATATATATTATAATATAATATATATATATATATTATATATATATATATATATATATATTAAGGCAGGAGACTTAAAAGAGGTCAGCAATGTCGAACTTCCTTCTTCTGTCACATAAAATGGTCATTGTAACAGTAACCACACGGGCGGTGCTCTAGTGTGACCACAACCATAGGGCTGATAGATGTAAAAGAATTAAAGAAAAAAGAATATATATATAGCAAGATTGATAGACAGATAGATTAAATTTACTTGGAAAACGATGTCTGGCGTTGGATCATATAATAATATAAATAATATATAAATA
>NC_042998.1:130376310-130396310 GCF_006345805.1 Octopus sinensis | reverse complement strand
ATAACCTATGGAAGATTACATAGAATTATCTTATCACACATTCTTGTACTTAATTATTTACTTATAAAGTGGTTTCTATAAAGATTGCTCTGGGTATTCACGTATGGAACATTGGAGCGATAAATCATGATATCTTTATATTAATTGTAAGTGAAGAATCAGAAAAATAATCGGGAAAATAAGTTGTGCTTAGATACATACCTATATTTAACTATGTGTAGACATGCAAATAAACGAAAATATTTGCACTTTGTTATGGATATGTTATAATCAACTCTTTTAGACTTAAGTAACTAGAAGGCTTATATTACTCTTTAAAAACATTAATAACTCATATTAATGTTGTCCCTATACACATTAATGCTGCCCTTGTCTCAATACTTAAAAATTTCATAAGTTTCCATAGATCACAGCTCGCACCCGTATCGATTATCTCTGTAAGGCTGCACTTTTCTTATAATATCTCACTTAAGGCTATATTCGATTCCGCTTTCTTTCAGTTCCCAAATCTTGGTAGATTCACCTTACTTTAAGATGTACCGACAATATCGCACTGACCTGGTGCTTCAACTTAAGTAACTAATTCAACTGAATCTCAGTTATATATATATATATATATATATATATATATATGTATGTATAAACATATATATATATTTATATGTGTATGTATGTATATATATGTGTGTATGCATGCATATATATGTGTGTGTGTATGTATATATGTATACGAATATTTATACCCCCACACACCCATATATATATATATATAGAGAGAGAGAGAGACAGACAGACAGACAGACAGATAGACAAACAGACAGAAGAGATAGTCATATAGATAGATAGATGGACAGAATATACTTGCTAGTGCTCGAGAAATTTTAACTTGAGCAGGTCCATGAGTAAATGTAGAGACAAGCAAGTAAATCAAGTCGATATACCAAAAATGTTAAATATATTTAGTACGGAGAATGTACATATGTATACATATAAAACTATGCGACTTACACAAAATAGAGTTGATATCAGAAATTAATGGGGTTATGCATGAGTTTTACAAGTCCAACAGACGGATTGGTGGTCCAAAATAATACTCACAGAAACAGCTGTTGGACTCGTAAAACTCCTACTCAACCCCCTTAATTTCTCATTTTATTTCCATGTTGTGTAATTCGGACTTCTTTTATATGTATACATATGTACAGGCTTTGTATTAAATATATTTAATACGAATAAACTAACTTACATGTAACATTTACATTTACTTATATATATGTATGTATATATATATTATATATATATATCTAATATATATATATATATATATATATATATATATATATATAAACATATATGTGTATGTGTTTCTGTATGTACGTACGTATATATACAAAACACGAGAGAAGATGGAGGTAAGATTAATAAAATTTTGTTATCATTGAAAAGACCAGACCTACAATTGTTTCAATTCATCATTTGTAGCATAAAAATTAGCCAAATTTAATTTGATTTAACTAAATTAATTTGGTTAATTACTACAAGTGATAATATTTACAGGGAAGGATGCAATAAGAAATTTATATTTAAAACAAAATGATAACATAAAAAGAGGAAGAATACAGTGTACCATTATAGTTAAAAAATATGCAGAGTTATAAAAATATAGTTAGTCATAAATTAATATAAATATAGCGACCACGGTTTACACTGAAGGAGCATGAGGAAAACGTCTATACAGACCCTAAAGTTAGATTGATTTGCCCAGGCCGATCTGATTTCGGTAAACTTAGTGAACACATTGTAGAAAAATATATACCTATAGCTAGGAAAAAATATTAATCTTGAATTATAATCTAACGCCTATCATCCTTTAACTTGATTTGCTAATATTACTAATGAGAATAAATATAAATTCTTAAAAGTGGATATTAGTAGTTACTACTCACCTATTAACCGTATAGTTCTTGATAAAGTACTCATTATTTAAAGAAATTTTACTAATATTAGCAAAGAGGAAATCAATATTATATTAACTGCAAGGCAGTCTCTGATTAGATATGATAATTAAAACTGAGCTGCTAAGAACACTTAAAATTGTTTCGATATTACAAACGGGATCTGTCGACTCTGCCTAGATTTCTAATATCCCAAATTAATAGTGCCCAGGTTACTGCTATCCCAAATTAATTGTGAATTCTCTGAATACATTGGTGGTCTTTATCGAGAGGATACCCTCTTTGCTATTAAAAATACTTCTCCTAAGAAACTAGTCTTGAATAAGAAAACTCTGCATACATTTTTTATGAAGAATGCTTTAATTATTTATGTTGTAAAAAAAATTACTTTTCTGCAGATTTTTTAGATGCTAATCTTAATTTTGTAACTGGTAAGCATGAACCATTGCATAAAACAAATACAAGTTTAAGATACACCAAGTATAATAGCAATCATCTTGCTGCAATTAGAAATACATTAATTAAAATAATAACAACAACAACAACAACAACAACAACAACAACAACAACAACAATAATAATAATAATAATAATAATAATAATAATAATAATAATAATTACAATCCTTTCTTCTCTAGGCACAAAGCTTAAAATTTTGTGGAAGAGAACTACTCGATTACATCTACCCTAATCAACCCCAAAAGATGGTGGAGAGGTAAATTCAGTGTAATTTGAACTATATATACACATACACTCATATGTGTATGTATATATATATATCTATATATGTGTATGCATACGTGTGTGTATGTATGTATGATGATGTATATGTCTATATATTTATTTATATCAAAATATTTATATATCATTTCTCTCTATATATTTTACTTAAATTTTTATTTATCCATATCTTGATATTTTTATATTTATGGGTATTCATCTACCTATTAGTGTTTATGTATGTATATATGCATCTGATGGATTTATATGCATATGATATATATATGTATGCAAATATATATATGTATGTATTGATGTGTATATATGCGTATGTACATATGTATATTTATATATGTATACACATATATATATATTATTTTTATCCCTATGTTTTTTATTAATGCATATCCTAATATTTAAATCCCTTTTTCTCAATTTGTCTTATATATTTTTCTTTATCCATATCTTTATATATACACTTACTTTTATATTGTTATATTTGTGGATCTATTCATCTGTCTATTAGTGTTTATGCGTGTATGTCCATATGTTGTCTCTATATGCATATAACTTTGTACGTGTGAATATCAATTTATGTTTAAATATGTATATATACATATATTTGTATGTTTATGTATGTATATGTGTATGCATGTGCATATATATATATATATACAGATGTGTGTGTGTCTATCTATATGTATTCGGATAAATATATATGTGTGTGTGTATGTGTGTGTACATGTATATATATATATTTGGGTGGGTATATACAAAACTATTTATAGAAACTAGTTTAACTAGTTTAAATAATTTATGATATGTATAACAATTTTATTTTATTTTTGGGTGGGTATATGCATAACTATCTGTAGAATCTATTTTAAATAACTTAATTTATTGTATGTATAAATATATATAAATTTTCCATCCTTTTCCATATTTTCCATATTTTTGTAGGTATTATCTGTGCATATGTATATCTACGTGTATGCATAATTGTATATATATATATGTGTGTGTGTGTGCGTATGTGCGTATGTGCATATGTATTTTTACAAATATTAATATAAGTGTATGTGTATGCTTTTGCAGGATTATTGGTACATATGAATATTTAGATTTGTATAATTAGCATTTAAATAGTACATATAATATTAGTTTCACTAATTATCTTCTATATTATTTTCATTCCAACCTTCACTTAATAATACATCTTATGCTTTTGTTGTGTCTCCGCGTCGTTTTTCTCTTCTTCAGTCCTAATATATGGAAGCTCATTTCAGCACATTCTATTTTCCCTTAATCTTCATATATACTCCCTTTATCTTCCTATTAATTAATTAATTAATTAATTATATCGACAATGTTTAGCCTTATATTTGTATATGTGTGTGTATATGTATTAATATATATGTATATATATATATATATATGTATGCATATATGTATATGTATATATATATATATATATATATATATATATATATGGGGATGGGGGGATAGTGTGTGTGTGTGTACATGTATTACGTGCAAGTGTGTATATTGTTTCTATTGAATACCTAATTATTTCACTTTTATATACCCATAATTTATTAAATAGTCTATTGCTTTTAACACATTGTCACCAGCTTCGGTGTTTTGCATGGTTGTGCCTGCATTAGCATTATTTATATTAATTTATCAATAACTATATATTTTTATAACTGTTCCTATTTGTAGAAAAGTGTATATGCTTTTAACTATAATGGTACTCTGTATATTTCCTCTTTTTATGCTTTCATTTTGTTTTACATATAATAAATTTCTTTGTGTGCATCCTTCCCTGAAGATATTCTCACTCATAGTAATTAACCAAATTAATTTAGTTAAATTAACTTAAATTCGGTTACTTTTTATGCTGCAAGTGATGAATTGAAACAATTGAAGGTCTGGTCTTGTCAATGATAGTAAACGTTTATTAACCTTATCTCTATCTGCTCTTTTTTTTGCATAATATTAATAACGCTATATATGTATGTACCTGCTTTGTTAAGCATTCAACCAGTCCAATCTTGGATATTTTGGCCCTCGGGGTTTATATCTTCACTTGTACCTTCATTATATATATACATATATATATGTATATACATATAATATTAATTTATATATATATATATATATATAATATATATATATATATATATATATATATATATATATATGAAAAAACAAGTAAAAAATAGAAAATGCTAAAATAATTTTATAGTGAACATTTCAGTACCGGTTTCGGTCATTTTGAGACCTTTTCAACTGTAACGATTAAATAATTAAATTTAGAAAAATTAGAAGAAAAGTTTTCTAAAAGAATATTTCTATAGTAGTGTTCAGATTTAAGTGGCATTCTGCCTTTCTCTGACTCCCTTGTTTGCACTTGTGTGTTCGAGGTAGTTGTGAGTTCTTGGTAGGGTAGTAGAGGGAAGGCTGGTGAGGAAAGGGGGGTGGGAGAATCTGGGAGTGCCCTGATGGTCGTATTTTGAATGGTCAGTGGCGGCTGGCAGTCTCAGTTCAATTCAGGAGAATATTTATATTGACAGGCTTGTTTATAGAATTAGCGTAGGTGTTATACTAAAAAACATTAGTGACAAACTTAAGGGGTAGGGGGTGGAGAAGAAGAAGAGAAAGAAGAAAGAAGAAGAAGAAGAAGAGAGAAGAAGAAGAAGAAGAAGAAGGAGAAGGAGAAGATGAGATGTGGTGATGGTGGTGATGATTATGACGACGATGATGATGATAACGATGATGATGAAGAAGAGAAGGAGGAGAAGGAGAAGATGTGGTGATGATGATGGTGGCGATGATGATGACGCCGATGATGATGATAACGATGATGATGAAGAAGAAGAAGAAGAAGAAGAAAAAAACAGAGAAGGGAGAATATGAATAGGTTGTAAATATAGCTATGAAGGGGCTGATTAGTAATGGATTCTATGGAGTGTAGTATTTGTGTGTGTATATATATTTTTTTCTTTATTCTAAGTTGAGGTATATTAATTGTTTGTCGTAGACCCGTTAGAAGTGGCTTGTATTTTGTAATAAAGAGATTTTCTTTACTTATTCTTTGTCTCGAGGTTGTATCGTCCCTAAATTGGTAGAGGGGGAAAATTCTGAAGTTTGGTGTTTTTTTGTTGCGCGCAAGTATCTATGTGTTGGCTAAAAGCTATTTTTCTGTTTTGGGGAATTTTTATCTGGGATCTGTGCAGGGCCATTCGTTTACGCAAACCATTTTTTGTTTGGCCTATGTACTGCTCTTGACACCCGGAGCAGGTTAGTGAGTATATTAGGTTCTCCGAAGCACATGTGAAGTTGCTTTTCACTGTAAAACCGTTGTCCCTGTTTGAAGGAGAACTCAGAACCCTCGATTAGATAGTCGCATATCCCGCAATTGGGTCTTCCACATTTTTTACTGTCGGCTTCTGTGTTGAAGAGTGAATTCGGGCTTGTGTAAGGAGACTTTTCATGGATCTAGGCTGTCTTTTGCTTTTTATGATCGTGTGTGGGATGTATGGTACTAAGGTTTTGGTTGTAAGTTTTTCTTTGATTTGGGATGTCTCAGTTCCTTGATGTTAAGTTGAAGGGCACGTTGAATGCACTTGTCAATAAGTGAAGGTGGATAGTTCCTGGTGATTAGGGTATCTTTTAGTTCTTGTAGCCGTGTGTCTCTGGTGTTTGCGTTAGAGACTATAGTGCATATCCTTTTGCTAGATTGAAGGGGATATTCATCCTGGGTGTCTGGGGTGGCATGAATTGAATGATGGAAGATATTGCTTAGAGTCTGTAGGCTTATAGTATATGTCTGTTTCTATTATATTATTAGCTTTCTTAATGAGGATATCGAGGAAGGGGAGTTGTTGTTGGCTATATTCCATCGTGAATTGGATGTTTACGTCCAGTCCGTTTAAAATTTTCTGGAATTTCTATGAGTTTTTCTATATTTTTATGCCAAAGGATGAAACAGTCATCTAGATATCTCTTCCAGTTGTTTTCTATGTAGATGGAGAAAGGGCTGCCATATCTTTCTAGAACCTTACGATACAGACTGATCTCTAGGTATCCTATGACTAGGTTGGCAAAGGAGGGGGCCATTCGTGTACCCATCGCAGTCCCCGATTTTTTGTCGGTAGAAGTTGTCATTGAAGGCGAAGAATTATTTTCCAGGATGAATTTAACCCCTTCTATCACTAATTCTTTTTTGATGCGGTGTGGTAGTTCGTTGGCGTGATTCTCTAGCCAGAATTGGATTGCCTCTAGTCCTAGGTTGTGGGGGATATTGGAGTAGAGGTTGACTACTCGAAGGATACCAGTATGGTGTTTTGTTTATAGTATTCGGTAGGTGATTAAGCATATCTAAGTCGTCCTTATATAGCTTTTGACATGTTAAGGAGTGGTTTTAACAGGGTGTCTAAAAATTACTGAGGCGGGGGTTTTCGCATGCGGACCTGCTATTATGGGTCTCAATTGAGGTCATTAGGATTAGGGACTTAATTATTTTGTCTGTAGCTATCTTGCATGCGTTGCTTATTTTTTCATTGTGGATCTTAGGTATACCGTAGAATTGGCTAGTTTTACTTGTGAAATTGGTCATATAATCATATTCTTTGTCGGTGAGCCCCGCTTTGTATGGGTTTAATATGGATTTTATATATATATATATATATATATATATATGTACCTTCATATATATGTCGATATTTAAATACTTATCTGATCAGGTAGCCTTCATGGGAATAAAAACATCCAATCGTAATAATTATTAAGAATTATAATTTAGGGTATCAGAGATATACCAACACGCTGGAAATAGCACTCAAAACATGACTCGAAAACCACATTAAATGTTCATACAGCACCAGTAGAGGAGAAAAAGAGACAAAATAAACTAGCAATAATTCCAGATCCCGGGTTTCTGACTCTGCATAAGAAAAGCCCTGCCTTCAGCAGTGGAATATACTCAGAAAGCAAATATATACAAATATATATGCAACATACGATATATTTACATATACGAACGTATACATACACATATATGCACGTATGTGTAAGTATATCGTATGTAGTATATATATATATATATTATTATATATATATATATATAATAATAAATATTAGGGAATATATCCAAATTTACAGGGAAAAAAAATCAGATTTAGGATTAAATCCAATTTTATAGTAAAATATTATAAAATATTATTTGAGACAAACCCACCATTTTGCAAAACAAACAAGGAAAGACTTAATCAATACATAAAATTTAATAAATAGTCAAAAAAAACCGCCACTACAATCGTTCTTGTCTTGATCGACAATCTTCAGGGGACTTCCAATAATTCAGTTACAAATTTGTAACTGAATTATTGGAAGTCCACCTGAAGATTGTCGATCAAGACAAGAAACGATTGTAGTGGCGGTTTTTTTGACTTTATTAAATTTATGTATGATTAAGTCTTCCTTGTTTGTTTTGCAAAATAGTGGTTTTGTCTCAAATAAATATTTTATATATATATATATATATATATATATATATATATATATATATATATATTTGTAGTTATGTGCTTTCTAAGTATATTCCACTGATGAAGTCAGAGCATTTCTTATGCAGAGACAGAAATCCGTGATCTGGAATTATCCAGTAATTTTTTATCTAGTTTATTTTCTCTCTTTGTCTTCTCTCCTGGTACTCTATGACACATTTAATGTGGTTTTAGAGTCAAGATTTGATGCTATTTCCAGCGTGGTGGTATCTATTAGATACCTTAAATTATAATTTAATATATATATTTGTATATATGTATATATATGTATATATGTATAATATATATTAATATATATATGTATATATAAAATTTTTAACAATAAGGATAACTTCTTAATAAGGATCTTAACAGGAAATTATCAGGTAGATAGCGCGATGAAAAACTCATAAGAGAAAAATTTCGAAAATAATTCTTCTTATTGAACATATTAATTATATATAGAGGGGATTATTACACTACATGCCACACGCTAAGAGGGGACATTAGTCATTTCTACCAAAAAAATTTTACTAATCATACCCAATGCAATTTTTCAAAGCAAGACATTTAAAAAATGAATTTAGTCTTGTATCACCTGTGATTTCGTACTTACCGCAGTTGCGACGTACTCATCAGCAAGACTGATTCTGAAACATATCATAAATAAACGACTCGCACCGTCAAAGCCGAAACAGATATCTGTTCTACTCCAACAAAGCACATGTGGAAGTTTACATATAATACATCCGGTATATGGCAGGCTTCTTCGAATTGCATTTCGGGTAAGAAAAGATTTTTCGGAATATTATATGTAAACTTCCCCATGTGAATATTATATGTAAACTTCCCCATATATATATATATATATATATATATATATATATATATATATATATATATATATATATATATATAATTATATATATATATCTATAAATCTATATATGTGTGTGTCTGTGGGTAAATATATACATATATGTATATATATATATATATATATTAATGTGTGTAATATATATATATTTAAACATATAAGGGATGGCTATAATAGGGCATCCGACTGACTAGAAATTTTGAAATTAAATCGGCAGTTTATATTTACTGCTGAGAAAACCGCGCGAATGCAGTGGATTTTGAAAATTTTATAGCATATAGACTCGAGTGCAACATGTAAAGTAACGACAGGCGCTTCCGTAGTTAATCCTGGGAATCAGTACATCTATTTTCTACTTTTTTAAATTCATATCAGGAATCGTTGACCTTGATTTACAATTGAATAAACTAAGAAAGATGTATCTTCTTATGAATCATCTGAAGAGACCTATTATTAGCATTATTCAAGAGAAGATATAGATTTCTAAATTCCGGTAGTTGATAGGCAAGCAAACCAATTCCTCCTCTGTCTTTTAGAAAGACAAAACTATTCCAATTGATTGTCTCTGTTAGCTGTTGAGAACTTTCCAGTCTCACATTGCAGTGAGACTGGATATATGTTTATTACACTTCATATACAGATATATATGCATTACCACTCTGTTTAGATACTTATTACACAAACACATACGTGTATGCATATAAGCCTGCATGTATCAAAGCATATATAAAGCATAGATGAGATTTATAGATACATCTAAATATTAAAATACAATAGTATTATTTTCCAACGTAATAAAGCACCGTAAAGGTAGAATTATAAATAGGTCCTGTTTATGGCTGGGGCTATTTGGCCGAGTATACAAGCATTGATGTAGCGGTTATTTTGAATTCAGTCTTTTTGATAGACCTAGCTGACGAAGACCAGTTTTGCGATGACAAACGTATTCTGAAAAGTCCGAAACTCAAGCACTAGGTTGTCCACTCTGGCATTCCTCCTAGATGTGAAACGAAATTTATTTTATGTTCGGCGCATGCACATATATTTGCCTCTATACATCCAGTGAAGCTTTACCTATATATATATATTAAAAAAAGATTAGAGATGGCTTTTTGAGGAATAATTTAACTTTAATTTTCATAATAGTGTTAGTGAGCTACTCTGACATGAGTTTCAAGCTTTCAATTAGCCTTCAGTTTGAAAACGGCTACTTGAAAGGTTGAAACTCATATCAGAGTAAGTCATTGTAAAAACTATTATGAAGATTAAAATAAAAATTATCCCCCCAAGAACTTTGTCTTTATTATTCTACTATATATGTATATATATAATATATATATATATATATATATATATAGCTGTAGTGGTGTGGCGCGCGGACCTCTATAGGGCCGAGGCTTTCCGCCAACTCAATGACACCTCCTTCTATTCCCCTCTGCCCTCTAACCCCACACGTAGCTACCAACAGACGGTATCCTCTACTGTCCAAGACCTCATCTCGTCCTCCGTCTCCCCCGCACCGCATCCAACCTAATTGTGCGAACCCCACGTACCCCCACATTTACTTCCTCCCAAAATCCACAAACCCAACAACCCTGGCCGCCCCATCGTCTCCGCCTGTAACTGCCCCACGGAGCTCATCTCTAAATACCTCGACCGTGTCCTTGCCCCCAGTGGCATCTCTTCCTCCCACATCCACGATACCAACCATGCTCTCCGGCTTTTCAACTCTTTCTCCTTTCCTCCCGGCTCCTCCAAAATCCTTTTTACTATGGACATCCAAAGCCTCTATACTGTTATCCCTCACCACGAAGGACTGCAGGCCCTTCGACACTTTCTTGACCTCCGCTCTAACCCTGTACCTGACACCTCCACACTCATTCGTCTGGCCGAACTTGTCCTTACTCTGAACTGCTTCTCGTTCGCGGGCGAGTTATACCATCAGGTCTCGGGAGTGGCCATGGGAACGCGAATGGGCCCCAACTATGCGAACCTGTTCGTTGGCTATGTTGAGGCCAAATATTCTCTAATTTCACTGGTCCCACTCCTGAACTATATGGTCGTTATATTGACGACATTATCGGTGCACCTCACTCTCCCGCGAACATCTAGATTCCTTCCTCTCTTTCGTCCAATCTTTCCATCCAGCCCTCCACTTCACTTCCACTATCTCCAACACCTCTGTCTCCTTCCTCGACATTTCGGTTAGCATTCTTCACTCCACTCTTACCACCTCCATTCACTACAAACACACAGACTCACACACATACCTCAACTTCTCTTCCTCCCACCCAGAACACACCAAGCTTTCCATCCCCTATTCCCAATTCCTCCGTCTACGTAGGCTCTGTAGTGACGACCATGACTTGAGACTCAGTCTCAACGTATGCTCACCACTTCACCCTACGTGGATACCCCCTCACCACTATCCACACCGCCCTTGCCAGAGCACGGTCCGTGGACCGTGTATCTGCTCTCTCTCCCCGAACCCGCCCTGTAGTCTCCCGCCTCCCTTTTCCCCTCACTTACACCCCACGACCCTACGTCTCCAACGCACCATTCTTCGAGCTTTCCGTCATCTCCAGTCCGACCCGTCCACTTCACACCTCTTCCCTAACCGACCTCCCCTCTTCAAACGAGCCCACAACCTTCGAGCCCTTTTGGTCCATAGCTCCTTCCCTGACCCTACCTCCCAACCCGGCTCGTTCCCCTGCTCCCGCCCACGTTGCCGCACTTGCCCTTACCTCTCCAACACCACCCGCCTCACTAGCACCCACCATCGACCCTATCCCATCATCCACTCCTTCACCTGCACCTCCAGCAATATTATCTATTGCATCTCTTGCTCTCTCTGCAATTCCTTGTACATCGGACAAACGGGACGCCGCTGGCTGACGGTTCGCGGAACACCTTCGTGACATCCACCTTGCGAACGACACACCGGTCTCACGCCATTTCCGCTCCACCGGTCACTCCTTGCAACACCTATCTGTGTTCGGTTTGTCCTTACACAGAGGCCATCCGGATTCCCGTTTGCGCCGTGAACAGGAATTAATCTTCTCTCTTCGCTCTTATACGCCATTTAGTCTCAACTCTCCCCCTCTCCTCATCTAACCCCCTCCCCCCTCCTCACCTATCCTTTCTCCCCCCGACCCCTACTTCTTCAGTCCTTCATCCTTTCACCCCTACCCCTTCCCTTCTTCCCTCTTTCTCCCTCCCTCTTCCCCTTCCCTCTGCTCCCTCTCTCCCCTTCCTTCCCCCATCCTCTCCTCTTCCCCTTCTCCTCCCCCTCTTCTTCCCCTCCCCTTCTCTCCCCCCTCTTCTCCCCCTCCCCTCTTCTCCTCACTACACCACATGACTTTACACATCACATCACATATGATGTGCTATACTAATACACACCCAAACTAATACATACTAATACGTACTAATACATACTAGTACATACTAATACTTACACCAACCCTATACATACACACGTCCAGACCCCGCATACGCACTTATACTCTCTCACACACACACACACCTATACATACCAATACGTACTAATACATACTAATACATACTAATACATACACCAACCCCATACATACGCACGTCCAGACCAATCCTACGCACTAATACTCTCTCATACACACACACACACACACACACCCTTATACATACTAATACATACACCAACCCTATACATACACACATCCAGACCCCTCCCACGCACTTTTAGCTGGTCCCTCAACCCCTTTATCAACCCTATTATCCCCTTATTTCGCTCTCGCGTCTCATGTTTGATCTTTGACCTCTGGCCGAAATCAGATCGCCATGTTGATTCGTTAGCTACTGCACGCATTTTTTTTCTCTCCTTCTTTCTGTGTTTTTCTCTCTCTGTGTATCTTTCTGTTGAAGAGCGTAGGCTCGAAACGTTAAAGACTTGTTTTATTTATATTTCCTGAGCGCCATACTAATACAATTGTTCGTTTGTTTTCCACCTGCCTTCGTCTTTTGTTTATTTTCATAAAGCTTCCCGTTATATATACAGAGAAAGGGAGGGGAGACAGGGAGAGAGAGAGAGAGACTAGAAGGTCAAGATCAGACTTTGCGCAAGTGCAGACAGTCAAAAACACTCCCCATAAAGTACGCCATTAGATTCCAGCGAACATCAGAAGACAATCCGAACTGTTTCAAGGCTGTCGTTTCGACGGCTTTACAACGCAAAGGCCCTTCTCACTGATTTGAGAACCCTACTAATTGGTTCGGCTGACGAGTATTCGATCTCAAGTCATAGTGTGTATTTACCGTTCTTAGCGTGCCGTCGCCCTAAACATTTTACATGTTCGTCTTAACTGTTCGCATGGTTTCTCCCGCTATTTAGGACTTCACTTGTTTCTCCTGACTTTTGACAAATGCCAGACTTCGGCACTCTCGACCAAGTATTTAGTTCATCTAGTCTAATCAGTACTATTTGCATATTATTTTGGACTTTTGTTTGTATAGCTATGTCATCCGTAAATGACTTAGATGTTTTCATTATAAGAGTTTATTTTGAGCTAATCTAAGTAGCATCTCCATAACGAGTACAAACCAAATTACCGATAGAGCGTAACCTGCAGGAATTCCAATTTGAAGTCTCTTCATCAGATTCTCAACCTTCTTCGAGGTATAAAGGAAGTCTATTTGTGCTGTACAAAACGACACACATTGGCCAGATTTAGTCAAGCCAAACAACATTCAGTTCGATTTTATTCTTCTTCGCGTCTTGTATCGCATCAGGGACTGAAAATGCATGTTCCACACACCCAGGAATTCTGGAGATGCCAGCCTTATGCACATTTTCCGCTATATAGCTATTACTTTTATTTTGTAGATACGTAACTATTTTCTTAGCAACTACATCTGTGTAAATCTTGCCATCTGTATTCGGTATGGAAATTTCTTTAAAGAGGTCAATCATTTTCGCTTCAGCTTCCGTTGGTAAGTAAATTCCTTCTTTAGTACACCAGTCAGCAACAATTTACCAGTTATGTTACAACTCTCTACTTAGTCGTCGTGATCAGCTCTCTACAGTAGGTCGACGTTAACGGTTCTGTCCAGAACAAAACGCCTTAGACGGTAACGCAAGTTGCGTTACCTCCCTTACAGCCACCAGTGATTCTCTGAGCCTCTGCGCATGGTGCCAAGGGGTATACAAGTGTGCAACGAGAACGGTCGATGATGAGACTTCTCTGCAGTATCAGTTCGCTGGTGCCCAACCGCTGTCTGGTGATACAGATCTTCCGTATGACTGCAATAACTGTTGCTCTAGGACACCGCCTTGTCGGTTATTCCTCGTTATGCTGCCGAGGACTTCATCGTATCCCTGGGAGGGAAGGCTAAGGTGTTTCTAGCACTTGTCCCCGGTGACACCCCTGTCTACGTACGAAAGGGACAACTTCACCTTTTCCAGTCAGCTATTGGTGTGGATATTGTACTGTATTTTAAGTAGTAGATAAAGCCCATAATGTATTTGAGTACAATAGTTGTAGTTTATACGTACACCATCACTTTCTGGTGTACTCTTTGGCCTTGCCTACTTCACGAAATTTTCTGCTTCTTCATTGCTGAAATCAAACTGAAATGTTATTCCTGTCTTCGCTTGGCATTCAAGCCACCCATGAGTGAATAGTTAATCGTTCTTTCGGTCAGAGTGAGTCTCTTGTATAAGTCCATCCAATTCATCTTTTGTATATTTTAGCCTGCCACTCTTAGGCTCTGCAAACAGAACCTAGTAATTTCATGAGGGTTCTTATAGACCTGCTCTCTAATCCCTTTACTCCCATTTCTTCATTCAACTTGTTTGATATTTTTTTTTTGAAAATTACAGCGCACATTTTATACTTCATCTTATAGGACTAACAAACCTTTCTTCTCGAGTCTGGCCTGTTTCCACAGTTTTCCTGTCTCACCTACTTTCGCCAGACTAAACAGCTAATTTCCACCCTTCTTTACTCATAAGCATTCTACACCTATCACATAGATTGATATAGACAAACACATATAACCCTCTATAATTATAGAGGGTTATATGTGTTTGGAGATTGGCAACTAGCAAAAGAGAGGGTAATATGAGGAACTATATTAATTTTAGGAAAAGTGTAATGATGATGAAAACTGTATTGGTGGTTATGATTCTTGGTGTCCGCATGTTCTACACAATTAATACTACACTCACATATATCGAACACTCTCATGCAAAATATCTGTGCATATACCTGTACCATCGAGAAATGATATCAGTGCCAAAGTATAAAAAGTAAAAGAAAATAGTGATTGGTAAAGATATTAATCATAAAATTAGATCTAATGAAACATATATAATATTTAATATATGACATAAACGAAATAGAAATTATTGGCGTTTTTTTTATTCATTAACGGAAAATTGTCTCTTATCTATGAGAGGCAAATCACGGTAAAAGATTGCTTAATCACTGGGTATGGAAGTTAATGGGTTCCCCAGTCAGATGTACTTTTAATGTAATTACCAAGTGAAATCAGCATGACTTCACTGGAGTCCTCCTACCTCATTCCCACAACACAATTTCGGTCACATGGCTTCAGTTGACCCGCTACTTACTCAAGGATCCCTTTCCAGAATTCCTTCTGTCAGCTTGCTGATTTTAAAATTGCTCGAAATAAGTAAGATGTGATATTTACCTAGAAGTACAACAAATCTCCAATCAGCCCTTCCCATGCTTTCGTTTTGAATTGTATACAAAATATTTCCCTCACTCACTCTGAGATCCCTAATAAGTTGATATTGTACTTTTTTAATACTGAAGGGATACTGTAACAGCAAGCATCCGCAATCAGCCTATTTTCAGCGAAATGAACACAACTGTTGAAGCGTAAGCTAAATGATTGAATAAAGATTTGCAGAAAGAGGTAAGTATGAATTTATGTAGAATAAATGCTGATCTGAAACTTTTAAGAGGAACTTTATTTTGTACAACATTGATCTGATCAGTGAAACTGCTAGTGTTTACACGGAGGCTGTTACTATTTAACCTGAGAAACCGAGGAGCATTATTGTCCAAAGAAGGTTATACACCAGAACTAGTGTACAATACTGAAGAACGAATTTTTCCGGAAGTTCATGCAAAATAAAGATTAAACACAAACAGGATTCAAATTTCCAAATATGGTCTTTAGAGAAGAAATACTAAAGTAATTCAAAAGTAATGACCCTACTACATGTATTACGTCGAAAATCTAATGATCTTACAGGTTTCGCTAATTTTAATTAACTTGTAATTTGGGGTTCATAAAATGGTTGGATGCTTACTAGCCTTTCGATGGTTCATTTACAAACTATACTACCTCCTGCCGTCGAGAATCATAGTGTCACACAGCATATTATTTTAAGCAATGCAGATAACATTTCAGATAATAAGGGAGTGAAATAAATCCTCCAAAAGTCAGCTGCTTAGCTACAACCAATGAATTGAGATGGATATTATACTAGAAAACTTTGATACAACATGCAAGAGACGGTTGATGGGTTAGTCTCGATTCCGAGAGTAGGAGAAAAGTTTGTACATTAGGGAGGCTACAGCTTACGTAGCATTGAAAGATGGGGGACACATAGATATGAATGTTATTTGGATTAAAAATCATATGTTCAAGTTATATCCACACCATTGGTTTTCAATCGGTAAATTGTTTACAAGTTTAGAAATATATTATGGCACTGGCATATGATATCATTTTTGAAAGAATGGTAGAAGATATTTTTGTTGAGTTGTAAAAAGCCACGAGGGAACGTTTGTGTAGTGAAGGTGTGAGGGTTTTAGAAAAACAAAGAGCTGCATAAAAGAAACATAAAGGTTCCAGGACGCTGCGATGAAAGATCTTTAAGCATTTTCAATAACAATCTTAATAAAGGGCGTAATATTCAATTTATGCCATGCTGATAATGACGATCTATGGGGAATAAGAGTTCCTTTCTTCTCCTTATTAATGCAAATTACACCACCACCCTTCAAACAATAGTCGAATTTTTTTTATTGGTGAGCATTCTTACATTGGTGATAATAGTACGAGAAGTCTTTGCAAATGAGAAAATAACAAGATTTCTCAATATTATCTACGAAATAGCCGACCACCCAGGAGTAATGCGTGCGTTAATCTTTGCGGCAGTTCTCCCCAAATCAAAAAAGCTGGGGTGATAACACATGATGGAGAGAAAGCTGATTATATAATGGAAAGAAAGCAATCAGCTTCATGAGCAAAGTTCCTAAACTCTTCTTCCGTGCTTTGTTGATTATAGATTTCGTGGAGGGAATTACGGTGAATATTCCTGGAAATGTCATTGAATTCAATCGAGGTCAAACGAGACTTTTAGATATGTTTTATCGATTACAAAGTTATATGTTATATTAAGTCATTTAGAAATCATAAAAATGTTGGATGATATAAATCTAGATGTAAAAGACGTACGAATAAATAGCAACATAATAGCAGTAAATAAGTTTGGTCAGACTTGGAAATAAAATAGGTGCCTAGAGCTTATGAAAAGAGGAATGTAACAGTGGTGTGTGTAATTCATTAAAGAATGCAATACTTATGGGATCTTTTGAACATTTACCAGTTATAGAGTCAAGAAAACGAAACATGAACGATATCTGACGCAGTCAGAATAGCAACAACAATAAAATACCTTCCAACATTGTTTTGTTTTATTGCTGATGAGAAATAAAAGATTATCTTTTTCTTAATATCCAAATCAAATTACCACCAACTTCCAACACAGAAATAAATGGAAGAACCTTGAAACAAGTCGATAAACGGGAAACACACGGAAGAAACAAACGTGAAGAAATGAGTAGGCTTCTTTAAGGGACATTAGGTATATATTGTTGAGTGTACCTGTATCAATATGAGCGAGTGAGAGTGCTCTTGTACATCAACGAACAAGTACAAACACTTATGGAAATTGCAGGAATGAAGACAGGTAGGTAAACGCAGAGTGACTAATATCGAAGTCCTTAAATTAATAGAAGCCATAATAATATTCTTAGCAGCATAAGACGCAAGGTTAAGTGCGTAAGATACCTTATGAGAAGACAAAACTCAGATAACTGGATGACAACCGTTATAAGAGCAAGAATAATATGGGAAAGGCAGGGAGAGAAAATAATTGAAGGTTTTAATAGCTGGTTTCTAATATTTAGTTAATTTGTGGATGGAGGGACAGAAGTCGTTCACTGTGTGAGCTTAAATATTTTTATTTTCATACATAACGTCGTCGTGATCTTTTATTTTCTTTCAAAAACGTTATTTTGGAACACTTCTTGGTTCGTAACATAGAATACAGAGCAAAAATATATTTTTTAATGTTAAAGATGCAAACACTCAAATACAGACTCACTCACTAATACTCACGAATATGCTTATGTATGTATGTATGCATGTATGTATGTATGTATGTATGTATCATAGGTCCACATTGTGAAAGAAAAATGAAATATAATTGTTGAATGAATATTATGGAACTTTAAGGATAAGACTTGATGACAAATATTCAAAATGTTAGAGGTGTTGAAAAATAGAAAAGGTTCAGCCTTATCGTTCTATCTATCACAGAATGAAAGATGGAAGATGGCTTAATGCGGATTTAAAACCACCCTCTGGATTACTGTTTCGTCCATCATATACTACGTGAAAAAGAATGTGTAAATCATTAAACATAATGAAAGAATACGTTATGTACAATGTATTTACTTGAATATCTCATTATGAATATACATACACATACATACGCACAAAGAAGCGCAAGCAAATGCACACTTAAACACAAACGGGCACTCACATATACATACACACACATACGCGCATGCATACTCACACACACACACAAGTACACATTGAAACAAATCTAGTGATTAAAAGTCCTCCAAACAAGGAAATCAGAAGGGGAGAAAAGAGAGTAAAAGTTATTTAGAAAGAGAGTTCGCAATAGGATATCAGTTATTCAAAGAGAATACAGGGTGATATTTCGAGAAAAGGAAGGCTGAGAATAGAAATTACAGAAAGAGTGAAAGGAAGGAGTGAGAATGTCTGATAGTAGATAAGACCAAATGCATAGCTGGAATGACAGCGGCGCGATAAATGAGTTATATCGGGGAGAAATTAGGTCTTTTTGACTTGCAAGTTGGTCAACCTTAGGCTATGCTGATTGGTTGGTTGGTGATCTAGAAATACTGGGGAATATTGATTGATTATGAAAAGTACATGGGCATCAGAGCAAATATTCTAGGTCTTTGAAGTTAACGCATTTCAAGAGACCTCTGTTATCATGAAGGCAACGAGGAATATCTCACATCTCATTGTCTTTGAATGTGAATTTGTCAGACAACGTGGCTGCTGGACTTATTACTATTTTGTCATTCTGATGGATTCTATTCAGTTTGCTACTTTGTGGAATAATTTATTTTCTTATAGTTTTGGTTTTTTTTTATTTTTTCTGCTCATTATATTTCAGTAGTATATGTGCGTGTTAGCATTGGCAGAGATTAGAAATAATTGCAAATTAATAGTACTCTCTATATTATCCATTTCTTTCATGCTCACATGAAATCCCTCATTCTCAATCAATTCGCTAACCCTTTCTCCGCATGAATATAATATATGAAATTATAGGTTCACATATATTTACAGAACACGCGCGTATACTGATGTGTACACCTCCCAGCAAATGAACACAAATATACACAGAGGAACATATACGTGCGTATACAGAAAATTAATGAATACCATGTGAATGTATATGCATATATTTATATATTTGTACCCATATCTTCATCTCTCCCTTCCATCTCTCTCTCTCCCTCTCTCTCTCTCTCTTCATATATATATATATACAGA
>NC_042998.1:130348810-130373810 GCF_006345805.1 Octopus sinensis | reverse complement strand
ATAATAATAATAATAATAATAATAATAATAATAATAATAATTCTTAATGAAATCAGCAAACAATCAACGCTACTGAGCAACAAAAAGAGAACAAAAATACTCCGCAAATATAACATCACAGAAAAAGATTTGCCGGAGATAAAAGAAAAGCTGAAGTAAGATATCCTTGCCAAAGCTCAAAGGATCCGCCGGTACGAGAAACGCCAACGCTTCTTTGAACAAAACAAAAAGTTCAACTCCAACCCCAAAAAGTTCTACCAAGAACTGGGTAAAAATAAAATAGAAGTCACTGCAGCACTAACGGCAGAAGAATTGGAAGAATTCTGGAGAGAAATATGGTCGGCGAACGAACAGCCAAAAAAAAAGGAGTATCAAAATAACAAACTCGGCATCTGAACAACTTTGGACCCCCATAACAACTGGAGAGGTCACCCAGGCACTGCAAAGACTAAGCAACTGGAAGGCACCTGGGCATGACAAGATCCCCAACTTCTGGTTGAAATATCTAACAGGAATGCACAAAAAGCTGGCTGAAAGCTTTAAACAACGTACTAGCAGAGCCAGAGACAATGCCTGAATGGCTCACGAAGGGGAAAACCATATTAATTCCCAAATCAAATGAAGCAGCAAAACCAGAAAACTACAGACCAATAACCTGCCTCCCTACTATGTTCAAGGCATTTACTGCAGTGATATCGCAAAGGCTGAACAAGCACCTGGACGAAAACAAACTGTTCCCAGAAGAGCAGAAAGGATGCCGCAAAGGCTCATATGGCTGTAAAGATCAACTAATGATTAATAAAGCCATAACTGAAGACAGCCACAGAAAGAAGAAAGGCCTCAGTATGGCCTGGATTGACTACAAAAAGGCGTTTGATAGCATCCCCCACACATGGATCCTCGAAACACTAGCCCTTAACAAAGTAGCACCAACAATCATAAAATTCATAGAGCACTCTATGAATAAATGGCAAATAGTCCTACACCTCCAAACAAAAGAGGGACTCACGAAAACCAAAGACATCCCCATTAGAAGAGGAATATTCCAGGGAGACACGCTCTCTCCACTCCTTTTCTGCTTGGCACTGTCACCTCTATCTGATATACTAAATAGAACTGGATGCAGATATAAATGTTACGGCAAAACGATCAGCCACCTTTTATATATGGATGACCTAAAACGATACGCTGCAAATGACAAATAGCTGGAAACACTATTAAAGACAGTTCATGGATTTACCAAAGAAATAGATATGAAATTTGGATTAGAAAAATGCGCCAAAGTAACCATGAAAAGAGGAAAACTAGTTAAGAGTAACAACATCACACTAGATAAAACCAATGAAATAAAAGAATTAGACCAAAGCCAAACTTACAAATACTTAGGAATCCATGAACTAGATAAGACACAACACACACAAATGAAAGAGAAAATAAAAAAAGAATATTATAGACGAGTTAGATCAATACTAAACACAGAGCTCAATGCTAAAAACAAGATAATAGGTATCAACACTTTAGCTGTCCCAGTTATAAGTTACAGCTACAATATCCTTAACTGGACACGAAATGAACTGTCCAAAATAGATAGGAAAACAAGAAAAATAATGACAGGATCTAGGATGCATCACCTAAAATATGACATAGAAAGACTATATATACAACGTATAGAAGGTGGTAGAGGCCTTATACAGCTGGAAAACTACTATAAAATAACCACCATAGGACTGCAAAAATATCTACTTCAGAAGGAAGGAAAACTGATCCAGATAGCGGCAAAACACGAGCAAAACAAAAAACTGTTCTCAGTATTTAAGGAAGCTGACAAATACAAACAAGAAATCATACCACCTAATAAACAAGAAGAAGAAGAAGAAGAAGAAGATGAAGAAACAACAAAAGCTATAAAACAAATGAAATCCAAACTAAAAATAGAACAGCAACGAACCATGTTAAAACGATGGCAAGAAAAGCCCCTTCATGGTAAATACTGGACTAAACTAAACGCAAAAGAAATAGACAAAGAAAAATCCCAGCAATGGTTGAGAAGCTCATGACTCAAAGCAGAAACAGAGGGATTTTTAATTGCAGCACAAGACCAAAGCCTCCCCACCAGAAATTACCAAAAACATGTAATGAAAAGAAATATTACAAGTAACTGCAGAATATGTGGAGATGGACAAGAAACAATAAAGCATATTATCTCTAGCTGCCCAGTCCTGGCTAAGAAGGAATATATTCACAGACATGACAGAGTTGGAACCTACATACATTGGAAGCTATGCCAACATTATGGAATAACAACAGAAAAAAGATGGTATAGGCACACACCAGAAGAGGTCACAGAAAACGAGAAAGCAACCATACTCTGGGATATGCCGAAACACACAGATAGAGAAATTAAGGCCAACAGACCAGATATAGTTGTCGGAGATCATGAAGAAAAAAAATGCTTTCTAATTGATGTATCAATACCGGCAGATGACAACGTGTCTCTAAAAGAAATGGAGAAACTCTCAAAATACAAAGACCTGGAAATAGAGGTAACTAGAATGTGGAATCTGAAAACAGAAACAATTCCTATCATAGTAGGTGCATTAGGCATGATAAAAAAAATATCAGACAATACATAACAAAAACACCAACACTTACAAACACATATAACATACAGAAAATTGCACTACTAGGCACTGCACACATCCTACGCAGAACACTTTCCATACAATAACCATCAGAGCATCACAACAAATCACAGCACATACCCAAGGCAGACAGAGCTGCGCTCGGTAGTGAAGTGAAAGCACGCTATAAAAATAAAGCTACTGAATAATAATAATAATAATAATAATAATAGTAATAATAATAATAATAAAAATAATAATAATAATGATATATATATATATTATATATATATATATATATATATATATTATATATATATATATTCAGATAAATATGGTATTAAGTTGAGACAACAGATTTAGTACTGTATTGTCCATACAATTTCAAAATAAGATGATAAAAATCAAAATAAGCAACAAGGTTATCAAGAGTTAATGCAATACGATTGTTTCAAGCAACTCCATTTAATTGGACAATGCAATCATTACATCAATTTAAATGCAGAGCAATCCTCAGCTGCATAAAGACATAGAATTCTATTACGTTAAAACAGAAGGGCACATTTGTATAAAACAATAAAACAATACTGGTATATTCACTACTGAAAATAAACTCAGATTATATTTTAATTAATATATGGTTAGCATGTCTTTTTTACCTCAGTACTCCTTTGCTAAATACCAGTAAATACCAATTGATCAATCTGCAAAGATACCATCTGATAAGTTGGTATTTAAGTATATATGTATAAAAATTAAACTATTTCTAGATAATTTCTTTTCCTCTATCTATTGTGGTAAACATTTGGTATATACTCAAAATTATTCCAAAAACTTTTTATCATTTTGTAACAATATTCTTCTTAATAACCTTCTGAATAATCCTAAACTTTAACTTTATACAATATGAAAATATTATTTAAAATATTTTACTATAGTACCACATGATAAGATTTCCCCTGTTTCATTATTAATGGTCTACTATTGATTTATCCCTTTAATTGTCAGCTAGCATCTTGATTTAAGATTTCCTTTACCAAATCTCATTATATTGCTTCAAATAAATCTAGATAGTCTTTTTATGACTATGCCCACTGTGATTTCTGTCGACTCCCACAGCCCCCTTTCTAGCAGGCACCGCACCTTGTTATTTTGGCCTTAGATATATAAAGATTTGATAAACTAGTCTATAACTCAAAACTGACCCCATAAAACAGTGACTAGCAAAATATACAAGTGGTCTTTCTTTCGAAACCTTAGTAACTTCTAAGCTGAAGTGAAGACGGTATGTTCTTTGTTTATCTCCTTACCTTCTTGCAGATTTTAGGTAAAATTATACTAATGTGTCCATCTGTTTTAATTTAATTGAATTCTATATGCAGCTGAGGATCGCTCTGCATTTAAGTTGATGCAATGATTGCATTATTCAATTAAATGAAGTTGCTTGAAACGATCGTACTACATAACCTCTGGATATCCTTGTTGCATATATATATATATATATATATATATATATATATATATATATACATGTTTATCTTCAATTAAAAGTGGACGATATGTTAGTATACAATATATTGCGATAGTTATCGTGAGATATTTTTTTTTAGGAGCGGGGAGATAAATTACACGCCACCGGCACTAGTATGCTGCCAGGTCTCGTGATTTCGGCCTTCCCTAGCTTTGTCAATGGTAGACATCCAGATGCTAGAGATTGCAGTGATATCGCCACAAAAAGAGGCACTGGTGTCGCGCTGCACAGAAAATTTCCTTTATTTATTAATTTGTTTATGCATTTACTTATTGAACGACATTACTGGCAAACTATTTGAAAAATATTAATTATCCACCTGACATTCCAATGGTATTTAAAATTCAGTCAAGAGTGCTCCAAGGAAATATAATTATTGACCAGCTATATAAAGCCAGATCTCCTTGACCTGTAACTAGTTTGATAGGCAAGAAACTCACAGCCCTTGAGTCACTCATGTACACACAAACACACACACACACGCACACACACACACGCACGCACACACGCACATACACACACACATATATATATATATATATATATATATATATGTACATGAGGGTGAGCTAAAATCACCATAGGCAGAGTATGAAAGAGTGATACTACACTCATGAAATCTTGCGTGCGTCAGTTTCAACTCTCGCTATCAATACCTTCATTGCATCGTTTAAGATAATCTAACACCTGGCTGTTCAAACGTAAACAGTAGCGACTCCTCTTGGAAATCAACAAAACTTAGCATCGTAGGGTTATCAAGTACCCGCGGAAAAAGCGTTTAGCCCGCAACGATATTAATGCTGGCAACGTTGCTACATTAGATTTTAAACTCATTGATCTTCCTCCCTATTCTCCTCATTCGGCTCCACCTGACTATCAACTGTTCCCCTACATGAAAAAAACCCCCCCAGCTATCTAGGAACCACTAAAACAATCATGACGACGCTATATCTGTTGTTTGATGATCCTTTTCACAGACGGGAGGAAAGATTTTTCTGCAACGTGATCCAAGCACCGCAACACCGATGGATTAATTGTGTGAACTGCAAGAGTGACTATGTTGAAATCTAAACCTCCTTTGTTCACTTTACTTGAGAGTATCTTTGTCAATCTATTAACTTTTCAGCCGACCTTCGTATGCATATGTGTGTGTATGTGTGTATGTGTGTGAGTGCGTGTGTATACGTGTGCATGTGTGTGTGGGAGTATGTATATATATATATATTGGCATTGGAAGTGGCACGAACAGCAGAACAGGATGCTGCAGTATGGTGTGGATGTACGTGTCTTCAAAACAAAACTGGATCTTCTGTCAACTATTGCGGATGAGCATAGCTCACGGCATGAAATAGAGATGACAGCGGCAGCATCTTTCATTCACCAAATATCAGAGGGGTCTTCAACTAGTGAAGGTGTAGCAAAGCTAAGTCGGTGCCACAAAATGGTTGCAGCTCTTGAGCAGAAATAACTTAAAGAGTTAAAGAGTTAAAGAGTTGTATATATATATATATTCCTACGTTTATGCATATAGGTTTATTTATATGATTCCAGTTTGTAAAGTAAATAGGAAGAAGATGAGCGGTATACAAATACTTAATCGACGCGCCAAAAAATTGTAAAACATGACAAAAACGGTTCTTGCATTAGATATACAGCCCATTCAATGAGCCTCCACATTTTTGGCGTTCACAAAGAGTCATTCACCAAAATTAATTCACAGTTAAAATCACTTGGTCATGATCTCTTGACGTGCGATGTAAGTGTAAATATAACGGTTCAAAGAAAATTTGAAAAGAACCACCTGGCTTCTGTACATGGTACAACGACTGTATATTGCTAGATACACTGCTGCCATCACCATCCTGCTTTAGCATGCGACTCGAGAAATTCTCAACGGAAATGGATGTAGTATTGACCAACGGCAATCAAACATCCTGTAGTCAGCTCGGACCCCTTCTTATTTTGTCCTACAAGCCTGAAGTGTTAGGTTTATCTGACAAGCCACATTGAAATGCATGCTTGAAATTCCATGGAACAAAATGAGACTCGTGTTAAACAATGTGTGTGTGCGTGTGAGTGTGTATATATACATATATATGTATATATATAATATATATATATATATATATATATATATATATATATATATATATATATATATATATGTATGTATATATATATATATATATGTATATATATATATGTGTGTATGTGTGTGTGGGTGTATTTCCTTTTAATTTTTTTAATTTAAATTTTATTTTTATAGAACATAATATTACACGGGCTTTTACTATACCTGAAATATAAGCTTTTTCCTTTTGAGCCCTTAATGTTTTCCAAGATCCCAGTATAGCGTCCTAAGTTTTGAAGTGTATGCCCATTTAACAGGATATGATGACAAGAGTTAATGTCACCCCTACCCTACCTATTTAGTGGGCATTTACTTCTATGTAATTGACTCTTTCTAAGGTGTATTTCTCTTTTTTTTTTTGTAGCGAGAGGTTCTTATGACAGTAAGAAATTAGGGTTTCTTTCTTTTTGTGGTGAGGGATATCTATGGCATTAAGAAATTAAGGAAAAGTAAGAAATTAAGGAATAGGGGAATATCTAGTAATATTTATTTATGACCAGCAGCCAGCTACGACCTGTCAATTCGCAATATTCTTTATTCTCAAGAAACGTAGTATTTTATCCTTATATCTTTTGTTGATGATAAGAAGGTAGAAAAAATAATCAGAAATGAATTATAATCCTACGACCCTCACTGTGTTCCATGCCACCCCAAAATTGTAGTTCTCACTTAGATTATTCTTACTGCAATAGCGACAGAATGAATTTCTTTCATCCTCTAGCTCAGACAAAGTGTTTGAAAAACATAATATTAATATATCTTGTCTGTTGAAAATCCACGTTTATTGCAACTGAAGATAGCATTGTATTTAAATTGATGTAATGCTTGCAATGTTCAATTAAATGAGGCCGCTTGAAACGGTGGTATTGTATTAATAATACTTGACATCCGGTTACTTCTTTTTATTTTATACACCTTACTTCGAGCTGTACGGATAGTACCGTACAAACCTGGTACCTAAACTTAAGTACGTAATTCAAGTGAATCTAAATTACTCCTATACATATACGTAATACATGCATACATATATATATATATATGTGTGTGTGTTGTGTGTGTGTGTGTGTGTCTGTGTCTGTGTCTGTGTCTGTGTGTGTGTGTGTGTGTGTGTGTGTGTGGAAGGGTGTAGGTATACACATATTTGTAGACTTCCTTGTGGCACGCTTGAAGAACTGAAAGACCGCTTCACATGATACCATTGTTTACATTCTTAACCCACAAAGAAAGAATATATATTCACCAATGCGTTGCTCAGCCCTCATTCTCTGCATTGCTTAAAAAATCATAAGTATATCGTATGTTGTATATATAGAAATTCATATGAGTTGTTTGATCCATGGATGGGATCGTATGACAGTGCAGACACCTGTGATGATGTGAGTCACTTTATACTACATTCACTGCAATTCAAGTTCCCATCCCGAAGGGTTGGGAATATCTCATGGCTGTGATGGTCACACTCTTGATACATTAGGCTTCAAAATCACTGTTACTACTAATCTGTCGACATTGATTTTTTAGATGTTTCCCGAAATTTAATCTGCTGTTATAAGCCGTCTCATAAGCCAAACGAGCCAATCTAAGAGATACATACACGCTGGAAATAGCAGTCAATACTTGACTCTAAAACCACATTGAATGTTCATACAGCACCAGGAGAGAAGACAAAGAGACAAAATAAACTAGCAAAAAATTACTGGATAATTCTAGATCCCGGATTTCTGACTTTGCATAAGAAATGCTCAGCCTTCATCAGTGGAATACACTCAGATAGCACATAAATATATATATAATATATATATTATATATATATATATATATATACACATACGATATGCTTGCATATACGAACGTATATACATACATATGCACGTATGCACACGACCAGTTTAAATTGCCCGCCTTAAACTTACTCGTGCGATATGGTCGGAATAAACACCGCAGTGAATATAATGAAGAAATAAATATATACATTTATATAAATAAGGATAAGGTCAATATTTAGATACCGATCTTATCAGATGGGAATATAAACCTTCCAAAGGTAATAATTATTTAAATTTATAATTTAGGGTATCTAAGAAATACCTCCACACTGGAAACAGCAGTCAAAACTTGACTCTAAAACCATATTAAATGTATACGTAAGTATATCGTATGTTGTATATATAATATATATATATATATATATATATATATTTGTATTTATGTGCTATCTGAGTGTATTCCACTGCTATTTCCAGCGTGGAGGTATCTCTTAGATACTCTAAATTATAATTTTAAGTAATTATTACCTTGAAAGGTTTTTATTCCCATGCTCGCCACCTGATAAGATCGGTATTAAATATCGATCTTATCATTATTTTATTAAATTTATATATATATATATATATATAATATATATATATATAATAATATATATATATTTACATGTATGTATGTATGTATTTATATATATATATTGATTGTGTGTGTGTGCGTGTGTGTGCATGCGTGGGTACATGAGTACGCGCAGATGGACTCACACATATTTAAAGGCATGTTTATGAGTGTGCGTTCATGTGTGTTTGTGTGTGTGTTTGTGTGAACAAATATTATATTATGGGAGTATAAGTGTTTAGCTCAACACCAACTGAAAATATAAATATCCACCCAAATATTTACGTGTCTGGTAAGGTAGCTTGTGAATATTTTGTATTTTTGTCCTTTTATATTTCCTATCGCTTATTTAGTTTCCTATTTGTGTATATGCATATTATGTACATAAATATGTGTGTGAGTCGACAGAATATGTATATAATATATGTGTATATATATATATATATATATATATATATAATATATATATATATATATATATATATAATATATATTATATATATATATATATAATATATCGAGAGAGAGAGTGAAATAGGTAGATAGATAAATAGCTGCATCTATCAGTGTAAAAATATACCTAGTTAGGTATACAATAGCAGATCATGATTTCGCCATTCTCCTGTAGTAGCATCATCTGGAATGGTGCCTAACAGCATGAAGCTACCTGGTAATATCAAGGGATTCATACAAAATGCATATTTTCATAGAACTTCATGTATTTATCAATATCGTTAGACGTGAAGGAAAAAATTCCAAATTCGTAAAATATTTTGAAATATATTGAGAGGTCGATTTCCTTTAGTGTGTCAAGTTAGCTCTTTGCTTTTCTCATTATTTTCTTCTGATTTTCCGCGTAGAAATGCTTCATAGTTGACTTTTCCATAAGCCCAACATAATTCTTCTTTTGCAGTTTGCATGTAATGCATTCAATTTCTACTTTTCAAAGTGTTGAGAGGGATATTGTTAAGACAACAAAATCACAATGCATTGCTTCTATATAGAACACATTGCATTTCCATCTTCGGCAATCGAATAGAACTTGCATTTGTGTGGTGCATATTTCATGTTGTACTTTTATGATGCAAGCAGTTCGATTAATAAAGAACATGGAGTGTTATCTGGTCATGCACAAAGAACGTGTTTATATTGAAGCAATATAACTACACTCGTGCATACATGTGCACATGTAAAATAAAAATAAATGAAAACAAACCCGATATCTGAAAGAAAAATCTAGAAGTGTTGAGCTTCATTTACATTGCTTTTCAGGATCTACGCTTATATATTCTTTTGTATGAATGCAATCTAGAAAACATGCGTATGTCTTGGTGAATGTTCAATGTATATATATTTCTCGGTACATGAATGCGTTTAATATAGTGATTCTGTACGTGAGAATCAAAGAAAAAAAGTATCAGTTGCATAAAGTCATGGATATATATATATATATATATATATATATATATATGTATATATATGTAGGATCGCGGTTTCGATTCCCAGACCGGGCGTTGTGAGTGTTTATTCAGTGAAAACACCTAAAGCTCCACGAGGCGGTGATCCCTGCTGTACTTTTTCGCCACAACGATCTCTCACTCTTTCTTCTGTCGGTCTGCTCGCTTAGCCAGCGGGGTCTCGTCATTTGAAGGCTAAAACTACGTGAAGTGCATTGTGACCAGTGATTTGTACCAACATCTGATAGTCTGGTCGGTCACGGTGATATATATATATATACTTATATATATATATATATATATATAATATATATATATATATAGTTTGATATATTTTCCAGTATATGTATAACGTATGCCTCTGTTATATTCTTATTTCTGTGAATATATGTATCTCAAATACGTGTTTGCGGGCATTGTAGTCTGCATGTTCGTTCGTCGGTACTTACACACGTGAAGGTTTCCGGATAACTATGTGCATGTGTGCGAGTGTCATTATAATTATGAATTAGCAAGTAGTGTGTGAGAGTGAGTGAATTACATGTAGTAATATCTGGATAATTTTGCTCTTGAATGAGTGCATATGTGCTCAGCAGAAATTTGAGTGATACAAGATTCAATTCTCAGATGAGGCTTGCTGTCTACTTTTTTCCGTCCCCTAGAGATACTTATCTAATTTTCTAAGCAGTCATCACATCCATCCTGTGTCCAAGACTTCAATTTGCTGTAGAATACCGACTCACTCGGTGCTTCTAAGTTTGTTTACGATACGCGCGCGCGCATGTGTGTCTTTGTGTGTTTCTGTGTGTGAGTGAATACGGAATTTAAACCTCGTTGTCAGGTGGAAGAAATTTTTAATAAAGAATTTCTTTCACTTGAAGATATACCTTAAATTTTGCATTATTTTGAAGAACTTTTGCATTTCGCATTAATGCGGACATGTAAGTATTTATCTGTTTTTAAATACAATAATATAACATATTTACATGTTTTAAAGTTACGAAACAATTTGTTGCGATATTAGAATTGTTTTATTTGTTCAATATAATTTCATCAAACTATTTCTCTGTTATTTATGATTTTATATACATTTATATATAAACGTATACATGTTTGTATGTATATATATACATATATATATATATATATACACGTGTATAAATAGTGTGTATTGCCTAGGTCCAATGATGATGTACATAATCGACTGAGCTACAGAATGCCATGATATGAATTGGACATATATTAAGCACACTACAGCCATTAACCAATATAACAGTTGTTGAATACCGAGGCATTCGCTCTAATTCAAAATATATGACAAGACATAAGCATCCAAACTAATAGCTTATTACCTATATCAAGGTGAATTCCGTTGTGGGCGGGCAAACCTCATCGTGTATGAGAACGCAATCGCAAAACATCAAGGTGTCAGCGACGAATTACTCATTGGCTAAGAAAGATTAACATTTATTTAAGCAATTACTCGCAGTTTATCAAGTTTTATGAAGATTGACGTTCAGGTATTATCGATCGTGAGAATGGTGAGATAGCCTACATTGAATTTTGATAACAAAAAATAAAAATCTAAAATCTGGAGGGTTTATTCCACATATCTATGAGATTTACAGACTGGAAAGAATATATCAACGTAAACTGAATTTAAATTAAATAATTCTACCGCGGATTAATATATCATCAAAAATATTTCCGAGCAAATCTAAGTAAATATACTTACAAATTACACGCTCCCAAAATACCGACGAACATACAAGCACTCAAACACTAGTGCACACACACACACACACACACACACACACACACACACACACACACACACACACACACACACACACACACTCACACACACACACACATATATATATATATATGTATTTGGGGCATGTCCGAAGTATATCAAATAATCTATAAGACTTATTGTGATCATATATATGTATATGTGTGTATATGTATATATGTATTTATGTGTGTATATGTATATAAACTCCCTCAGCTGTGTCTTCCGGTGTGTACAGTTCAGCATTTTGGAATTTAATTCTATCATTTCTGACACTGATTATGTTTCACAGAGATTAAATGAAGAGCTCCGTTTTCAGTTTTAATGCGTTTTCACCGTGTGAACTATAACCCACCTTCCACCTCTCAACATATAAAAGTAATCACTAGCAGATAAATATGTTTGCATATATCTTCTATAGATTTTGTTACATGATTATATACGTATGCACACTCTCTAGTGTACACAAACACATACACACCCTAACACACACATGAATTTTCCTAGCACATGTAACCTACATACAGACACGAATACACAAACATTAGATATATAAATGTATACACAGGCACACACACACATATATAAATGTATCTACATACCTACATACAAATATATATATATATATAATATATATATATATATATATATATATATATATATAGTTGCATATATTTTATATGTATAACATATACGGTTGTGTGTGTGTGTACACGTGAATTTGTGCGTGCGTGTATGTATGTGTGTATTTGTGTGTGTGCCTTATATAAATAGGTATTTTTCGAAATATGTATGTATATATATATATATATAATATATAGGCAGGTACAAGATAATTATGCCTGAGTAAACTTCATTAACTATTTTAGACGTAAGCTAGGAATGTATATCTCAGAGACAGGAAGTGGTGTTCAGATATATTTTACTATACTTTGTATTGATAAAACAATCCAACTGTTTATCAGTGTTTTCCCTCAATTTTCTCATGGTTATCAATCTCCCACAACTTGATATTTACGTAAATGAGTGCATCTAATGATGCTTTAATAGTTTCGGAAATAAATACAGTAATAATGATATATATATATTATTATACTATATGGTGAAATATATATGGTGATGCTTAATCCTAGCATTATTTACAAAATTCCAAAGCTGTTAATTTACTCATTTGAGGTATGCCTATTCTTACCACACCCTTACCTAGCATTTATTCTGAGCATTTATTTATACTTAGCATATCACCCGACTCTATTTGTGTTGGGTGGAGAGCACAAATTTGCGACTCGATATAAACATAAGACTACATGTTTTAACGGGACTCGGTACTGTCACCTCTCGGTCGTGCTCATGAATTTCCTTAAAACCTCACTGTATCTTCCACTGCAGATTGCTTCAAACCCACAGCTCAATCAGACTGACCATCCAGCCTAGTATCGCATGCGTATTTTGAATCCTCCAGTTTCATTTCTTCCTTATAAAGCTGTAGTGTGTGCTATGGAAATGGCTCGTCTGATTCTGTCCAATATCCCTCACCCGACATGGATTTGCTCTCGCCTACTCTGCCACAAATATCCTTTACTATAGAACACCAGCACTGTCACGGGGCACAGCCACCTTTTGTTCAGAACAACCGATTATTTGTACACTTACAGAACAACCGATTACTCGTACACTTACAAATATTATCTCATACTTAAAATGCATTTTCTGTCAGTCACTCACTAAATCACATTAACTTGACGACTCACATTTGACCATTCGCAAAACACATCGCAAGGCGTCTCCTGTTCCGTTCCATTTCCTGTTTTCGATCACTCCAGATGATATTTATTTGTGTTTGTTTAACACCTCCCCGTCGGTTACGAAGATCCTCAACTCTGTTACAAATATGAACTGATTTTTCTCCAAAATTTCGTTCTTCCCACGTATCAATCTCTGCATTCATTTTTTCGACCTGCCACTATCTCTTAAATACACATACAACGGCAAGATACGCACATGCAAACACACACACATTATATATGTATATATATATATATATATGTATATATATATGTATATGTATATATATATAATATATATATATATATATATATATATATATATATATATATATATATATATATTATATATATATATATATATAATATATATATATATATATATAATATATATATATATGTATCTTTACTACCCAAAATGTGCTAAACATAGAGGGGACAAACAAGGACAGACAAAGGGATTAAGTCGATTACATTTACCCAGTGCGAAACTGGTACTTTATTTATCGACCCCGAGAGGATGAAAGGCAATGTCGACCTCGGTGGAATTTGAACTCAGAACGTAACGACAGACGAAATACCGCTAAGCATTTCGCCCGGCGCGCTAACGTTTCTGCCAGCTCGCAGAATATATATATAGAAACACGTTCATATCTATCAGCAGCATTTAAGCAACACACACATTTACACAAAATGTACATGCCAAAAAGTGAACTTTCTCCCCATAGATGCAAGTACAGCATAAAAGCACATATGTAGATCGATATACACAATGGACGTGCCAAAACACACAAGTATATCAAACAAACCTGCAAATGGCGCATTTACTCATACAGATCAGACGCAAGAATCAATTCCAGTGGTATACACATATATACATATGCAATTAGGAAAATACGTAAATATGCAGTAATATATAGCACTGTGTATGCATAAATTCACTCAAACATGCGCAGAAACATTTTGCTTTCGCAGTCAACCACATAGAAACGCTATATATTAAAACTACCGGAAGCAAATACACACTTGAGACGAGCTGAATCGTATGTTCAGAACTCACAACTACCTACAACCACAAATACACGATCTATCAAACACGCGCGCGCACTCGTGCACTTACACTCCGCGAAACACAACACTCTGTCTAGAATCACTAAAACAAAGAATGCACAAAGTAACCCGAGCGAATGAACATATATTCGTATATAAACACTAAGACAAAGACACACACACACACACACGCACGGACAACAAAAGAGCACAATCCGTACACACACTTACATATGAGCCTTAATAGTATACAAAGCTACACACCAAGTTCAAAGTTACCACCCCTGTTGCTCTTGTGTACATGAAAACTTTTTACTTCCCCCAAAGTTCCTGTTATTTCTAACAGCCCGTTATATCTAACATTCTGTAAATTCTAACATCTTTTGCAATAGACTGAGGCGATATTTCCTTTGTTCCCTCCTTTTATCTATCATTCCCTCTGTCTAGCTTTCCGAAGATGAGCGTAAGATGGTATCGTCAAAGCCTTTTTCCCTTGAATTCCTTGTGCATATTCTTAATATCTTCACTTTTGTTTTCACTTAGATTTTCGTATTGCTATTGTTGCTATTGTTATCTGTTACATATATATATATATATATATATTATATATATATATATATATTCTTTGTATTTTTGAATATTTGCATCCTTCCTCTGCGGAAGGAAGGTATTTCTAATAGAGATACAAAGCTCCATCATTGAATATATGAATGTGTGAATGCCTATATGTACGTATGCATGTATGTATGCATGTATGTATGTATGTATGTATGTTTGTATGTTTGTGTGTGTGGATGGATGGATGGAGGGATGGATGGATGGATGGATGGATGGATAGATGGATGGATGGATGGATAGATGGATGGATAGATGGATGGACGGACAGTCGCAATAGCATGTAATATCATATATATATATATTTAGTGGCAGTTTATACTGAAAACATTACATATTAGGTACGTAACATCTTCAAAAAGATTTACTCGTTTCTTTTACAGTATCATATTTAATCCTGTACAATAATCCAGCAGGAAACAACTTATATTTGTTGTTTCGGCGATCAAACTTCTTCATGCAGTGAGTAATTCTGTGGATGTCGTCCTCTTTTCTAAATTATGATGATCTTTGCAGATAGTTCATATAATTATATATATCTGTGTGTGTATGTGTATGGATGGATGGATGGGTGGGTGGATGGATGTATATATGTGTATATATATGTGTTTGTGTGTATGTCTATTTGTGTAGAATCAACCTCAGTACATATTTTTAAGCTGTTACCTTTGCTATCGGGCTCATATTGCCGAACCGCTAATTAGCGGGGGCATAAAGAAGCCGGCACCGGTTGTCAAATAGCGATGGGGGACCAGCACAATAACACATACTCACTCAGCCGTGTATATATATATATATATATATATATATATATATATATACACACATACATACGACGGGCTTCTTTCAGTTTCCGTGGCTCTATTCCGTCTCAATCTCAGATTTTTTAATCAATTTTTTTAAAATAAAAAGTTTGAAACTTCGAATACTTGTAGAATTTTCCGCGTAGAGCACGGTCTACTCTGAGCGTTTTTGACAAAATTCCGTATTTTAGAAGGTATTTCTTGTTAAAGTTGTCGTATTTAGGTAAGTTCAACCGATCAACGACGTGTATTCAGTTGAAGAATGCTATTGCTGTTTGTGCGAGTAATCAAAGAGAAACAACTTCCGGGTCATCTCTACTAAATGTCACCACTCTGTTGGAAGATTCAACACCAAGAAGGAAGAAATATTATTTACATATATTTATTCGTTTGCCCGACATCGGTGCTTTATCCACACATAAAGCGCGCCAATGTTTAAAAGACCTATAGAGCAAGTCCGCGGCTAGCTTTTTTGTTGTTGGCGTATATGTAGTTTCAAAATGACTTATTTTACAACTATGTGATGTATTGTTATTGTCATGATTTTATCTTACTATAATCAACAACAAACACATTTTGTCAATATGAAATACTTTATTTGATTAGAAATAACATTACCAAAACATGAAAGTAAAACAAAACAAACAGTGGCTTATACACAGGAAAATACGGTAATTGTAGCAGCAGAGACAAGATCGATCGCTGGTTGCTAGTTGATAGTGTAGAAGGTAGGGGAAAAGTAAGGAATGTACGGTGCTGACTAGAAAGAAAGAAAGAATAAATGTGGCATCGTCTTCACTCGCCATACGAATAGAACAGAGTGGTAACATTTAGTAGAGATGACACGGAAATTGTTCCTCTTCGATTACTATCCCAAACAGCAGTAGCTTTCTTCAACCGAATACATGTCGTTGATTGGTTGAAATTACACAACTACGACAATTTTAACACGAAATAACTTCTAAAGTAAGAAATGTTGTCAAAAGCGTTCAGAGTAATCCGTATTCTACGTGAGAAATTTTACCAGTATTCAAAGTTTCAAACTGGTTAGTTAAAAAAAAAATTCTAATCTGTGACTGAGATAGAATAGATTCGTTTCTGTCTGTAAAATCCACTCACAAGGTTTTGGTCGCCCCAAGGATGTAGAAGAAGTCACTTGGTTAAGGTGCCACGCAGGGAGACTCAACCCAAGATCATGTGGTTGGAAAGCAGTTTCTTCTGACTTTTGTACTTTAATTTGTACCTTGTCGCGGCCTTACACAACAGCCTTCTTAAAGTTATGCCTCACAATGCTTCATCAAATCTACATCAAACACACACACAAACACACACACACACGCACACACACACACACACTCACTCACATGTATACACAAATACATACAGATGTATAGATATGTATACATATATACATACACACACCAACAAGCAACATTTGTAGAACATTGAAAGAAGGCTACTAACTGAAACTTTATTAAGAAATCGAAAATTAACCTTCTTCCCAACACTATAAACAAAAATGAAAACGTAAATAATATAAGACCATCACATGGTTTCGCATCAAACGACGATCCAACATATTCTATAGTGCCTGCCAGCCAAACTACATTACTGGCTCAAGTAACTGACCACTGTCCCCTTACTACGACTATGGAAAATGGCAGGCACAACTGCAACGATTATTGCAGTAGTAGTAGTAGTAGTAGTAGTAGTAGTAGCAGCACAAGCAGCAGCAGCAGCAGCAGTAGTAGTAGTAGTAGTAGTAGTAGTAGTAGTAGTAGTAGTAGTAGTAGTAGTAGTCAGCATTATATGCCAGTGAAATGTGCCCTTACTGAAATTTTCCGAGAAAAAATAACTTTGGTTTTGAAGGACTCGCTTGGGGAGAGAGTATTTTCTACCAATGTAAGTAAAAAAAAAAACACACGAGAAACAGTATTAAAAAATGTGACGACTAATGCAGATGTTATCACCCACATCATAAGCATTTGTCCGAAAATGTCATCATCTACCGATGAGACATAGTGTTGTAGCTAGAGCACTCAATAATGAAATCCGTCGGAAGGATAATCCTGATGACAAAGAAATGAGAACCTACAATATGGTTGAAGCGATAACCACTCATAATAAAAAGGAATAGTGGTGGAATGCAGCAGTGAATACCTCAATGAAATGCAAGCACAACAGACCTGAGATAACTGTGCACAGTTGTGGAAATTAGCGAACCAGCGGATATTAACATAAAGCTGAAGATCAGTGAAAAAGTGAACCCTTATACTGAACTATTGATAAATATGCAGTCACTTTATCCATATTACAAGCTCAGGTTTCTACCTGTAATTATCGGGGCCCTGGAATATGTAACGCACTGCCTAAATACCAATCTTGAGAAATTCGGCTTTTCAAATCCAGAAGGAAGAAAGCTAATTCGAACACTACATATCAAATCCATCACTGCAACTGTAAGAATCTGTTAAACTTTCCAGAAGTTTATCATTTGAATATATATGAGCAAGTCTAGATATATAACTTTATGCATGAGAATACACACATAAAACACATAAATCTCCACATTCATACATACATACATACATACAAAAATACATTGTTGTTAATGTTGAAATTCCAATGAAGGAACTTTGAATCTAGGTTAGTAACCGACTCTTTCTATATTGGCAAGAAATTTTGAAATAAAACTGTAACAATCACATGGATAGCCACATGCATACACACATACATACTACATCTTACGATTTAAAAAAATAGTGGCAATAGCGGTTAGCTTTTTTTTTTAAATAGAAGCTGATTACTTTTCACTTACGAACGCCATACATGTTTTTAATAGTTGTAATACGTTTTTTTATTTAGATATATCTAGTGAGTTATTTCTACTATTCTGTCTCCACTAGTTGCAAATGCACGGGTTGATTATTTTGATGCACACATTAGTTGTGTTGTATAGCTGCATACTATAGCTGTCAGTTGTGTAGTTTTCATGATGACGATGATGAAAATGATGATGGGGAGGAGGAGGGGGAGGAGGAGGGGAGGAGGATCAGCAAGAGGGGAGGTGGATGCTGCTGCTGCTGATGATGATCGTGAAGAGTTTATACAGAGACATTAGTTTATTTCTTATGATGTAATTCTCTTCAGAATTTAAATGAATTGGCAACTTTCATTTTTAATTCATGAACAAAGTCCCACAGAGAATAATTGCTTACGTAAGTTATAGATAGATTAGGTTTGAGTGGCAAAACAAGGGGAAAAGTGAAAGTTGATATTGGTTATTACCAAAAAGAAAAACAAATTTTAAGCTATAGAATATAATGCAAACACATATACGTTGATATCAAAGCTCTTGAATATATGAGTATATATATATGTGTGTGTGCGTGCGTGCGTGCGCGTAGCTGTGTGTGTATGTGTGTGTGGTTAAGTATATATGTGTATATGTGTATACCTGTATATGTATATACATACATGTGTTTATAAGCATATGTATATATATGTATATGTATATATATATATATATATATATATATATATATATATATATATATATATATATATGTATATGTATACGTATAGATATAAGTAAATATGCATAAATGTTTATTTTATTCCTCATATGTACATAGATATGTAAATATTCGTATATATTGTATTGTTTTATATATAATATATTACAGTGAGTAACGAAATTTTAATTTCTATTTTATTTTTAGTTTTCATTTATTCATTCATTTATATATTTGTGTCTTTGGTCAGTAACTGTTATTACCTTTTTGTCTTTTTCTCAAAATCGAAGGAAGTGACTACTATTCCCTTCAAACTTTGCTTTTGTGAACTGGATATCACTGTTTTGAAAGTAACCCATTTTCTATTACATTTCAGGCAGTTTCAGCGCCGAGTTGCTCAAGCAGATTACGGTTATAGCAAATATTCTGCTCAATACCAAATATTTGCTTGTCACTTAACCATATTGAGCATATCCGTTCGTGGCTGATGATACGCGCATCTCTGATCATGGACAGGAGTAGTGGGGAAGTATCATATCCATGTGTTGAGAGGGATTCATTGGGGTTTCAATAAATGTAGCAAAAGCAAAGTTTGAATTTTTAGGAGTCAAGAAATCGGAAATAACAGTTGCTACACAAGGACAGAAATCGTGTAACACCGTATTATTGTTATCCCCATCATTCTCAGCAGCAGCAACAGTAGTATGAATGTCTTTAGAATCGTCATTACTTTTTATTCCTCAGAGCACTCGATTTAACTTGCTCCGGTAAATTCTGTTAGAACGGACAGCAATCTGCTGTGAAGATCTCACAAGATCCCCCAGGGTCACTTTCTACGATTTATTAAACTTGGTATCCAGCTGTTAAGTATCATGAAATATATTTAACATCCAAGTACCAATCTAAATTTCCTTATTATCCCCAGTAGAGTAGCATTTCGAGCATGATCTATCCTCATATCAATTCGAATATCACCAAGATATTTCTCAAATCTGATTTTTATTTGCTCTGATTTCCCCTACAACTACTGTGTTGACAGTTACTCTCATCATTGCCCACATTCTTAGAAATTTTGACTTTTTTAATTTGTATTTTTCCACCTTTTCCAGTTTTTTGTCGCCTACGCGTGAGTCCCCAGTTATAATCTTTTTTTCCATTTTCCTTTTATCTAGCAGAACAATGTCTGGTCTTCGAGCATCTGTTTCAGTCACTGTGGATGGTAACATTTCGCAAAAATTTTGTATTCAGAGACGCCTTTCCTCATTATTATTATTATTATTATTATTATTATTATTATATTATTATTATTATTATATTATTATTATCATCATCATCATCATCATCATCATCATCATCCTCATCATCATTATTTGCAGCAGCAGCAGTAGTAGCATTAGTAGTAGTAGTAGTAGTAGTTAGTAGTAGTAGTAGTAGTAGTATGTTCCCTTTAAAAAACTATAATACCACCACCGACACCGATTCCACTTCCGTTTCGCACATTTGGTGCGACCAACTAATTTATATACACACGTTGTTTGCTGAGCGCTAAAGCACAACCAAGAGCAACATTCCACACAAACAATGTCGTGGTCTAAATTTGACACAAAAGAACTGAACACAGCTATTCACACAGTTACTTCAACTCTTAACAGAACCCTAAATACTAACACAATCCCCACGTGAAACCAACCAAAACCCCAACACAGTAAGTTTCTATCGCCCGACACCTTACTAATAATTAGTTTCCTCTAATCTTCATCTGTCATTATTCCTACATATTTACGTCTCCAATCTCCCTACATTATAAACCAATCATTATTTTACATATCTACACCATTGCCAAACTCAATACAATCCCCGAAAGAGACGAAGTATAGCACAGTCTGATGACGGTGAGAAAACCTGCCACTATCGAATTTCTCATTATAAAAGTGTAATCACTATCTTATCTACTTAAAATGTGTAGAATGATCTTTCAGTTTAAGTTTAAACTGTTTACATATATACAAATTAGAAATAAAAGAAGCATTAATATATATGCAAGTGTTTTCCTATGTATGAGTGTCCTTTATATTTTCGCGCGTGTGTAGAAAAATTTAGTAGTGATTATGTAGGAGATGGTTACATGTGTTCCAGGGACAATTCCAAAACTTTTAGTCAAAATATACATTACGAAATAGGCTTTTGCATACCACTTCATCAAAAACTTTTATGACAAAGAGTCATGAATATATTTGAAAGTGGCTTATAAAGAGTAAATGGCAAACATTCTCTGCATTGTTTATTTAATGTTCTTGCAAGAAAATATGCCATAAAAACACACAGCAAAAATAGTAAAAGATTAGTAAATGAAAGTTACATAAACAGAGCATGTTGACATTAGCAGAAGTCGTAACTTAAAGCAAAGACATGCTACTCATTTGAATATTTAAATAAAACATACAAAGCAGAAACGAACAGTCTCAAACACACATCTATCTATCTATCTATCTATATATATATATATATATATATATTATATATATATATAATTTAAGGTATCTAAGAGATACCTGCACGCTGGAAATAGCAGCCAAATCTTGCCTCTAAAACCACATTAAATGTTCATACAGCACCAGGAGAGAAGACAAAAGAACAAAATAAACTAGCAAAACAATTACTGGATAATTCCAAATCCTGGATTTCTGACTCTGCATAAGAAATGCCTTGCCTCATCAGTGGAATATACACAGCACATAAATACAAATATATATATATATATATAAAGTTAATCCAAACAAGAAAACATAGAAAAAAACACAGCAACGCGAGGACGTGAAACAATTAAAGTATTGTTTGACGCTCAGGAAAGAAGGGGAGGAGGGTTTAACGTTTCGAGCGGAGCTCTTCGTCGGAAACAAGGAGAAAGAAAGATATATATATATATATATATATATATTAAACTACGGATACTTACATATACGAACGTATACATACATATATATGCACGTATGCACACGGCCAGTTTAAATTGCCCGCCTAAAACTCCTCGTGCGATATGGTCAAAGTTATCGCAGTAAATATAATGACGAAATAAATATATAAATTAATATAATAAGGATACGATCGTTATTTAACTATCGAACTTATCAAGTGGCCACCATAGGAATAAAAACCTTCAAAGGTAATAATTATTATTAAAATTATAAATTAGGGTATCTAAGAGATACCTCCACGATGGAAATAGCAGCCAAAACTTGACTCTAAAACTTCATTAAATGTGGAGGTATCTCTTAGATATCCTAAATTATAATTTTAATAGTAATTATTACCTTTGAATGTTTTTATTCCCATGCTGGCCATTTGATAAGTTCGATATTTAAATAACGATCTTATCCTTATTTATATAAGTTTATATATATGTATCTATGTATCATCATCATCCTTTAACGTCCGCTTTCCAAGCTAGCATGGGTTGGACGATTTGCCTGAGGTCTGGTGAGCCAGACCCCAATCTGATCTGGTAGAATTTCTACAGCTGGATGCCCTTCCTAACGCCAACCACTCCGAGAGTGTAGTAGGTGCGTTTACGTGCCACCGGCATGAGGGCTAGTTTGGTGGTACTGGCAACGGCCACGCCCAAATGGTGCTTTTTGCGTGCCGCCTGCACAGGAACCAGTCCAGCGGCACTGGCGACGACCTCGCTCGAATGTTTCACGTACCACCAGCAGAAGTGCTAGTAAGGCGACGTGGTAACGATCACATTCGAATGGTGTGCTTAAACGTGCCATCGGCACGAAGGCCAGCTTGTTGCTCTGGCAACGATCTCACACGTATGGTACTCTTAGCGCTCCACTAGCAACAGATGCCAGTCACCGAGTTTGATTTCGACTTCGATTTCACTTGCCTCAACTGGTCTTCGCAAGCAAAGTTTAGTGTCCAATGAAGAAAAGGCACGCATAAGTGAGCTGGTTACACCCCTAGCATAGGCCGCAATGTTATGGTCACACTTGCGCTTGCCGAGTCTTCTGCATCACATCATATTTACAGAGGTCCCGGTCACTAGTCATTGCCTCGGTGTGGCCCAATATTTGATGGTCATGCTCCACCACCTCATCCCAGGTCTTCCTCTTCCACAAGTTCACTCAACTGCTAGGGTGTGGCACTTTTTCACACAGCTAACCACATCCATTCTCGCCACATGACCATACCAGCGCAGTCGTTCCTCTTGCACACACACTTAGGTCCAACCTTTCTCTCAGGGCACTAACACTCTGTCGAGTATTCACACTGACATTACGCATCCATCGGAGCATGCTGGCTTCATTCCTTACGAGTTTACGCATATCCTCAGCAGTCACGGCCCATGTTTCACTTCCATGTAGCATGGCTGTTCGTACACATGCGTCGTACAATCTACCTTTTATTCTAAGCAAGAGGCCCTTTGTCACCAGCAGAGGTAAGAGCTCTCTGAACTTAGGCCAGGCTGTTCTTATTCTAGCAGTTACACTTTCAGTGGACCCTCCCCCGCTACTGACTTGGTCACCTACTTAACGGAAGCTATCAACTACTTCTAGTTTTTCTTCCTAGAATGTGGCGGAAGTTGTTCTCTGCACATTTTCAGTGTTATTTATAGCTCCCGAGCATCTGCTACATATGAAAACTATCCTCCCAGTTAGCCTTCCTTTGATATTGCTGCACCTCTTATGTGTCCATAGATTACACTGGGTACATCTTATAGCGTTTCTACCTACGCCTTTTCCACAGATCGAGCAGGGCCATCTACCTGAAGGGATTTGTGGTTTGCCTGCCTTCCTACTTATTAGAACTTTTGTCTTAGCTAGGTAGACTCTAAAGCCCTTCGATTCTAATCCTTGTTTCCACACTTGAAACTTCCCCTCTAATTCTGTTAGTGACTCAGCAATTAGAGCAAGGTCATCAGCAAAGGAGCTCTCAGGGGCATCCTGTCTTGAATTCCTCCATTATTGCCTAGAGAACTATGATGAATAGGAGGGGGCTGAGGACTGAACCTTGATGGACCCCTACCTCTACCCGGAATTCTTCACTGTACTCGTTGCCAAGAGCTTGATACCTCTGTAATTATTTGTATCTAAAGCGTCTCCTTTTGTTTTGTAGCAGTTGACTATATATAGTGCTGCTACACCAATCATTGGGTATGACTTCTTCGTGTATCACTTGGTTAACTATTCGGGTGACCAGGCTAATGCCGACACTGCCAGATATTTTGAGCATCTCTGCAGTAATTCCTGAAGGGCCTGGGGCTTTGCCTGTCGTCATACTTTTAATTTCTTTAACTACCAAGGTACTGTCAACTCGGAT
>NC_042998.1:130343810-130346310 GCF_006345805.1 Octopus sinensis | reverse complement strand
TATGTGTGTGTGCGTGTTCTTGCATATCTATAGTGGGAGGAATGTGTATACATGTACATGTACTTACATTAAATTGTATGCGCATGTAACCTAGATCTGTATATATGGATATATAAAAGTGTGTGTATATGTGTATGCATATATATATGTTATATATATGTGCGTATATATGTTTGTGTGTGTACAAACGTATATATACATACATTTATGCATGCATAAATACGTATATACATATGGATGTGTGGAGACCTATGAATCTATCTTTGTATGTATATGTATGTTTGTGTACGTGTATGTGTGAGAGTGTGTATAAGTGTGTATACATATTTTTGCGTATATATGTGCTTTTGAGTATACATGTTTCTTCATATGTATATGTATGTACGTGGAGTGCAGACGCGTGTGTATGATTTAAACGTTCGCTTCTCAATCGTAGTTACCAGTATAAAATATCTTGTGCCATTTTGGGCTGTTTTCCATTAAAATGCCGTCGCTTTAACCCATGCGTTTTCAGTCAAATTTGCCTGACTAAAATATTCTGGAAGCCTATGTGATTGGTTATGACTTATTCAGAAGAGCCAACTTTATTTGCATGCTGTGCAATGCTTAATGGCGACAAGAAATATTTTAGATGAACTCTTCTCTGAGCTTCACTATCCCACATACTCATGAATGTGAGGAAAATCAGCAAGTCGAAAACTGACTACCGATCTTTCAAAAGCATGCAGCATTCCTCATATGGGCATGTGTGCAAATCTGTACATACGCATATTGAACATGTGTACAGCACACGAGTGAAATACTAGTGTTGCCGTTTACGTGACGTCACTGTTTAACTTGCCTTTGCCACATACTATATAAGAACCGTTGTAAAAATGTATATGTTTCAAAAACCAAGAACAGCAACGACAAAATCAATAATGGTATCCAGGAAAACAATAACAGTAATCGGATTAAACAGAAAAAAAAATATATGACGGTAAAAGAACAAGGAAGTGCGGTTTTGGTGGAAAGAGATGATAGGCGTGATGTGAAAGTAGATCAGTTTGGTTTTGTGGTTTGTGAAGGTGTGAGCTAATGGGTTAGCACCTCGTTTGTGGAATGTTCACTAGCTGACTGCTATGCAAGTAAGAGAAATGAGTCTTAGCGTTATTTAGCTGCAAAGTTCTGACACTGAGGAGGATATTTTCATACAGGAATTCTTCTGTAGAAGAAACAGTTTATATATAATATCCAGTCTTCTCTTTTTTTTCATATTGTATACTTATGTAAATTGTATTTATTGTCTTTCCTTTACCTCCTTAGTATATTAAGTCAGGTGCTCGACTTAGACGATCAAATTTTCTCATTTTGTATTTTTTATTGATACACATGTCTTTTTATCAGAATTTCAACAAACAATATATATAAATATATGTAGTTGTGTGCGTGCATGCGTGTATGTATGTGTATGTGTCTATGTATTGATATCAATATATACATACATACATACATACATACATACACATATACATACACCCATACATGCATGCCTACGCACACACTTCGTTTTGCATTTCGTTTCTAACATTCTTAGTATGAATTCTTATGTCAAAGCAAATTTTGTGTTTGAGGAGGTCATTACGCCAATAATAATAATAATAATAATAATAATAATAATAATAATAATAATAATAATAATAATAATGATAATAATAATAATATAATAATAATAATAATAATAATAATAATAATAATAATAATAATAATAATAAACACGCACTGGTTCAGTATCACTTCTTTCTTGTTGGTTAATTCGTTAGCCCCTTGTGGGTAATAAAGAAACATATATACATGCACTATACACACACACACACTCACATATGTTGATACTCTTATTTATATAAACATGTGTAAATATATAAAAGTATGCAGGTTTGATGCATATGCATATACATCAGATGATGCATATATCGCTATTACAAAAAAAGGACACACTTGAATACATATTTAAGCACTCTAGTACAAGAAATATACGAACCGTTTATAGTTACGTCCGGATACCTTGCGTTCCTGGCAAGCTGATGATCCTAGAAGTAAATACGAACTCTTCATCAGCGGAAGTACGTTGGAAATAGTAAGATTATCTTTCTCTTTACCTGCTGCCACTGCGTCGGCTTGGACGATGAAGGTTCCAATTGGAACCTTCATCGTGGAATTAACGCAGTGAGCACTCCACAGACACTTGCACCCTTAACGTAGTTCTCTGGATGATTCAGCGTGACACAGAGTGTGACAAGGCTGGCCGTACGTGTTATAGGTACAACACATTTTTACCAGCTAAGTGGATTGGAGCAGCATGAAATAAAGTGTCTTGCTCAAAGACACAACGCTTCGCCGAGAATTGAACTCAACACCAATCTGAATACGCCAACCACGAAGCCACGAACATTCACTCTTTACATAAACTGTATTGCAAAACTAAAACAGTGTTACGTTTTATTAACTGAATTTATATCTT
>NC_042998.1:130328810-130338810 GCF_006345805.1 Octopus sinensis | reverse complement strand
TGTGTTTGTGTATGTGTGTGTGTGTGTGCGTGCGTGTGTGTTTGTACGAATGTTTATCCATGTGGATGTTTGTGTATTTATATTTCTTTAGTTCATTTATACTTTGCATTTCTTGTATTCATTAAACATATAATTGTTTCTGATTTAGTAATAAGTTCTGAATTTCGAAGGAAGGTCTTATTCGATGACATCGACCGGGGTATTTCTCTGACAAAGTATTTAATCTATCCTAGAATGAAAAAAATCACAGTTGATCTATGCAGGATTTGAACTCAGATACTTAAAATCCGGAACAAATAATGCGAAACATTTTTTCCAATACTCTTAGTTATTATTCTGCCATTCCGATACCTTTCCTTAGCAAAAAAAGTTTTCTTATATAGGCATGAGACCAGCAATTTTGAGGAAGGGATCTATTTGATGCTATTTATACAGTATTTGACCATATTTTATCACAACTACCCCACCCCAACAAACAAAATGATTATTTTGCATATGACTTTCACTTTCTGAAATTTTAGTCGTGATCTGCATGGTTATCGTAGAAGAAGTAATGATACAGCTGCTGGTTATAAGTTCTTTTGAGGGGAAGGTGGGGAGGATGTAATTGACAATATTTTCTTTTATGTTAAGATGATTGGGTGTGGTTCTAGAGAAAATTTTGGCTGATAAATTTAGCAAGTCAAGTCGGCATAGAGGGCCCTTTGTTAGCTTGTCTGAATACAAGTAGTTTCTGCGCTTTTTTTTCCCGTTAAGTATTCTGCCAGCACACCACCTTTCTGTAAATAAATAATGGAAGTTCCTGCGAGCAAACAATGAAACCCATCACTCAAATCACACCCTATTGCCTAAAGAGGTGTTCGGTATGCTGGAGAATGTGGAAGCTGATGAAATATACGATGGTTATTTTGTTTATTTCACAACTGGGCATTTCTGATTTGAGTAACCTATGACAAATGCATTATATTGATGTTGAACTCATCTTTTTTGTCATATCAAGAAATACATTATTCAATAATCTGCTATGAGAAAAAATTGGCTCTATTTCTAGCATGCCATGCATTAAGTTATAAGATGTTCACGTATTTATCTGATGCTTAGATTCATGCCTAGATAAAATCCCAGTCTGTAAATCACATCGTATAGTCGGATAATTGAGTGTGTGTATTCTGATTTTCTCTTCTACTGAGATAAATTTGGGACCCAAATATATTTCAAATAACGGTTTCAAAATCTAGCTCAGAACCGTTAGTTTTTGAGGAGAGGGTGAAATCGTTGACATCAACCTCAGTGCTCGACTGGTACTTAGTTTAGAGGCTCTTAAAGGATGAAAGGCAATGTCGACCTCAGTGGGATGCGAAGTCAAAACGTAAAGACAGATGAAATGCTGCAAAGTTTCTTGTCCGGAGTACAAGTTCTGGCAGCTCGCCGCCCTACACATGTTTCATATAAGGATAAATAATGTCAACAAAAGTTAATGACATTTCATTGAAAGTGTGCCTATAATCTGAGTAATCCGCTCCACTAAACAACAGACAGGAAAATGCTTCAAATTAAAGAGATTGTATGTAGTCGTTCCACTCATTTGAAATAGCAGCCGATTTCCCTCTAATCACACCGCCTCGTTTAAAAACAATAGCAGGAGATATATTGGATAATGAAGACCTAGCTACCTAAATTCAAATCATAGGAGGGATGTAATGTCTTTGATGTTAAGAGTTCTTGATCAAATATGACTTTGAGAAAATAGCATAGAAAGAGGGCATGAATGAATAATTGAAGTTTTACTTCTTCTCACTCGTCATTATTTTCTTTTTATTCTTCTCTTAATGTGGATTGACCATTAATTATTTTTCACCCAACTTTGACAGGAAATGAACTCAGTAAAAAAATGTGACTCAAATATATACCATACCGCATTTTTATTTAGTATTCAACCATCGACAAACACAATTAATATCTCTCTTATCATTGGGAATGCTCTCCTCTTAAAAACTACTAAGCCTATGAACATATAATCACATAATATTTCTGAATGCTCGTGAGATTAAGGGAGTAGTTCAGATTAATGATATTGATATTTTCCATACCATATATACTGCTTCAGGCAATGCAGTTTTATCTATGTAGTTGCTTTCGAATGCTGAAAGACTTTCTGGGTTAATTCTTTAGTTTTAACTCATAATATCCAAATATAACAAGCATGATTAGAATTATTTGGGGATTCATGACCAAAGGTTCACAATCACCATTTCTATGTATTTGTGCTAGAATAAATTTTGTTTTTCTCCTCAATTCAAGTATCCTAAAGTTCCCCTATGTAACAGGGCGCAGAGTGTATCAGCCCCAATAGGACTGTCGTCAATGTTGTAAAAATAGGGATATTCATACGGTGTATCTACTGCAAATGTCTAACAGCTATCGGTGATAATTTCGGCAGAATCGTTAGCATGTAGAACAAAATGATAAGCAACATGAAATAGAAAGGACCGTTATACTTTCACCTTCTAAGGCGAGTTATTCTTCTGTCCTTTAATTTAAAATAATAACTGTTGTTTGCCTTTGAAAATATTATCTAAGTGAATCTGTTTTTGTTGTACATTTGATTAAGTCAACCTAGTTCCTGTTCCTGAAACTGCTAGTTCGTTCCTTGTATCTTACATATAAAATTGAAAAAATAATTTGTAAAATATTGTTTTGGAAAAAATAATAATTTAAATCTAGTTCTAAAGAATTGCCAACTAGTCAACGGGAGGAGGTAGAGAGAGGTGATTCTGAAATGAAAATGGATTTTGTTATTCAAAATGTCCCCTATTTCACTCATTCTCATTAATAGAGACTCGCCGCGTTTGAATGACCAAGGTTCAAAATGTAACATCATTGGCACCACTGTGACAGGGTACAGTAAGAATAATAGTAATTATAACAACTATACGCCAAAAGGAAACAATAGCACCTTGACAAAGATCATGATCATGATCATCAAAAGCTTGAAATTAACAAGAACACCGCCAGTAATTTCTCAATCACTAGCATTCGTACTACACACAAACATTGCCTCCAACACAACAACTAATCACACCTATTGCATGAGTAGGTAGTGAGAAAGTCACAAATTCTGCTGCTAGCTCAAGCAGCAACACTAGCAAATTTGTTGCCATCTAAATCAGCCGCATGATTAGCAAAATAAATAGTAAAATATGTCGTCAGACCCCAGGACATTTTTAAAGCCTAGTACTTATTCTATCAATTTGTTTTTGCCTAACCGCTCAGTTACGGAGATGTAAGCACATCACTGGTTATTAAGCTGTGATAACAGCTGTGACGGAGGGACAAACACAGACACGAAGACACACACACACATAGATATATACATACATATATATATATATATATATACATACATATATATATATGGCTTCTTTCATTTGCCGTCCATTAAATCCATTTACAAGGTTTTGGTAGGCCCGAGGTTATAGTGGAAGACACTTGCCCAAGCTTCTTACCACACGGCCACGACAGCACCTTTAAAGGTATTTATGGTTTTGTAAATCTTTTGCATTATGCAGTTTGATGTTTCAATTAGACGACTTTTCTACTTTAAATCATTGAATACATTTGGAAATGACTTATCTGCAGTCATTTGGAGTACTTCCGATTCTAGGAGCTTTCAAGCTGTATGTATTTTCTGAAATATTGTTTATTTCTTAGCTCGTTTTCCTTTTACAGTGTTCTGGTGTCGAACTTCATTCTTTGTCTTTTTTTACAATTTTGTATAAGATCCTAATGTATTTTCCCTTCCTCAAAAGTATTCTACGTTTTGTTATTGACATTTCATTATTTTCAACTGGTTTCTAATGACTATTTGTCTTCTGGCTTCTTTTTTTCAATGCCTTTTTGATTTTAATAAAGTTCTGTGTTTTTTTTATGGTTTAGCTAGTTCTCATATCTTAAGACGTCATTTGGTTTTGGGTAATTCATATTATTGTAGTATGTTTATCTTGATTAATGTATTTTCCTTGCCGATATCATATCTTTCTCAGAATATTGTTTTTCCACAAAGTTTGCAGGGGTTTATAGATTCTTATATAACAAATGTTAACAGGTACCCACTTTTTTTCTCACTACAGCAGATGCTGTATGTACATTGAACAGTTTGTTTATTCCAGTATTGTTATTAACATATGTTGGCATGTTTATTGTTGTTCCTATTTTATCATTCAGATTCTTCTTCAGGGTTTTTTCTGTTTGTTCATAAGAAGATCTATCGATGTTAATTCTTGAATATTTCCATCTTTAGATTATTGTCATATTCAAAATTTCTTTCTAGCTTCAGATCTGTCTCGTATTTAATTGTATTTATACCCACTTCTGCTTTTGTTGCTAGGTGTTTCTGTAGGGATGCCAGTATTTATATTTGTGGGTTTATATTATTTTCATTGTATCTTTTGCTTACGCTCGTCTATCTTCCAGAATTATATTTCAATATTTATTCTTTAACAATTTTAATGATTATTTTATTTCCATTTTGAATTGATTTGTTCACTTTTATTCATTTTTCCCATTTTCAATATACATTCCTCCTTTGCATGTTCTATTCACTTATGTAGTATTTGTGTAAGTGTCTTTCTGATGTTTAATATCATTTTTGTCCAGGCACGTGTATTCTTCAATAAGCTGACATTTGGGGATCAGAGATAATTTTAGAGTAAGTTAATTTTCTTTCCAGTATATATGAGTATACTGCGATAGCCTGCTTTTCTTTCAATTGGAGTTAACTTATGTACATTAGACATATATTCTCGTAAGACGCATTATGCCTATTCGTATATGGTCAGGCCTTGACATGTAGAGCGCCTTTGCTTTTTCTTAGATTGCTATTATTTTCATTGATTATCAGTGTTTTGCGTATTTTGTTTTAGTTCATGTTCTTTTCTTGGAGTACACTTAGTACTTCAATTATTATTGATGTTGGTCTTTTTTTTTCACAATCACGCACCAAACATATTTCCCTTTCAATATCCTTGTAATTTAATAGATTTATGGTTTCCTTTCAGGAGGTATTATAATAAGAAAAAAATCGACATCTCAAAAGATATTTTAGTTCTTGAACTTTGTTATTATAGATAGACTTTCTCTAGATATGATTTCTTTTTTGGTTGGGTATGTCCTAAATACTTCATATTTCCTGTTTGTAACGTGTGAATATCTCACCTCAATTTTCAAGTAAAATCGTCGACCTATTACCCAGTTGATATAGCTGTCCACTTGATCATGTCTTTGGATTATTAGACATTCACATAAGAAAGATTAACAAATGATGTGGTCAACTCTATCAGCTAAACGATTGCATTGTCTATTCTAGTTATTTAACTCTTGTTGCTTCAATTGGCTCATGTAGTTCATTGGAGACTAGGTTATCTGCGCTACAAAAATCGGAGCTACTACAATTTTCTGTTTTTACACTATTGTTAATTTTTATTCTGGTCTACTTTCTTGCAGGATATTAGCAATAGAATATTGTTCATTTACATATCATTATTTCACATATTTTAAAAATATCTTTCGATTTTATGCATTGAATATTTCGTCCTTACTGTGCTTTCTTTGTATGTATGCATATATGCATTGGCAGTTATTTTTTCTGTCATGCGGGGAGATGAATTTGAGAAATGCGTTGTATGGTGGCCTGTGCAAAGCTTGGAGTATTGAGAGAAGTCACCTTTCTTCCCTATCAAGTCCTCATTGACTTTTTCAAGTTTTACTCGGAAAGGAAGGTGAAAGTGTAGCGAGTTATCCTTTCATATCAAAAGGTGGGTGATTATGGTGAAAATGGTAACAGTCTACGTTCGTACTCTAATCATGCACTTGTAGATCGGGAACAACAGTTTCGAATGGGGGGAACTTTATTGGTTATAGTAATCTTGGATCTGTAAGTATCTTCATATTACCCTATGGAGGCGCTCGTATTTGTGAGCATTGATATGATCAATTTATCCATATAGTTATTTTAACTTAATGTATTTTACATCTTTCCGTTTTTCTTCTTTCTTTTGGAATCTCCCTATAGTATTTTAACTGCTTGCAAGAGTGAATTTAACTCTACCTACACAGATAATCCTGCCTTATTTCACGTCTGCTCAATTATAGACTAATTGAAGATCCGCATCAGAAGTAAAGGCGCAATTCATTTCGGAAAGGATGTTTGTTGGTATCACCATCATTATTATGAGTTTGTAGGAGACTGAGAACTAGACGCTTTGATGATCCCAATAAATTTATGTTATACATTAGTTTGCAAGAACATCGAAGCGACTGTGATAACGTGTCGATAAGTCAGTATTTCTAAGCCAAGTCGTACCTGACTCCAAAATGTAATGTTTTGTAATAAAATATATATATATATATTAGCAAGCTTAAGTAAATGGCGATTCTTTATTGAAGCAACCAAAAACGTTACAGGTACACGTTTCCTGACTCCCATAACATAATGCTATGCACACTTTCGGGAACCGGATTTAAATTCGCAACCTAAATGGAGGTAATAAAAATAATTCAAAATCATTTCGTCCGGTGCTTCACCACTTCCACACGCACATAATTCTTTGATCATCATATAATATATATGATAATGACATAGCTAACATCGTTGCCTTTGCTATGACTACTGATTATGATAGCTCTGATACGTCTGCTGCCGAGTGCAACTAACATCACCATCGATTAATCGATATCTGAATTGATTTCTTTAGATTATTGCCTTTTATCTCAAATCGAGGCTATTCAAATTACCTCAGGAGAATGAATAGGAATGCCAGTTTTCAGTACACGTCAGTCAATGATTGCGATTTCTGAAACACTATTTACCATGGTTAGAGAAGGTATAGAATTCTAAGTCAGCGGAGATCGTGTTATTATTAAAAGATTCTGGCATAAGAATTGGTCGACATATTTATTTATCATGTATATATGTATATATTTATTTATTTATTCACTTCAGATGCTTCTATAATTTATTAATACATTTTCCATTATTTTTTTTAGCCAGTATTTAAGAGGATTGGAAGTTATTGGAAGAAAATGTATTCAGGTTATGAATATTCATCTCACCCTGTGTGACAGAGTGCCTCGTGATTTCCACTATTGATTTGGAATTTTCCCTGTTTTGTAATGTTCAACACTTTTCTGCTTGAGTATATTGGGTATTTTCCTTGCTTACTTGGTATAGAACTCTGTGTGTGTGCGCGCGCGCGTGCTTGTGTGTGAGGGAGTGGGTGAAAAAGTAATTTCTAAAAGTTAGTTTGCATCAATTACTACATTCTTACGGCATTTGCAATATTATTTTTTTAAGTGATAAACAAGTGTCTCTACAAGGTATCGGATCGGCGAGAATGCCACTGATGATTTTACTGGTCTTGACTGATTTCCGACGATTTCACAGCGCTGTCTTCAGTAATGTCGAAAACTGCCACCTCAGGCAAGACTGACGAAACAAATCCTTGACATATTCTCCTTTGAATAACTTTCGCTACTGCGGACATTATTGCAACGATTATCAAACTTAATCCCTATTCAGTAGTGGGCTCTCATAAGTTCCCCAGCATGTATAATGAAGGAGTGCTGACGATGACTTGACTATCCTCTTGCAAAATACTGGAAGGATTCGCTGAACTCTGGTGTTATTTTCAGACATTGCTTCTCCAGTCATATCGTCTCTGTTTTTAAATTGCTCGCAGTGAAATTACCACGCGGCCCCATTAAACTTTCTCGTCATTGAAGTGCAACGGAGAATTATGTGATCACAAAGCCCTCCGGGACAAAAGGCCTTCTTGATTCCAATTAACATGCTTTCCATGATAGCAGAGATTGCCCAACATCGTTCCTGTATCACACTGATGACAAAGTGCATGCGCTGAGAGAAAACTATAACACAGATGTAATTTACCTTGACTTCCCTGAAGCTTTCGGTGAAGTCGCCTACAGAGTTCCCTTGAAGAAATTATCCAATATCGGAGATTGTGTAATCTATTGTACTTAGATCTCGACGTATTCTAATCGTCGGAAATCAGTCAAGACCAGTAAAATCAGCAGTGGCATTCCCCCGACCCGATACATTGTAGATACACTTTTGTCTATCATTTCAAAAAATAATATTGGCAATGCCATAAGAATCTACTAGTTGATGCAAACTAACATTTAGAAATTACTTTTTCATTCACTTCTTCACATACAAGTAAGCGCGCGCGCACACACACACACACAGAAGAAGAAGAATTAGTCCTAAGCTAATTTGTAATGAAATTTTGGGATTGTGTCTTTTTCATTTACATATACGTATGTAAAAATGTATGCGTGTGTATTTATATATATATATATAGGGAGAGGAGTTGCTGCGTGGTAAGAAGCTTGATTCCCAATCACATGGTTCCGGTTTCAGTCCCACGGAATGACACCTTGGGCAAGTGTCTGCTACTATAGCCTTGGATCGACTAAAGCCTTGTGAGTGGATTTTGTAGACGGAAGCTGAAAGAAAACCGTCGTATATATATATATATAATATATATACACACACACATATATATATATATATATATATATATATACACACACACACACACACACATATATATATATATATATATATATATATATATATATATATATATATCGAGGGTATGAGAGGCATTGGTGTCAAGAAAACCCAAAGGTGTCAGATAATGCTGAGTAAGTGCTATGGACAGACTATAGTTAAGCTCCAGGTTCGATAATGATACGAATGAGAAGTCCAACGTAGGTCATGTAATAGCGTGCATATATATAAAAATTAACAGTATGAGATACAAAATCTAAGGCTGTGAATAGTTTTCAGAACATTTATAAGGAGAAGGTCTTACAGCTGTTTCCCGGATATTTTATATATCCCTTATTCTGAGACAGTGTGAGAATGTTTAAGTAATGGTTATTATACAGAAGATATCAAATGCAAAAAAGCGGGGGAATGAAATCAGACGTGAGATACGTAAGGATATTATATTTGCAGTCTGTTTTCATGCCTCTACTTCACTCTGTACTCACTCTCTATAATAACTATTACTTAAACATTTTCCCAGACCATATCTGATGAAGGGATATATAAAATAGCTCGGGAGTAGCTGTAATATCTCTTTATGAATGTTATGAAAACTATTCACAGCCTTGGATTTTTCATCTCATTCTGTTAATTCATACACACACACACACACATACACACACACACACACACAACACACACACACACATATATATATATATATATATATATGTATATATATATTCAGTTTAAATTTATATTATATATATATATATATATGTATGTATAGAAATTACCAGTAAATCTACCAGTAAATAATTGTTGGTTTTTTTAAAAAAAGCATTAAAGCTATTATTTACTCTTATTATATGACTAATTGGAATTTTCACTCCCTTACGACAACCTATAGTTTCTATCTCTAAAGAACTATTTTTGTGATACGCATGGTAAAATTTTGGTGGGAAAATTTACGGATTCAATCGTCTATATAGGTTTGGCCAATGCTTGCTTTCTTCCACAATTTCGATGTCGCCTGATCGAGAAGTAGAGGTAAGTAGCATATGATAAATCTATTTTAGTGGAGGTTTTGATATTTCATTATATTCCTAATCTAGAAAAGCGTTCGTAAATAACCGTTAGACTTTGTTTTCGTTATTTCTTCCTTCTGTTTTGCATATGTGAATTACAGGGATATGTCGTATGTGGAGTCTCATTTGTAGAAAATAGAAATAAACAGTCTTTGACTGCTATTTCTAATTTTTTCGGTATGTGGCTAAGCAACCTGTTGCCAGCCTCTTTTATTTATATACTAGCAGTATCGCCCGGCGTTGCTCGGGTTTGTAAGGGAAATAACTATATAAGCATTTTTAGAGATGTAAAGTATAATAGCCATCTCAATATGGCTAACCACAAAGGGGGTGGTGTTACCGT
>NC_042998.1:130213810-130323810 GCF_006345805.1 Octopus sinensis | reverse complement strand
AAGTGTACAATGTGTAAATACATACACCTACATTAATATGCATACATGTGCATGCGTATGCATGTATGGTGTGTTGAAACATTGTAAACTGGAAGCTTTACCGTTAAGATACGCGAATGTCTTCAATGTCCCTGAATAATATTATTATTATTAGTCAAATAACCCACGAAATAATGAACTGAATATTCGGTTATTGAAACAATCATTTAGTCAAAAGATAAATCAATCGGTTTCTCGGTGACCCTAAGAATGGCATTCCATATTTGCAAGTGGTTTGTGAGACGATATTCAGGTTCACACAAAAAAGGCCTAGAGAGTACAAAACTACATTTGAGGATAAAATTATGAATCATTGGTTAGTTACTTTCAATTGCAATTATATTGTATTAAATGTGCCGTTCTTAGGTTTTACTCTTGTATTATGTTTCTTAATTATCTTTATATTTTGATAATAGATTTAATTATTGTGGTGTTGCTGCAAAGAGGTTGACACGATAGCCTTGGCATGGGAATTGTGTCAGGTGGCGGACGAGTTTTTACTCGGCCCCTACTTTTTTCAGTAGTAAATGGGTTGGTCTGACATCCGCCCGTAGTACTAGTATTACATCTGTAATACAGCGTCAAATGAATATATTTCCTAAGGAACAGTTATCGTTTATGGATTAGTATATCTTAGACCAGTGGTTCCGAACCTTTTCACAGTGGTTCCCAACAGTGGCTCCCAACCCAACCATTTTATGTAAATGTGCTTTCCTTTGGACCCCTTTTAATATGCTTATCCTTATATGTATCTATATATATGAAATTTAGTATTTAGTTCACGGACATCAAGTAATATTTTTGCGGACCCCAGGTTGGGAACTACCACAGACATAGATGTTGATTTCTTGTCGCCCTGCTCATATTCACAGGATATACAGGCCTTTGCCTGTATAAACAGTAGCGAAATTCTTTCATTCCTACCCATATCGTTTACACAGTACACTAATTCTGTATTTTTTTATGTTATTATGCTGATGCAGATCGTCTTTGCCTTCCGAGAGCCCAAGGATATCGAGGCTTGATCTCATTTGAAATCTCTTTCAAAAATACCGCAACTGGGCTGACTAAATATCTTGAAACATCTAACGACTGGATAATAACACTAGTTGAAAACCATGAAAGACGTAATAAGCATCATTCTCTCAATAAGGAGAGCAAGAAATTCACTAATGAGTTCATGAATAATACCCAGGTTAAGCAACATAATGCCAGTGCGCAACTGATGCTGCAAAGAAGGTGAAATCAAATAGCAAAGAAAAATCATTCGAACAATTGGCTGATAGTCGGGAACAAAGACCTCTGCATGTGACCCATAGCACACAAGCTGATGTAGACCAGAAGCACACTTATTAGTGATTACAGAGCTCAGGTAGAGAGCGAAGGATGTATCTTGGCTGCTCAAGATCAGAGCTTATTGACACAGTACTACCAAGCCAATATGATGAAAACTGGAGGAGACCGAAATTACCGATTCTGCGATGATAATATTGAAACATTGGACCATCTAATCTCTGGATGTAAGGTTTTAGCACCTGTAGAGTATAAATGAAGGCATGACAGAGTTGACCAATATCTACACTGGATTATATATCGGTATTATAAAATCAAAATTGCTGATAATTGATAGAAGCACCAGACTGAGGCTGTAATTGATGGAGAAAATGCAACGACGCTTTCGGTCTTTCCAATACATAATGACCGAACCATCGATATTGTTGTGAAAGACTAAAACAATGAAATCTCTCTATTGATTGACATGAGCATACATTATGATCATAATATTTCGGCAAGAGAATTTGATAAGCTAGAAAATATAGAGATTTGCTGACTGAAATCGAAAAAATGTGACACCTAAGACGGTTACAATAGCTGTGATTGTAGGAGAACTTGGGATGATCAAATAAAGAACTGAGAAATATTTGAGAATGATCCCTGGCTTATCATCCATGCAGAATGTGCAAAAGATTGTCTTCTCTCATACATTAGCGTATTAAGAAGAGCATTGTCGCTGTGAATTTTCTTTCCTTTTCCCTTTATTTTCTTTGTTTTTTCTTCTTTCATTTACTTTCTCTCTCCCCCCCTCTCTCTCTCTTTCTTCTACCTCTTTTTTCTGTCACATGACTTTATAAATGTTCAGTATGGCTCACAATGAATTTCTTAGCCCTACGTTTTGGGAAGACACTCGGCAAGGATTGGAAGCAAAAATTGAAAGTTGCTAATGATAAAAATAATAACAACAAATAATACACATCTACATTTGTTCCGTTTCAAACTCTAAGCTACCATTATATATGTGTGTGTGTAGTGTGTGAGTGTATATATATATATATATATATATATATATATATATATATATATATATATATATATATAGATATAGATATAGATATATATACATATATAAGTATATATATATATTTGAGTATATATATATATATATATATATATATAGATATAGATATAGATATATATACATATATAAGTATATATATATATTTGAGTATATATATATATATATTATATATATATATATATATATATAGATATAGATATAGATATATATACATATATAAGTATATATATATATTTGAGTATATATATATATATATATATATATATATATACATACACATACATACGTCCATATAAAAAGAACTAGCAAGATAGATTGAGAGGGGTAAGAGTGGCATGTCTAAACCCTGATATCTAGGAACAGGAGAAGATTCAAAGGAAACATCACGGGTGGGCTCATCTACTGAAATGCCGCCGAGCGTTTTATCCTTAGCCGTTAGCGAAAGAAAAAATCTAATCAGAAATGTCGCTTTCATCATAAACAGTAATTTTTCAATGTCCGACACCGGCATGCCTTTGACAGTTCTGTCTTCCTACCACATTTTCTGTTCAATCTTTCCCCTCTCTTCTCTCTTCCTCTCTCTTCCCCTCTTCCAGTCTCTTCTCTTCTCTCTTCCCCTCTCTTCCTCTCTCTGTGTCTCTTCTCTGTATTCTCCTCTCTCCTCCTCTCTATCTCTCTCACTATCTATCTATCTTATCTATCTATCTATCTATCTATCTATCTATCTATCTATCTATCTATCTATCTATCTATCTATCTATCTATCTATCTGTTTTATAACAATCTATTTATATATCTAGCTATCTGTCAGCAATTTATCAATTAATAAATCTCTCTCAATCCTCACTCTTCATACACACACACACAAATATATATATATATATATGTATGTGTGTATGTGTGTGTGTGTGTATGTATGTACGTGTAGGCACATATTCATAAGAATGTGCGTTTGCATATGTATGTATGTGTGTAACCAGCTATCTCTTCCAACTCACTGTAAACGTTTACATATTTTGTATTACATTCTCCCGCTGAGTTTTATCTTTCATTTTCGTATTCCAAACAATAGCTGTTTACTTTCTGTTATATTAATGCTATTGTACTTTTCACAATGTATCAACTCTTTTTAATCCATATATATCTAACACTCCCCCTTTTTTATTTCCACCGTTCTCTTCCTCTCTGCCTTTATATTCCCTAAACACTTATCATTATATATATTTATCGGCCTGTTGAATTATTCCATATAACATATTGTATTTTTCTTCTTATATACTCATATTTCAATTTATCATTATTTCTGTCCATTCACCCATCTCTAAATCAGCTTTGCCTTATCTAATATTTCTCCTACTCTATATCTCTTACCTATTATGAATACAGCTCTCCAAATAATTCTTAATGTATTGCCCTTTTTACTTCACAATAACGACATGCAATAAATAGTTCACTAAAATATTATTATTCATCTACAAGAACTCTCGCACTTTACTGAGTTTCAACAAACGCACGCGCGAGCACACACGTACACATACATGTATACATATATAGATGCATGCATACATACATATATACTTACATACAAACATATTTATATCTGTAAGTACTGCTGCTCAGTTACCTTCTTCAGAATGCAAAACTATTTTCAGTTTGCGAAGACCCTTAGGCATTTTTGATTGATCCTGTGGGCGGGGCATGGGAATTGCAACGAAGGTTTCCTTTTGTTCTGTTTATTATTTATTTTGCCATATAAACGCGTCTATTGATTTTTTAATTAGGTAAGCATATGTATGTAGCTTTGGTAAGAAAATAATAGCGAGGAAGTAGGTAAGATGAAGATAGGGCGCCCCTAATCCGAACATTTGATAAGTTTAAGACATCATTCTAAGAGAAATATTCGTATTAAATAGACAGAGAAAAATCTTTATTCGTGGATAACACCTGCTACGACTGCAGAAGAATCTTTGGCCTAGTAAAACTCAGTGTGAATGAAATGAGTAAAACCTGGTTACAGAAGAGAAATATCACATGGTTCAATCCGATTGTATAGGCTAGGAACTTTTTAAAGACGTTAGGAAAATACTTTCTACACTTCAGTAAATATGTTAACATTTTTAATAGGCATAAAGTGATATCTGCGTATTACACCATTAAAATCTAACGGATAATATAGCAGCAATTAATAATGAGTACCTCTAATTATTTGTGCAACAATGTCATCCCTATCTCATATATATATATATATATATATATATATATATATAGTGATGTGTCCTTAAGTTTTCAAACAAGGCAGATAAGCACCTCTATCCAGCAAACCCAGCGCCAGAGACTAGTTTCAGAGTCATTGCTCTTCAGCAGTCTGGAGTAGCTTGGCTTGCTAGCTGTCGATGCTTATTCACCTTTGAAAACTTATAACAGTTTTAAGTGAAATAGTTTCACTGATCTACAAAATTAGAAATATTGCATTTCTAAATCTCTTAGAGAGACTTATACAGTAGCAGAACGATAAAGTGATGGTTTGTTGCCAACTTAATGTGGCACTCACAGGAAAGGAAAGAATGCTACTCCTATTTAGTCCCAGGAAACACCGTTTCCATTTGGCTATGTGACACAAGCGTTCTGTGTCCTTAAGTTTTCAAACAGGGGAGATAAGCACCTCCGCCCAGCAAACCCAGCAACAAGAGACTTTAAAGGAAACTGAACGCCTGTGCAACAAACCATCACTTTATCGTGTTGGTATTGTATATGTCTCTCTGAGACATTTAGAAATGCAATATTTCTAATTTTGTAGATCAGTGTATTTATTTCACTTGAAATTCCTATCAGTTTTCAAAGGTGGATATGCATCGACAGCTAGCGAACCAAGCTACTCCAGACTGATGAAAAGAAATGACTCTGAAACTAGTCTCTGGTTGCTGGGTTTGCTGAGTGGAGGTGCTTATATCCCCTGTTTGGAAAGTCAAGGACACAGAACGCTTGTGTCACATAGCCAACCGGGAACGGTGTTTGCCGAAGTTAAATAGCAGTAGCATTCTTCCGTTTCGTTGGACTACCACATTAAGTTGGCAACAAACCATCATTTTATCGTGCTGCTATTGCATAAGTCTCTCTGAGAGGTTTAGAGATGCAATATTTCTAATTTTATATATTTATATATGATACACCATCAGTTACGATTGCATGCAGTTCTAATTGTAACAGTAATAATGATTTGGTAAACAATGACACTTTAACTAAACTAATTAATGACATGTAGCTCTTGGGATCCTGGTAAGTGCTCTTTAAGTGAAGAATGTCTTAGAACTAATTTAGTTGCGGCACCAGATAAAATAAATCGCTATTGGTGCTAGTCTAAATAATTATGACCATTCCTTTAACTATATAAGTAAAGCATTTAGCGCATGTTCACCAAATTTATTTGAGAATTCAAAACGAAGCAGTCCCTTATATTAAATTATAGCTGTTGTAAAATGAAGATAGAAGCAGCTGCAGATTATTTTCTGTTGAGGAAAAAGAAATCCTTAAATGTATTTCGAAATGAATCGAATTCATTCGTTAAATTTGATGAAGTTATGTCCGGCTTCTCTCAATAGTTCAATATAACTTTCATAAAAATTATGATTATCTTAATCCAAATTAACTACGTCGCCGGGTGGCGTCCAGATTCTTGCTGTTATCTTTTGCCTAATTACTCTTGAGTTTATATTATGATCTCAGTATCTCGTGACTTCATACTTCAAACATTTCTCAAGAAATTAATCAATATATATATAGTTAAGATGAGCTTTAAGTCTCTCTGATCACAATCATAAACTGTATTCTGTACCATTAATTCTGCACATTATATTCATCATTATTATTTTAGTCGTACTTGTACCTCGGTATTATCTTTATACTTTATATGAGTATATCAAACCACTATTCTAAGAGTATATATAGTAGTAAACTTCAGTCTCTTTGACGCTTTTCACTTATATTTTCATCTTCTCGTCTCTTCCTTCATAATTTATATTCCATAAATTAGTCGGTTCCTGACCTGTCATAGTTTTGTGGTCCTAGATGTTTGCTACAGATTTAACATTAGGAAATAAATAAGACAAAATACTGCTTTAGGGAAAATTTATTAATGCAACTACCTCCTCTTTATAATTTATCACTTTGTCTTCTAACCACCCCTCTATTGTAATAGACTACTTTCTACAATGGAAACCAGAGTCTATTTGGTGTTACATTTGTAGCCTGAAAAAAGGACTAGAGGAACTTGCTTCAAATATCTTATGGATTTTCATAATTTATATAACTCATCATGTTGATTTGTGTAAAATTACTACTTATTATTGAAATGAATATCTTTGAAGCCGCTGTAAACTAGAAGAGGTGGGGATTTGATTTCATATTAATGATGTTGGCTATCAGGTTTTTAAACCCAATAGGGCTGTAAACAGGTCTATCTATGTATATACGTATGTTTCCTATACAGTTTATGATTGGGCGTTTTTATTTCTCCATACACACGTTCTTCTATTTTGTTTTTTCACTCAGTTTTTCCGGGTTCACCTCTCATTTTAAGTTACATCTTATGCGAGTTAACTTGAGATCCCTTGACGACAAAATTAGCTTAAGGTATCTTCGGCCTGATAAAGAACTAGTGGAGTACACCTCGTTGAGTAATTATTACTTCCGTGGTCTTTCTAGCTAAGAAACACATGTAGCCTCGATTTTATCTACTCCATTCCTTCAATTTGTATATATATATATATATATATATATATATATATACATATATGGGTGTATATGTATATCTATATCTATATATTTATATATGTATGAATGTATGTATGTATGTATGTATGTATGTATGTATGTATGCATATGGGAGTACGATCATATATGTCTGGTTTGTATCTGTATTATCCTGTGGATGTGAGACAGACGCATTTGATTATGTGATGACAAATTGCTTCTGAAATTGCAGTCTGAATTCTGCTGGAGACATTTAACTTAATATATGCGGTAGGGGAGAGCGATAAAAATATGAGATACATTTAAGCCATTTTCTGAATGGAAATTTTTTTATCAGATCTTTAAAAAATAGACTTGATAGACTTGAAGCATACCAATAAATGATTCAATTTGCATTTTAGTGTTTTTCATAAGTAAAAGCAAAAAAATATATACAATGACTATAAACTGGAAACAAAAGCATATATTCAATTTTTTTTTCAACGTATATATTGTTGCATAGTAAACTACATCCTATACAAATTGAACAGGCTCCGAGTGAGGGCCCACTTATGAAAGAAATACATACACAAACACAATGGCAGGTCAAGCATTCGAACATGCACTATACATATACAACATGTGAAACACACGCGTGGAATTGAAAACTGAAAAATTTTAAAAGACATGCAAAACAAACCAGCTTGATTATGACTTGCCCAAACTGCTATGATTTTAACAACGAAATAGACTATGTAAATATATTTCTAAATCTCCCATACATGTTATGACCCTAGGATATATGTATATTTATATATATATATATATATATATGCATGTATGTATGTATGTATGTATGTATGTATGTATGTATGTATGTATGTATGTATGTATGTATGTATGTATGCGCGGATGTGTGCTTGTGAGTGTGAGTGAGTGTGTGAATGTGTTAACGTGTATAAATATATATATATATATATATATATATATATATATATATTATATATATATATATACATATATAAACCATTCAGTTCCTGATATCTAAATGCTTTTCAATGAAAGATTACATAACATATTTCGCAGACACTGATCGCGAATGACTCTAAATTCACTTCGATCAAATCGCATTACACCTAGCACTGATAATGCTACTACAATTAACACCACTACTATTACAACTACTAATATTTCCGCAAATATTTCAGTAGATGTATAGTAGTCGTGTCGCACCCATTGAACTGGATATAGTGCTTATTGTTTTGAAAATATTCAAATCTGATTTGAAACGTCGGCTTGTTTGAAGTTTAGACAATCACATTATTGGCAATGATTCATTTGTAACTTTCCTTCTTTCATGCGTATTTTACGGCATGTAATTTGCGTATCATACTTTTATGTATACTCACGTATAACTAACACATTATTGTGCTTGAAAATTATATCTATAGTTTCATGCACACACAGAGACACGCATATGTATATATGTTTGCATGTGTGTATGTGTGTATGTATGTATATATGTCTGTATGCATGTATGTATGTATGTATTTATATATATATAATATATATATATATATATATATATATATATATGTATGTATGTGTGTGTGTGTGTGTATGATTATATATATTCACATATGCTCGTGTAAGTATATGTATGTACGTAAGTAATTGCATTTATATAAGTATGTATATGCATATACAGTTGTGTTCATATGTATACGTATAGTGTGTAAAGTCATACAAACAGATACACCATTATTATAAATATATATATATATATATATATATATATATATATATATATATATACTTATATATATATATATGCATGCATTTATATATACGTATATATGTATACGTATATGTAGGTGCTGCTATATATGAATTATAAAAGCATATGCGTATGAAATAAGTGTAGGGTATTTGTTAATATAGATTTTTATGCAGTACATATGTACGCCTGTTTGGGTATATGCCTATAATTATAGTAAATATTTATACGAATCCCCCATTAAATGTTAAAATTTGAAATACACATACCCTGAGCGAAGGGAGTAAAAGCATTATATATATATATATATATATATATATATATATATATATATGTGTGTGTGTGTGTGTATGTATGTATAATATCTGATAAATCTGTGTGTGTTGAAGTGTGTGTAAACATACATTGGGCAAATATAAATGCATTTATGTGTATATAAATATATATATATATATATATATATTATATATATATATTCGTAAATTTGTATGTATGTATATGGATATGTGGGTGTATGTATATATATATATATATATATATATATATATATATATATATGTAGGTATGTATATCTATGTATATATAAAGGGGTATAGTAATACAAATATATACACACACATATATATATCTATATATATATATATATATATATATATATTATATATATATATATATATATATTAACATACATATGATACACATAGATATACATAAAAAATGTGTTAGTGTGTGCATTTCCGTACACGCACACATAGATGCAGTAAAAATATACTAATTCATAATTACGTACGTGCACACAAACATGTGTGCGAATCTGTCTACCTCTGTACATATGGAAATTCATATTCAAAGTAATATCATGCTAAAATCTTCAATGATGAAAAAGCAATATCATTTTATGATCAAACAGACATTCCCTTTGGTTTTTTTATTTATTTGTTTTTTTAAATATTATTCTTTCATTAAATCATTTCTGGTGGTTTGATATTAATATCGTAACTGACATCGCTTCATGCACGCGCACACACGCGCACACATACACACACGCACACTCACATGCACAAAACTGCACGTAGTGATAGAGGTGTACATCTACATGTATTTATATATACATATATATATATATACATACATATATATATATATATATGTTTATATATATATGTATATATATATATATATATGTCTATAAATACATATATAGATATATATACTTATATGTACATATACAGATATACACACCTATGTGTATGTGTGTGTGTGTGTGTATGTATGTGTATATCTCATTGAACAGTTCTCTTTATACCGAGAAAGAATGATATACACGGTGTTAGAGATTCATAGAAATCTGTAGAACTCGCATACGCTCTTTGAAATTGCACTCTAACATACCCACAAACTTATTACCAGTTATCTAAAATTCAATTTCTAACATTATGACTCTATACTTCTATTTATACCTAGATATACACATTGTCGTAGATTTAAGCATTCATATACACATACATGAATATATGCATACATTTACATATCTCTCTCTCTCTCTATATATATATATATATACAAAATGTAGAGGACTGATCACTAAAAGGGGACAGCCTCTATGCTAAACATAGACGTCAAATCGCCATATACCACGAAGAATCTGTTCTCAAGAAAAAACTCAGCAAAACATCAAAATGTAAAAATAATCAAGACAAATGAAAATTATTTTCATTTGTTTTGCTTATCTTTACATTTTGGTGTTTTGCTGAGTTTTTTTCTTGAGAACAGATTCTTCGTGGTATATGCCGATTTGAGGTCCATGCTTAGCATATGCCTATTTGACGTCCATGGTTAGCATATAGGCTGTCCCCTTTTAGTGGTCAGTCCTCTATATTTTATATGTAAGACAATTTTGTTTGTAGAGGCCACAGCCCATGGAGAATTAGCCCGTAGATTTAGAAAAGCTCTGAAGGAGACCAAACTGAACATTAAAATTGTTGAAAAGCCAGGGAACTCCGTCAGATCAAAACTATGTAGGACGTACCACTTTGAAAAAAAACATATGCTCCAATGATAACTGCATGGTATGTAGGATTAGCCCTGCATTAACTGTAGAACTCGAAATGTAGTTTACGGCATAAGATGCATAGAAAGTGCTTGTAAAAACATGACAATGACGTACATAGAGGAGACATCTTGGAGTATTGCGGAACGACTAAATGGACATCTGAGACAATATGACGACAAGAAACAGCCCTCTATACTCTACCAACATGCCAAAGACCACCTTGGAGGCAACTTGGGTCAACTTGACATCCGCATCTTATCCAAGCACCCAAAAGACCCAACAATCAGGCAAATACGGGAGTACGTCCTTATAAATGAAACTTCCCCAATACTAAATAGGAAATATAAATAGTAGATATCATACCTCCATGCCCACAGTTTACACAGGTAGAGTAGAATAGTTAGTGGACTGTTATGTAGATAGATGTATGTATGTGTGTGTATGTGGGTGTGAATGCGTGTGTATGCACATGTATTTTTTTTGTATGTAAGCATATGGATATGAAATTAAACAGGTCAACATACAGGCGGATAGGTACATAGGTTATAAGAACAGACAAGCATAAATACACAAATGGAGACTAAAACACATGACCATATATACACAAACACTTTACTCCACACAAGGACGCATATGGAGACACGGGTCCACACATATAGAGATGCACATCCATACATACAAACATGTTACACAGTTGCAAGACACACACACATACGTAGAAAATACACAAACACGGACATGCAAGCACATGAATATACAGAATACATGCAGATGCACACACATACATGCATATATACATATGCAGACACATATATACATACACACATGCATACATACATACATACATGCGTACGTACATGCATTCATAGGCACACACACACACACATACAGACACACACACACACACACCAACACACATGCGCACAAACAAAAAAAGGAACGCAGTATAAATAACGAACAGAGTTAAGAATATCGAAAAGATTGCAAGACGTAACGAAAATTTTAGGAAAATAAAAATAAGAAACAAGTGGAAATTTTGCCGGTGATTGTGTTGTTACATTATAAGACACAAAAAGAAAATGACTCTCCCCAGACACAACTGTATATATATATATATAACGGGAAGCTTTATGAAAATAAACAAAGGACGAAGATAGGTGGAATACAAACAAACAATTTTTGCCAATAAAAACACACGCACTATATATTTGGTGTTAATTTGCTTCAGTGTTATTTACTTTTTACATTAATCTTAATCTTATTTCGGCCAGAGTTCTTTCGTCACATAAACATAGACGCACATAGAGATATAAGCATGCGCAAATGAAGGCATATAATAGAAATACAAAATGGCTGAAGGTTAGTAAGGAGAGACACAAATAAGAAAGAAGAAAACAAAGGACCACTGATGCGGTCACAGGAGTGTGACGAAAGAACTCTAGCCGAAATAAGATTAAGATTAATGTAAAAAATAAATAACACTGAAGCAAAATAACACCAAATATATAGTGCGTGTGTTTTTATTGGCTAAACTGGCAAAAAGACCATTCCGAAATATAACAATATCTGTTTCAACACGACTTCACATAAACAATTTTGCACAACAAATATATAAACGTATATATATATATACATATATATATACATATTATAGTGGGGTACGCCGGTTTATAGTGGGGTACACCGGTTTACCCTGTGTTTCTCGCTCATAAGGGTTTTAGCCTTGTGGCGTATCTTCGAAACCCAAACACTGTTGGCCTTAGGTCTCTTTAAGTTAGGGAGGGTTTTTGACAGTGACCTCTTTAAAATATGAAGAGTTTTGCATAGTAGCCACTGGGTTTCTGTTAAATAATTGACCAGCACAGCGCTTCTACATAGTTTAGAGAAGCCATAGGTCTCCCATAAATATGGAACGATTTAACCTCTACTTAAAAGTTTTCCCCCTCTATATTTTAAAGAGGTCTCAGGCCAACAGTGTTTGGGTCCTGGAGATACGCCGTAAGGCTAAACCTATAATGAGCAAGAAACCCACGTTAACCCCATAAATAGACCTACCCCATTATAATATTAACTGTTCTATATCTTAGAGTGTGCTTCTCCAGATTCATGTATTTCTACGAACGATATATATGCATATATGTATACGCGCACGTGAACGCACGCACGCGAGCACACACACACACTCACACCCACACACCCACACACACGCACACACACACACACGCACGCACACACACACACACACACACACCACACACACACACACACATATATATATATATATATATATATACATATTCATATGAAAAATAATCTCTGGAACCGGATGTCTGAAGTCTGCAAGCTTTACAAATTCGAGTCTTATGTACTCAGTTAAACTTTAGACAATATATGTGAATATAAATGGCATGCAATTATGTTTATTAAAGATGGTCATTTTCCACAAGATACAATTCTGAGCACCGTCAGTCAGGAGTAAATTACAGAAATTTGAATTTTTGCTTTGAACTACAAAGTTTTTAGTGAGGAGATGTTAGTTTCGAGGTTAAATTCCTATGTTGATGTGTAAAAATCTCGTGTAAATTACTTTGAGTAGTAGTTCCATTTTTTCCCCCACTAAAGCGACTAATGATTATTCTATAGAAAGAGAAAAGTATTATCTGCCCATTTTTCTGTGTTATACACCTGCTTCCATTTTCCCCTAATGTAAGGGAATCGATAATTCTGCACCGAATTACCTTTGGAAAGACGTTCAGCAAAGCTAATGTTTCGCGTCACAATTTAATGTTCACTTCAAGCAATATCTGTCCTCTTACTCATCAACGTTTCTGATTAAAATGGAGGCTACAAACGTCACAAATTTGAATTTCATTTTCATTTCCCTGATATATAAAATCACACTTGCATTCATATACAGTTTACAGTTAGTGGATAGCGGTCATACTGCAGCACCTTGTATAATTTCACCTGTCGCTTTTCTATGATGATTGAGTTATCAATCGCTACTCACTGCAGTAAAGTAAATGTGTTTGCTACAATATAAACATACCCTAAAGCAAAAACACACTAACACACACATTTGAGTGTTTACTTGTGCATGTATGTGGGTGAATGAGTGTGTGTGTGTGTTAACGTATTCGTATATATGTATCTCTCTCTCTATATATATACATATATGTATCTATACATACTCGTAAATTCATGCATACATGCATACACACGTACACACATGTATAAATATGCTCGAAACGCGGAGTAGATAAAACACGGGACAACTTATGAAGGGAATGTTCTTTATATTGCATGTCTCGTTTCTCTGATTGTTTGTTTCTTTCGAACAAAAGTTCATTTTCTATGTTTTTGTTTTTTATGCTCTCGTTTCTCATTTTGTTTTGGATTTTTTTAATGTCCTGTACCCATGTATACATGTATATATACATATATATGTAGGTATGTATATATATATGTGTGTATATATATATGTATATATATACCCATATATATATATATAATATATATATATATATATATATACACACACACACACATATATATATATATATATATATATATATATATATATATATATATATATTTATATAAGTTAAAAAGACAAAAGATGAAGACGGGAGTGTAAACAACAAACAGATGCATTAGTTTAACGCTCGTGAAATATATATATCTATATTATATATATATATATATATATAATATATATATATATATGTCTTGCAAACAACTTGCACATGCAAGTGCTACCTGTTGAAAGCTCCGTATACCGGAAGCTAGCAAGTGTATGGGCTCATCAAGAGAGAATGCGCGCCGTTTCGGGTCCTACCTCTTGACCTGATATGAGGCCCCGCTTGCTAGATCAGCTGGTTATGAAGAACTCAATATACTTCTAGCCATCGCTCATCGTGTCTTTTTAACCAAACCCAGTGGTTAGCCTTCTCCACTGTAGATTGGATATCAGTCATGGTGGTATTGACTTTACGATGAGTTAGGCCTAGCGATAACAACAGTCGTCTCACGCTGTGTCCAGCAAACCCTCTACATCCGACTTCGATAGGAAAATGTTCCGCTTTCCGGCCTGCCTCTTCACATTCCTCGAGGAGGTTTTCATAATGGTTCAATTTTCGAGCCCGAACGGCGTCCATATTATCTTCATGAGGAGCTCGACTATATTTACAACTTTCTTTCTTTCACACCACATCAAAATATCTGTTTTTTTCGTAACTGGGATGGGAAAGAAAACCTAGCACCCAGGTAAATCTGCAGTTACCTCCCAATAGCCGTTCCACTTTTCATTTTTCTCAGGAAGTTTCTTGATCTTCTTCTTGAAACGGATCCGCTGACCTGGTCGCACGAAGGTAATGAAATCTCTTGATGGTACTTTCAACGGTTTTTCCTCAGTGTTGTTGAGATGAATTTGGTTCTTTATAGCATTGAAGATAACCTTAAGGACCAAGTTGTGCCTCTATGTATACCTGTTCAATGCTAATGAACAGTTGGAAAGAATATGTTTTAGTGTACCGACCTTTCCACATTTGCAGATGTCATTCTCTAAGACGTTCCATCTTACTAGATTCGTAGGTGATGGCAAAACATCATAAGATGAACGAATCAGGAAACTCAGCCGAGATGTCGTCCACTTCCACATCTCATCCCAACTTATCTTCCTCTCAACAACATGTTCTTCCCATCTCGTCATCTGACCTTGATGAACACATCGGATCAAATGAAGCTCTCTTCTCTCTGCTTCTCCTGTTTTGACGCTGTTGCTAACAACAGATCTGCGTTCACTCCGCATCATGCTTGCAAACGGTCTGAACTGATCTGCGCCGAAACCAAGTCCTTTCCGATGGTTCTGCGTTGCTCCCACCATATCTCTGTGTATAAGAGAAGACAAGATGTCGTCAGTTTCTGCTTCTGCTTTCCACTTCCTGGCTGTTTTCACCTCTGGTGGGTTACGCCTGATTTCCATATCCTTCGATTCTCTCAGCATCATGACCGTCCATATCTTCCCCAGCTTATATATTTCGACTATTGATGCTATTGGTAGCTGCAACGAACCTCTTTTACGATAAATAGCTGAGCTGTTCAACATACGAGGTAGGCCTAGCCAGTTTCTAATGAACACATTACATTTTTGTTCAATGCTTTCCACTCGTGACAATGCTACTTCGTATATTAAAAGTGACCACGCAAGTCGCGGGTACAAGCCGAACTGCAAGCACCAAATTTTATATTTACCTGGTAACTTCGAATTATCAATCGCTGATAACCCAGCCTCGGCCTGTTTCATAATTTCAATCCCACGACTTCTGTCTGACAATGTTCCAGCGTATACTCGTCCCAAGCTCTTGACGGGCCCTTCCTTGGCTGTCGGAATGCTGTCTTCAGATATTCGAAACTTAAGTTCTTTCTCCAGTCCCTTAACAAATGTCAGACTACGCGACTTTTTTGCTCTAAATCGCATCCTTGACCACCTTACAAGTTCGTCTAATCTCAAGAGGGCATTCTGCATGATTTGTTTATCTGTAGCTAGAAGTGTCAACGTCATCCATAAAGGCTTTCTTAGGCGATTGTACATGGGCGATTTGTTCCGAAAAATCCAATCGGTGCCAATTTGTTGTAAAATTTCCAGTTGTAAACTTCATTTCGAAACTGTCATAGTTTGATCACTTTGTCAGGAATGTGGAAGTGGTCCATGGCTGTTATTAGTAATTCGTGTGGCACTGAACCATACGTGTTAGCTAGGTCGAGCCATACCACGTTCAGACTTTTCTTGTTCTGTTTGGCGTCCTGGATCGCTTTCCAAATCGAAAAACAGTGTTCAACGCATCCAGGAATCCCGGGGATTCCGGCCTTTTGAACAGATTCATCAACATATCCGTTACTCTGTAAATATGTCACTGTTCTCATCGACAGAATTCCCATAAAGATCTTGCCTTCTACATTCAATAAGGATATCGGCCTAAACTGTTTTATGGTATTTGCATTGGCCTCTTTCGGCAGGTATATACATTCTGCCTTACACTAATCCTCTACTATAGTCTCCTCGCGCCACAGTTGTTGGAGTAGGACGAAGAGCTTCTTTCGCAGACGATTGCAGTGCTTGTAGACATTATATGAGACGCCATCACCGCCTGGGCACTCTTTACTATAGCTTTTCTTACGAAGTCATTCACCTCTCTTTTCCTGATGTCCCCAATGTGGAATTCGATATCAGGTCCTGCGAGATGATTTAGCCCTTGTAGAGGTGGCAGCGGCTGGTTACGGTGCGGATCGCTGTAGATTTCCTTGATATGAGCATCCAATTCTTCTTTAGTGCACGATAAAGTACCACTCTTCGGTTCAGTGAACAGCCTCTTAGTAAACCCGTACGGGTCCTTCAGAGACTGCCCCCGAGTCCTTTTACTTTCCTTTCGACGTTCATATCGGCGGATATGTCGTTGCACATCACCACATTTCCTCTTCAAATCGTTATAAGCAGCGCAAGGCCAGGTTTCTCATCTAGTGCAGCACATCTCCATCGCTTTCTTAAGTCGGACTTTTCCTTCCTCAACTGCTGCATTTTTCTGATCCTCCTGCTTGGTCCACACTTTCCTTTCTCTAGTCGGATATTCTCTTTTATTCAAAATAAATCTTTTCCTATATCGTATATTGAGCTTGATAACCTACCCACTTTCTCCACTGTAAAACCTGTCATTTTATAAAGAGCACGACAAACCTTGTTTTCAAACTCTTTATATTTCACTTTCTCATTAGGCCACAAAACCCTCGGTTTCCTCTGAGTATTATCCGATGCACCAGTTTCATGACTTGTAGTTTCATCACGTGAAGAAGTCTCTGCTGTAGCATTTATCGATCCGCTGTAGTTTGAGTCCGGGGATGATTTGCCACGTGCTTTACGATCTCATGATCCACTATATATATATATATATATATATATATATATATATATATATATATATATATATATATATATATATATATATATAGTGAGAATTTAAAAAGACAGAAGACGAAGACGGGTGTTTAAACAACAAACAGATGCATTAGATTAACGCTTGTGAAATGTGAAACTCTTTTACGTTTCGAGCCTAGGCTCTTCGACAGAAAAGAACACGAAAATAAATAGGCAGAGAAAATAGAAAAGGTTTAGTGGCCAGTGATCTATCATGGCCAATGGCAGACAGATGAGTCACACAGGAGATCTAAGAAGAAGGGAAGATAATAAAGTAGTGGTGATCCCAACACTAGGTGCGCGTGTATGTTTGTGAGGAAATGGGCTGGCGACATTGACTTGAGCGTGTGTGCATGTGAAGGTGTGTGGATGATAGTGTAGGTGCTGGGAAGTGGTCGGTGCTAGTGTGTGCAGGGTGGTGCGTGGTGTGGTGGTGTCTGGTATGGTGGTGAATGATTTGAATGTTTGGTGGTGTGTGATTATGTGTGGTTTTGCTGGGGTGTGGGGAAGGCGGGAGTATATATATAGGCATTGGTGTGCACCAAAACGTGTGCAAAATTTTACATAACTTTATTATCAACAAATATACTTCGTTCAAATTGTACGTGTCGGGATTAGCACTTCCTCTATATTAGTTTCAATTCTAAATAATAGCACCTCCTCTGCATTACTAACACTTCCTTTACACTAGTTTCAAATTTGGGCACAAAGCGAAGAATATATATTTTTTTAGAGGAGGGGTAAATCGATAACATTTACCCCAGTGCTCAACTTATACTTATTTTATCGACCCCGAAAAGATGAAAGGCAAAGTTGACCTCGGCGGAATTTGAACTCAGAACGTAAAGACAGACAAAATATCACTAAGTATTTTGCCCGGCGTGGTGACTATTCTTACAGTGTATCGCCTCACACTTCCTCTATATTAACGTCTCTTTCAAGAGCACGATTTTTCTCCCAATTGTTATTCTGCAGTATTTTTTTAGAGTAGATTCATTCACCCAGAGCATATTTGCCACGGTTATCCACCATGGGTCAACTGCACCAAGGAGAGTAATTCCCACTGCTTCCTCACTCTGCTTTCCAAAGTAGTCAATGCGGGCTTGAATGAAAAGGACAATCTCTCCTCGATCCTTTCAGTCACATCCATCACACTACATTATTCAATATAACTCCTAAACACAGAAACGCCGCCTGCCTTTCCTTATCAAAAGCAGTCGGTGGAATAATATTCACGATGGTCGGATTCATCCTCTATGCGATAACGGTGTTCGATATAACTCCACAAATCAGAAATACTTGGAAATTGTGTGAATGCAAGCGGTGCGGTTGCGTCGCTTTCAGCACATCTCGGACATTCCCATCTTGGTGGTACAACAGTACCTGTTGAGCTCCTTGGTAGCGCTGCCAAGCCAGGCAGTGTTTTCAGGATGTGATCCTTGGTAGTCACTGGCCCGAATATCATCCAAAATAGAGCAGCTAACTAAAATTACATATAATTTAATTATGCAACACATTTAAAATTCCTAGCGTTATCTGCCTACACACGGATGTTAGTACATTGCTTGAGTGTACCCGGAACAGGCCGCAGCACTGCCATTTTAACATTTCTCGTTTCGAGTTCTGATGCACTCAAAGTCACTGGTGTGTAGTTTGGGGTTAGGCGAGTCAGGATTATCCCAACCGAACTGAGGCCTTTTATTTTAATGTATTCAAAACACGTGTTGAGTTACTCGCAACGACTCCGGCATTCACTTTTCCCAAAATCCCGAACCACCCTACACATTGATAGGCTTTAGAAATAAACACACCAGATTGTTCATCTACAAAGTCAAGTTATGTAAAAGAAGAACAAGAAAGGAAAAACAAAAAGGGAGAAAATTACATGGGTCTCGGCGACAATGCTCTTTTCAATACGTGCAATTTTGTATTATAATGAATTATTATAATTATCATTATCATTATTATTTTATTTTTATCACATATTTTGTTGGAGCTCCTGGAGTCTTGTATGCGTAGCAGGCTTACTACTTGCAGCCTACTGTACCGTGCTATTCGTTCTTTTCAGCTTTCGAATACTTTCCCGATTATTGTGGTCGTGCCAAGGAGGCAAAACTCTTGTAATAGTTCTACTGGGTGCTTTACACCAATTTCCTTTATATTCCTCTTCATACCAACTGATACTATTTCCAAGGACCCAACAATAATTGCCACTATCTTCACCTTCTTCATTTTCAACAACCGGACTATCTCGTACTTAAGAGTGTTGTATCTATCTATTTTTTCGCCTTCCTTCTTGACTACTCATGGGTCAGAGGGGCATGCAACATCAGCTATATAGCATATGTGGTGCACCTTGTCCACTACCACTAGGTCCGGTCGGTTATGCTGTAGCACCTGTTCTGTTTGTATTGGGAAATCCCTGATGATTTTGTTGATCTCGGACTCGTTCACTCTTCGCGGTTTCTGCTCATACGACGTCTTGCCTCCCTCTGGCCCGCACATTTTGCACAGTATACAATGCAGCACCTGGTCGTGTTGCAACAACTTGTACAGGTTTGGGGCAAGTCTCGGGCATTCGTTCGTGATAGGAGCAATGGTTTCGTCCATTCTATTGCGAAAGCTTGGTCCTGCGCTGCCAGTGTAGTGCTCTCGGTTTCTTTTTTTAAGGTTCCTTTCATCAGCAACTTCTGTTGTGGCTACATGGAACTGATTGTATGGTCTCCATTAGCTCCTCCTCTGTACATTTCAGGATTCCATCACCATATCTAACAACTGCGACTGCGCTCCTGTTGTTGTTTTGGTGGTTGATTTGGCTGTCGTTATCATCTCCGTACTTTTTTTGATAATGTCACTTTCTTGCAACCACCAGGCAGAATCAAAGCATTTCATTTAGTTTATTTCTTCGCATGAACGTAACAGTATCCTTTAAAATATATGAAATATATAGGCGCAGGAGTGGCTGAGTGGTAAGCAGCATGCTTACATGGTTCTGGGTTCAGTCCCACGGCGTGGCACCTTGGGCAAGTGTCTTCTACTATAGCCTCAGGCCGACCAAAGCCTTGTGAGTGGATTTGGTAGACGGAAACTGAAAGAAGCCCGTCGTATATATATATGTATATGCGTGGGTGCATGTATGACTGTTCGTCCTCCCACCATCGCTTGACAACCGATGCTGGTGTGTTTACGTCACCGTAACTTAGTGGTTCGGCAAAATAGCCCGATATAATAAGTACTAAGCTTACAAAGAATAAGTCCTGGGGTCGATTTGATCGACTAAAAAAAGGCGGTGCTCCAGCATGGCCGCGGTCAAATGACTAGAGCAAGTAAAAGAAGAAAAGAGTAAAAGAATATGATTAAAATAACTAGTTACAATTTATTCTTTGCAACAAATCATCAAACAGGAACGCTAATTCAAAATTTCATATAAAAGAACCCTTTCTATTATAGGTACAAGACCTGAAATTTGGGGAAGGGGGATAGTCGCTTACATCGACATCAGTACTCAATTATGGACCCCGAGAGAATGAAAGGTAAAGTCGACCTTGGCAGAATTTGAACTCAGGGCGTAGCGACGAGCGAATTTCATATAAGAACGGTTGGAAGAAATCTGATCCCATAGCAAATATGGCAGCGATTATTTTTAAATAAAAGGAATAGTAAAATAATACCGTTCACGTTTATGTTCAAAACAAGACCGGCAACATCACAAGACCTGCAACATCAACAAAATTTCGAAACATTTGCAATAATCATAATAGTTATGAAAGAACTAAGGAAGGGCCTCTAATTCACGTTACACATATTTAGCATGTGCGTGTAATAAAAGCGTTATTACAAAAATATGTCCCACCTTCTTTAACCTACTCGAAAATTTGCTGTGGGATGTTTGAATACCTCGATATCATTGGGGTTTTAGGATATGATCAAAATTTACGGAGAAAAATACTGACCCATTCGAGGGCCTTAACTTAGGTTCTGATTCGGAAATTAAACATTAGTTATGTTGGTTCAGTTGCAGAAATATGCATTTATTTCCATGTTATGTGCCTCTTTACTTCTTGATGGATACACCAAATAATATTTAACTGCTTTGATTATTGTCGCAGAACAATATTAGTGAAGTGATACGAACCTGTTCCTTTTTACTTTTAGCTTTTCGATTCTCTATAGGTTATAATATAACATCAGTTGTTATCCATTTCAATGTCAAACAGTTTGCAAACCTTACGAAGATTTAGGATATTAATATTGTGCTGGTTTAAGAAATAAATAATCTGTGAATTCCAGGTTTCTTACCGATTTACCTGTCAAATATCAGCATACATTCAGTATATATTATGCAGCTTGAAAGAGAACGCAACGTGAAAAATATGCGCCTTAACTATATGAAATGTAGGAATGAAATGCACAAATCTTTCTTCAAGGAAAGTACAAAGCCATTTTATACTACTGATGGATGCAATAGATTTCAGTTAATTACTCTGGTATATTATTACTAGAATATTTACCGACACCAGAAAGATGAAAGTCGATGTTGATTTAGGCAATCATATAACGTATTATGCCAGAAATATCTCACACTTTTGCTCTACTATCTTCGCCAGCTTGTCGTCTTAAGGTTTTCTATATTATTGTATACATAATATAGTAATTGTCACAATTCTGAAAATTATTGCAAAATATACGTGAACACGTGCAAATATTCCTCGTGTGTATTTGATAAGAATCAGGGTGAATATATGCTAACGACGACAAGGTCGTCGACGTTGATGATTGATGATGATGTTGATGATGATGATGATGATGATGATGATGATGATGAGATGATGATGATGATGACGATGACGATGACGATGACGACGATGATGATGATGATGATGATGATGATGATGATGATGATGATGATGATGGTGATGATGATGATGATGATGATGATGATGATGATGATGATGATAGAAGGAGGAAGATGGAGGTCTGAATCAACCGTTCAATTTTCCCATGTAAGTTAACTATAGGGTAGTAACTATTAAATATGCTAGTCATGCAATATATATTTAGATAATGGAAGGTCGGGCACGTCCAAAATTTTTGTTTAACGTTATTAATAGATTTTTGAGGAAGAAAAGAATTTCTATTCACCGTTATTTTAAGTAATATTTGGCATTGGTAACACATATTTGCAATGTTTTGATATTGCTAGGGTGGCGAGCTGGCAGAATTGTTAGCTCAGGCAAAATGTTTCTTAGATAATTTGGTAACTTTATTTGATTTTTCCAAACATTTTCCAATAATTCTTTAGGATTTATTTCAAACAATAATTCATAATCAAGGTCCACATATATACCAATGATTTCATATCTTCAGATATAAAAATACTATTCCGAAATATGTTATTCAGAATTGCAATTTTTTCTTATTTGAATGATTTATCTTATTTTCTATGTGTAATTCCAGATTTTGATCTGAAAATAGTATTGTTTTCTTCCAAATGCTGTACGTTTGAAAACATTATAAGGAATATTCAAATTTCTACGACCCAATGGATTTTTAACTAATCTTCTTTACTTCGAAGAACTATCTGGATTATTCATGTTTCAGTAATTGTAACATAATTGCAAAGAATAGAATAAACTTCTGCGACACTTTCCTAACGTGTCAATTACTGAGGGTTGAATCATAAAAGTCGAGATGTTTTTATAAACAGCCATTTCGTTAAAATCACCTCATCACTAAGATCAATAATGACTGAGTAAATGTTTTATTATATTTTCACTAATCATCGCAAACACTCACAAATAGAAAGAACCTTTAATTATATTGACTAGACACAATTTTTTCAAGCATCGTGCAATTCACTTTTAAGTTTACTGGACAATAAATGGCGTCCGTGTCTTATGCAATGAATATTATGTACATGAAGGCATTTTTCCTCGTGCATAGCGGTAAACTCTGTGAAGGCTAATCATTAAAGAAGCATCATCAGCAACCATGGCTATAAAAATCTAGTTTTTTCAAATTGTTTCTTCAAATAATATCTTATCTACATTTGGTATTACATTTTAGTACATAGCAAGCAAACAAATGTTATATCTACTATAAGCCTGGTCTGCAAAACTTCACACTGGCCATAGCAATATTGAACCTTCTGAAAGTAAACTCCACGAGTTCAAACAAATTCTTGAAATGTCGATTCTTAGTTATCAATGAGTGTTCCACAAAGGCCATCTCGTTAATGCATCGTCACTCTGTATCCATACTTACATGTATTTTAGAACATCTTAAAATTCTTTTCTATATCACAGCTTTCATTACTTTTTTAAACACTGGGATTATAGTCTTCTCACCAACATCTTATTGTCCTTTGTTTTCTATATTGTGCAACTAGATGTATGCTGTGTTCAGTATACCTTCATCGTCGACATAATAGCAACAGTGAAGAATGCCTTTAAATTTAGTCAATTTCGTTTTCGTTTCAGCTCTTTAAAAAAATAACTCGGTATATTTCAGATGAGAGATGATAATTTGAAGCTGATCTGTCTATTCAAATTTTCATGTCAACGTTAATGATTTGGTTGTCGTTATCGTCTCCGTATTTTTTTGATAATAACACTTTCAGGCAGAATCAAAACATTTCATTTAGTTTATTTCTTCGTATGAACGTAACAGTATCCTTTAAAAATATTAAATATATAGGCGCAGGTGTGGCTGTGTGGTAAGCAGCATGCTTATATGGTTCTGGGTTCAGTCCCACTGTGTGGCACCTTGGGAAAATGTCTTCTACTATAGCCTCGGGCCGATTAAAGCCTTGTGAGTGTATTTGGTAGACGGAATATTTCAGATGAGAGATGATAATTTGAAGCTGCTCTGTCTATTCAAATTTTCGTCTCAACGTTAACGAAATCTTTTCAAAGAACAAGTATGTGAAGATACGTTTTAGGACATCTATTACACGACTAGAAGGCACTGTTTAGAACATTCATCGCACCACTTCATATCCGCTATTGTCATTATACTTATTACATAATTTTTGACATAGGAAAGTCACAGCTATAGTTTTTCTTTATATGTTGTACAATAAATATTAGACTCCCCACTAAACAAAATTAATTATCGTAATACTTATGGGGCTTGTTTTTAGTAATACAGAATCTGTCGAACGTTAAAAATTAGAGCGTGTGGTGGATGAAAAATTAAAATCAGTTTGTGGATTTGTAAATAGGAATAACATAAATAGGAATAGCATAAAATTGTCATAACTATGTTTCATTTTACGAAACAATAGTCGTAAAATAAATTAATGATTTACCAAATTATTAATCAATGAAAGGTTTTGAAATTGTCATCATTATATGTCTAGTTCGTTTTTACACTAATGTCAGATTTTGACGGCTAAAAATCAATCAGTACCTTTTTTAACTGAAGCATTTATCGACCCGATAGATAGAATCCTCTAACAGCTAGTGTTTGGATTAAACTTAGATTTCACAGTGAAATATATTCTTCTAATGTGGCCTTGAGTGTGGGCAGTTAGATAGAATGCACTCTTCAACCATAAAAAAGATTCTCACAACTAATATTATTATACGCTGTAGCTGCTGACAGAGTCTTTCAAAAACATAATTCGACCGAGGTCTAAGCATAACTTTCAAATAACATATCTGCTAGATTGTGCTTTTATTCCTTGTTTATGCCTGGTAAAAAAAATATATATATAATCGATAATATAATACATTGATTTTTAGAGGTTCTTATGCATGCTTTCCATCAATTACAATACTACTATGAGAATTATACTGATACTCTCCCTATCATTAGAGAACTACTTAAATCCACATCTACGATCAGTTCTCCTATAAATGGCATCAAAAATATCAATACTTCTAACACCAATAATAATAAGAAAGAAACTGCAATAATAAGCTCTCTTCAACTTACATTGACACGTGGCCACGTAACTGAATACAAATGGGTTATAATCGAAACTATCGACTCCATTATGACTGGTCCTTCTTGTATCGATCCCAAAGAGTTGAAAGATAAATTTGGCTCTACTGATATCTAAATTCAAGACGTAGAGAGGAGGACAAAATACCTTACTACACTTCAAAGAGATTTTCATTATTTTGCTGCACTTTCGTCTCTCCATGGAACACCTCATGAGGTTTATTATCCTCGTTCATTTCATTGAATTAAGTTTCAGTCCAGCCATACGTTATTTTCCTAAGAGCATTAATAAATTAGATAGAGTTACAAGCGGAAGTCCTTTTGCTATGACTTGACCGGCCTATTCATAAAACTATTACAATTACAGAATGCAAGATACTCTGAGAACAACGATTAAGAAGCAAAACCTATCCTGCCACTAGCAAGTTTCCGATAGTAAGTTGATAAATAAACGCATAAATATATAAAGCACAGCACTATTAACAACGAACGAGGTGGGAAAGTGCTGTTCAAAAATGCCTTTTGAACGTTTTCTCCTACTCCTTCAAAACATATGTATACTTAAAAGAATTGACATGCCAAATTGACTTGCTCGGACATACCAAACTGACTAGCTCGGATAAAGAAACTTCCAAGAAGCAGAAAAGTACAGACCCATTGCTTGACTAAACATTACACACATGCTTTACACAAGCTGTCTCAACAAATTCCTCTGAAATATTTGTAGGAGTATTAAGACGTGCCGGAAAAGTTGTCACAGCTGGTTTACCCGAAGTAAGAAAATGTCACAAAATCATTTCAATACTAAGGCTTGATTATAGGAAAGTATTCGACTTTATCCCTACCACATGGTTGCCGAAATCTTTGCACTGGGCAAAAGCATTTGAAACCTTAGCTGCAGCTATTGAGAGACCTGAATAACAGTTGGAACACCGGAAGGAACGATCATCTCTATCGTTACACATATTTTAAAAGGAACATCTAAGAAGATAGTTTTTCTTTAATTTTTATTACTTTGGTATTAGATCCGTTTCTATTCCTTTTTTTATATTTTCTATAAAAACCTAATACAAGTGTCTGAAACTGCTAAAGATACCAATGTAACCGATAGTATCTATGTTGATAAAGATATCTACTTACAATGTAAAAAGCATCTGGTGTTTACACTATTTCCATCCGATGTAGAAACGGCATTCGGCCAAAAGAAATGTTCTTGTTTGCTTACTGAACGTAGAAAAATAAGTCACCCGTAAACTAGAAAATAAAACAATATTAACATAAAAGGTAGTCTCTTCTAGACTTCAAACCGCTATATGGCAGCATATTCTGAAGGACGTACTTTGTCATTCAAGAATAGAAAATAGCTACAAAGTACCTTATGAGCAAACGAGACGGAGAAGCCCTTCAATCACATATGTCGGCTATGGCATTGCCGTGTGGAGGAGGAAATATGACATATAATAAGCCACGGTACAACAAATAACGATTTACTATCTCCTACTGCAACACAATGTTGTTGCTAAACAAATATAAATGCCATCCACAGAAAAGACTACAATAGGATTCATATAAACAACACTAGGTTGTGGAATATATACACTCATATCAGCACAAGGAACATTAGTAGAACACTGCCATCAAAACTTCAACCAAGAGTATGCATAACATCCCTATCATAGATATTTGGGACAGAAAAGAGAAATTGTGTACATTCATAGAAGTCAACTTCCATGGAGTTGTGAACATCTCTTGCAAAATCGCTGTGATGGGGAATATTTATAGACAGCTGCTTCGATACCTCCAACTCCTCTATCCTGCTTCTAATTTTACATTCATACAAATGATCATTGATGTCTTCTGTTATGTTAGTAAATACTGAAGCCATAATCTGGAGAAGCTTGGATTTCCAAGCAAAGAGGCCAGATAACACGAACATTACTCTTACAATCTCTAAATGGAACAGTAAAAACATGCAAGACTTTATTAAATTTTGATATGCAATGATGGTAATTGTATTAGTGTTCATATTAATCCTCTTTATTCGGTCCAACATTGAAAACAAATTTGTTACGTAACTGACACACTAATTCTGTCCTTTTCAGTGTATATTAGTAGGTATATACCACCAAATCTTAAAATACATAGCAGTAAATTTTGTACTTTTGTACTCCCTTACAAAATGTATGTTTTAATTTAGATGGAAAGCAGTTCTTTTTTTGCTATGTAAAACATACTTTGCACTTGAGTTGCTATCTCTGCAAATGTTGCAGAACGTGCACTCCACTCCTCTTTACTTCACATATTTAATATTTATGTCCTTGCAAATATCAGGTTTTGTAGCAAACAAGTTCATTCTCTAAAGACAACTGAGTGTGTATCGCTATAGGCACAGCTAGACGGTTGAGAATTTGGTTCCATATCTACGAGCGTAGCACTTTGGACAAAGGCATTCTACCATAACATAATTTCGACCAGAATCGAGTAAGTTAAATTTTCTAGATTCAAATTGTACGGAAGCCTCTTGCAATCACCACCTTATTCTTGAATAATTCACTGAATCCATCTCTCTACTTAACTTCACCAAATGGCACTTGAATGCTTTTATCGGAATCAACTGTGCTGCAAGAATTTAAGACCGGTTTCTGATCTGCGGATAACTTCCCACTTTCTTCATGGGCGCAGCATTTCTTCTTGTGACTGACTCATAGATATATAAGAACTAGCAGTATAACCCGGCCTTGCCCGGGATTAAGTTACGATTATTAAATTAATCAAGTTCTTTATTTGAAACCAAACTAAGTAATATAGACGTAAAATTTGGGCGAAATCCGTTGAAATTAGTTATATTATATATATATATATATATTATATATATATATATATATTATATATATTATATATATATACATATATATATGTTTATAATATAAATATATATGGGCAATAGACACGAACACACATACACACACGTACGTACGTACACCTATTGCATGTTTTGTGCACGCATACATGCTCATAAACAGAAATGAATGGAAAAAATGCTGCTAAATTTGTAGATTAACACTCGCACAATTTTCACTAAGAAAATAAATGGTGTTTTTTTTGGGATGGAATCAACTACTCTGGCCTCAAAACCCTTTTTGTGGTCCGTAAAACGGAGTGGGGTGTGATGGAGCCACGAAAACTGTACCCATTTATATTGTGTAATTCACTCACAAATTGTTACTCACTTCTTTGTTTGTTTGTTGTTAAATAAATGGATTGTCAACAAAACACCTTTTAACTCGGCGTAAAATAAAAACAAACTCTTTCGCACCCAAAGTGATGTGAGAGAGAGAGGGAGAGGAGGGAGAAAGATGAACGATTTAAAATGAATAAATGATTAAAAAAAATATATTGTAATTGTTATGTGAGAAAGTATATATACTATGATTATAAAATATAGCGTGCCTTTCCAAAACAAAAAAACTAAACATTTTACATTTTATTTTTTATGAACGTAGTCACTTACTCTCTCTCCCTCTCTCATTGTGTCTTTCCCGTGAAACTTTCTGCTTCCTTCTTCCACTTTTCTTTATCTTATTTTTTTGTTAGACGCCATCAAAAAGGAATGGCTGATATTTGTTATGGTTAAAAGCTATGGTTGAAAATAGATTTTTACCCTATCCGCGGGTGCCTCGGGAAAAAAATAAGTTGACAAAACCCAGATTGGGTGTTGACAAATGTTCTCCTAAAATTTGAGCGACATGCGTGCTAATTTGTGGATGTGCATAAATTACAATTACGTATACACACACACGCACACACGCACAGACACATCCTCCCTTTTATAGATATGATAAAATAGCAACTACAACGCTCTTACTACAACCGTTGTGCTTACTAAGTTCACTGTAACTTCAATTCTTATAGCTTATTATATGTAGAAGTAACAGTGTTGTTCCTTTCAGTCAACGAAACTTTCCTCCTATACCATTGACATTCGGTCTTCAAAATGTAATTTTTTTTATCTGTTTTAGTATCCTTCGAAGATTATGTCTGTCAATATATTTCTGTACCTTGCCAAAGAAAAATGCTTACATGAAATAACTTGCTTAAGGTATAATACATATTTACCTGACCAAATCATTCAGTTTAAATACAGTACGATAAGTTCGTTGCCATGAAATCTAGAAGCCACGATTGCTATAAATGCGTTCATGTTTTGAAATATAAAAAATTGATTTAGATATGTTTTCATTTTATATTCCAACATATATTGATGATGTGAATTTCGTATTTTAATCCCTGGGAAGAAGAAACGGCGTAATACGGGTAGATTCAATAAAAGAAAGAAAATAAAAGGATGAGTAAAGTGGAATGTGGTCGAAAATAAGATAAAATACGATAAAATCTGTCAGCCTTCAAACAACTGATTTATAGATTTTTTTCACAACATATAGATGTTTTTGTAGCGTTTCATCTCCTAACATCCAACTTTAGTGCTGTCTATACTTACACTCCACAACCTCTTTACAAGCACCAACATTGATTTCACTCCGCTGGCAATTTCCATAGTCAGGTCTGTAGCCAAATCGAGCGGAAGAGAATAAATATGGTTGCTGACACTTGCTGGCTTATACAATATTTCCATAAACTTCTTTGATGTTCTTTTTGTCAATGACGCCGTTCTTTTACATCTTTGACTCTCATAATATTAACATGAATGTGTTTCAGATCATGAGACGAACTCAGGAACAGAATAAACCTTAAGTCAGATCTAGTCACGTTACACGTATATTTCAGTGCTTAACTATAGCATAATACGATTATTTAAAATAAGAAAATATCTCTCTGACATAACTGCTGGTAGTTCATATGTATATTTTAACGTGCAAAACGTCGCTTTAAAAACCTGATGCTTGACTTGTCTTACATAAATATTGATATTATTGGTATTTCCGCAGTTTTCTTTCCCTTTTCACATACACACACTCTCCATCCCACCCCCCACACACATGAAGTAATTGCTACATTTGTTTTTCGATATCAAAATACTCAAGTATGCTGGAAACCAATTAAAGGCAAGATATAATTCCAGAATCAACATAAGCCCTTAAAGTTTATGAGAGATGGATATTAATAATTCAATAATATGTACTTATACAAACGAAATATACGTCTATAAAATGTATTATTTTCACCATAGATTACATATTGATGCAGTAAAAATTATAACTTATTTTCTGTCAAGTGAATAATGTTACGATATCCGATATGAACTGAATAGAGTGAAACTTGTGTATACAAACAAACTGTATTATTCCCCTATATGTTTAAAACTCAGGAGAAATGATTTTGCCTATATTACTCGCAAGCCAACCCAGACCGTTACTCTGCTTCAGTTTCAGGTCGATATTTATCATAGAAATGTAGCCAGGCGATGGTTGAATGGCAGAATTAAGGAGCCTAAAGAGACTGATGAAGGGAAAAAGAAGCAGAAGGTTTGTCAGAGATCTTTGAAGTTTGATAGAGTAGAAACTGATACTTTAGCGCTGCTGTGTTACAGTTTCTCTATCGTTGTGGTTCTGAATGTGAGCTAGAATTTTTCAGTAGGCATAACAGCGCATATACCTATTTAGCAAGAGGGAATAATTTGTCAGTAGTCCGTGGGGAATACCTCAGGAAAGAACTAATCATAGATTTTATAGTTGTACAAATTGGTATTGTTGATAGAATTAAGAACATTTCGGTTTGATGCTAATAGAATGAAATTCCTCTCTCATAACTGTTTTGCAACATCTAAATATGTATAATTCTATGTAGATGTTATAACTCTTTATTCAACCTTAAGCATATTGCACGCATGTTAAATGATCATAGGACACCCATTAATTTTGTAGTCTCTCGCTACAGGTTTGGTATAATTTGTTCACGTTGCATCTTCTTTATAGGCAACTTTTGTAGTTTTGTCTGTCAGCAAACTGCCAGCACTACAAAGCATAATCTTGCTCCTATTAAGGAAATGATTTAGTACCGCAATATTTCTGATCACGAACAAAATGAAGTTTCTGGGTTTCCCGTCTGATGATAACCCATAAGTTGTAGTTTCTTATCTGTTTTTTCCCAACCTGCTACAACTATCTAGTGTAAAATTGATAGGTAGCCAGCATTTCTCTGAATAAACAATAAACACTTAAGAGCTTTAAAACCGCTACAGATACCAAGTTTTACTGTCACCGATTATTTGATCTGACGATAGTTTGTACACAACATTTTATTTCGCGTCTAGAATAAACGTCAGTACGGATCAGTTCTTAAATATCTGAAAACTACCTAAAAAGCTCAAGTAAGAGATGCAATGGTTATGATTCCTATATCAGCGACGATACCGCAAAAATTCGAGATTGCGTTTCGGCTAATCATTTAGGGATTAGTTATACTCGATGAATGTACTGGAAGTCATATATATCAACTGGATAATGTGTTTCTTAGTTATGAGCATTCGAAAAAATCAAGGTGGTCATGGCTAGAATGCCTTTAGTTTATATGTCCCCCCTAGTAAGTCTGATTGTGGGGAACACAACTGCAGCCTCACTTGAAAGATTAACCGACTTATCGAAGATGACTTACCTACAAATACATAAACTACCATTAGAGAACCATTTGACCCTCACTCTGTTTACACTGTTGCTTATACAATGTGATAAACTGAATCACTTTGAACCAGATCAGCTCAACACAGATCTCTCCCCTCTTTTCTCAGCCCTACTGTATTGTATCATTAAGACCGCGTTAACAATTTTATTTAATTATTACTCATTAGATCTTCCTGCAACCAAAATTAGTTTTCTACAATTTTTTTCGGACGACGATTTAATATATTTTGAAGCTGAACATTGACAACGGATCTCGAGTCTGAGAGGATCTGAGAAGCTCATTGCTACTACCTAATCTTGGTCGTTCAGGAATTCAAGGCATTAACGGAGTTAGGTTGTACCTTATATGGGACATGTATTTTGACTAATTTATCAGTTATAAGCTTTAGAATGTGTCGGTAGAGCGAAAATTCATGGGCTATAGTTCCAGGATTATGTATCTTATGACTGATAAGAAAAACAGTATTCTTCCTGCTATTTGGTTAAAGAAAGCGCTAGTCAGGTGTTCATAATCTCTGATTTACTGATTCCCTCTCAACATCTTCATCTTTCTCATGATCATGATCATCATCATATCATCATCATCATCATCATCACCATCTTCTTCTTCTTCTTCTTCTTCTTCTTCTTCTTCTTCTTCTTCTTCTTCTTCTTCTTCTTCTTCTTCTTCGTCTTCTTCTTCATCATCATCATCGTCAATATCCTCCTCCTCATCATCATCATTATCACCATCATCATCATCATCATCATCACCATATCATCATCATCATCATCATCATCATCATCCCCATCATATTCCTATTCATATTCGTATTCATTTTCCTCATATTCATATTCATCTACTACTACAGGGGCTACTGCTGCTGCAATAGTTGCTGCAGTTGTTATCGTAGCAGTTGCTGATGATGATGATGATAATGATGACAACGACGACGACGACGACGGCGACGGCGATGATGATAGCTCTAGAGGTTATTATTGACCTATGATCAATTGTATTCCAGCAGAGAACATGCGGCATAATAAGGAGATTTAGAATTATTTTATCTCATCTGCCTTCAGCACTTTGAAGATGTTACGGAACTGAAGGAGATTTGGCGGTTGTTTCGAACTCCGTTATTGGTTTAGGATCCCTGAATTTCAATATAATAGTTAATCATTCTGCGCTTCATTAAATAATTTCCGCTTCGCTCTATGAATCAGAGGCAAAATAACCTGCTGGTGGATCAATGTTATTTAAGGTCCTGCTCTCTACATGCAGAAATTTTAGTTTTATAAGGACGAAAATATAAAAGAAATTCCAGGGATTAGAATATTCACCCAAAGTTCAATATCTCTACAAATGATAACAAATTTAAAAGCTTTTATTAATATTATATCATGATATATTCTAAGATGAGAGAAAGTTTGGCTCTATATCCAGTTGTAGTGAAAGATTTTTGTGAATCCCTTTAGTAAGTGATCAGTGGATACATTAATGGTTACCTTTGTGGTTTATTTTTCTGTTGTTGAGTCTGGGGTTTTCATGTTCTTGTTGGCACGCTCAAGGAGCTTAACAAAATATTTTCTTTATTAATTTTGGAGTTGCAGTTTTGGGTTTGACAGAGACAATGTCAGTGACTATTTCATTGGAAAAAAAAGCTGCCGCCTTATCAACATTCTGTGGTTTCTTCATGCAAGACATGATGAGTTATCTGGATCAGACGATGCTAAAGGAGAGAAAGGCGGTGTGTCTTCGCATGTATGCTTTTGTTTGTGATTTGCAGGTAACGAAAGCATATCTGGGAGACGTTTTGTAAGTATTGGTGCCACATCGACTTGTAGAATTACTATTTCTGTGCCGTTAATGAAGATTCAGTTCATGGAGGTTGATGGTGGTACTAGAGCGGCCATTGCCGTTGTTGTTGTTGCTATTGTTACCATTGACTTTGTTGCTGTAACTGCTGTTTTTTCTCCTGGTGATTGTCTTTGTTGTATTTGTGACAACGGACTGAGGAGGAATTATGGTCATGCTTCTTCTGCTTGATATTTTGTGTAGAAAACCCTGAAATTCTTATTGGTACCTTATAAGGGGCATCTGACTAAAAGCATTCTGTCATCCACTTCCAAAATCCGTTGTCTAATGTTTGTTAGAGTAAGTCAAGCATTTTCTCCACACATGCCCGATCTGTCAGTGCCAGGAAATCCATTCAACTCCTCGACTAGTTCTTGTGAAACGTTCGTACATGTATGAGGTGCTCTTCATCACGTTTGAATTACAACACAGTCGCAAGCAGCTACCAGATATTTATCTCAGTTGTCTTATCCATCATGTTCACTTAATACAGACATATGATACTATCAGAAGAAATGAAGATAAAATTTTCTCTTGTCCATGGTATTCATTTTAATTGCTACTCGCCCGAACTATATCATCTTTCATAGAATTTGGTCTCAAGATCTCCTTTTGATACTCATCGACTTCTGCGTGTGTCGTTTATCAACAAACCAGCTTTGTTACTCGTATATATTTGAACCCAACAGTACAAATATGCCGATTTATTTTACTATAAAAACCTGGTGGAATAGTTATGCTGACATATCTGCTCCTAGACTCTATCGAAATATCATTCTCTAATTCTGTGGTGTCTAAATGACCAGCTGCTTTATACCAGTTCGGTACTACGATTGTAGGTGAAGTGAGTGTTAGTAGATTAAATAATCAACAACAGTTGACTCTTATTTTATAGACGCCGAAATGATGAAAAGAAAAGTTAACGGCAGTGGGATTCCAATTCTGTATTGAAAGAGTCAGATCAGACCCTTCGACATAATGATCCGACGATCCGTTGTACTTACAATCAATTCTAGCATAGGTACAGAAGCCAGAAACTTGCGTTGGGCACAAGAACTGTTTTTTCTTTCTTTTTTTAACATAGACAGGACTTCAATAGTTTTTATTTCACAGCTGCTGGAAGGATGAAAGTTAAGTTCAGATCGGCGGTATTTAAATTCAGAAAGTAAGCTGGAATAAGTATTATGAGACATGTATGCCTCTCTAACAAATCTGCCGCTCAATGGAATAATAACAATAATAAAAATGATAACAACAACAACGACGACGACGATGATGATGATGGTGATAATGGTATTCAAAAATATAATTATCGATATTGTTAATATATTTGTCGAGTGCGTTCGTAATTTATATATGTTAGTTTAGCAATATTGATATGAAAAGTTTATCTTTATTTATCAATGATCTTTTTCTTCGCCTCTAATTATAAGATACATATAATTCTATTGATGTTATTGATACTATTCTCAACGGAATCAATAAAATTGTACTAGATATGTACTGCAATGTTTGAATCGATCACCTTCCAAAATCTGCGTCCTGTATCAAATATTCGTAACTTGCACCCTCAAAATATTTTATATATATTTTTTTTATGTATGCCATTACTAATTTAAGTTCATCGAATCTTTGTAGTAAGTAGAAGTGTGGACTGTTGAGCTGAATACTATTTTAATTTTTTCATTCTATAAGTGAAATGTTGTGTTTTAATACCACTGTCAATGACATTCATTATTTCAGTTTTGACAAATGATGCACCAAGGATAGATTAGTTTTTTACCAGTCAAAAAATATTGTCATTGATGCAATACAAGAGCCAATAATTATTTTATTTGCAACAGTATTGTTGTTATTCCTGTTGATGTGTTATAAGATAGTGATTTGATGATTGTCACATTACGAACTGTCGATTATATCGATTGTTAGCCTGTACTCATCTTATATTCTCAGCAACGATGGCAGGTCTCAAACTGAGATAGGAAAAGGATGTAAATTAACAAGGAAATATAATTTTGTTAGATTCCACCGACTCTGCCAAACTATTTCCCTTGGGTTGTTATTTATGACTTGCAGTATTTTATAAACCAAAAATTCCTAACTATTTTGAAATGAAAAACATCCAATGTGTCGGGTACAGCAGCTATATGTTAAGGAGTTATTAACTGAGAGGAAATTAGAACAGAAAATGTCATCAAGTTAATACTTAAATATTTTGCTTAACCATTAACTTTTACGAGGAAAATCAATTCGTAATCTGGATTCTGGCATGGCGATTCCCTTCCTTGTAAACCAGTCGACTGATGCTGCTACAAATCTCTAGTCGAACAAGAGTAAATCTTTCAATTTTATGACTACGTTTGCATACACAAATCACACAACATGTATATACAAGGTGCTGTAAGAAACACTGACAATGGCTTGGATTAAAGCTCATCATCGAATAACAGACAAGTACTTATGATTCAGCTGCAACCACAATTACAAGAAAGATAACAGACTGCATTAATTATATTCAAAGAATGACTAAAAGATAAAACTTTACTAACTTCACGCGTAGGGCATGAAATGTATTACAAATTCTTTGTCATTCTGTTTAAAAATATACAAATGTCACCTGTAAAAGATAAATAGTGAACAAAATTTGACAGAAACAAAAACTGACTTTTTAATAAACATCTGAAGATATTTCAGTGAATATCGAGCTGTCGTAACAAGAAAAAATACTATGTAGAAAACATGTCAAACCTTTCATTAAATAATAGTAGAAAGAACCAATATGGGCGGATTCTCGCCATAGTAGATAGAGCTCAATGCGTGATCAATTACATGCGGAATGGATAATTAAACCTCAGTCATAACACGTCACTTATTCAGCAATAGAAAACGGATAAAATGGTACATCGCTGGCAATTATTCTGGACAAGTAGGTGAACAGAGTTAATGTAAAATGAAAAGAGTAGAGATAATACCAAGAATGAGAGCGAAACGCAAACCTAATTTTAACTGAAAATCTATGGCAGATAAGTCACTGGTTTTCTACATGTAATGACAGCATGATACTACATCAAAGAACTTATGAATATCAAAAATGTAAAGATCAAAAGAGATCTGCATATGCAAGTGTGCATCGATGTTATGCATGTATGAATGTATGTATATGTATATATAAATATATATATATGCATATGCCTATACATATATATATATATATATGTGTGTGTGTGTGTGTGTGTGTATGTATGTATGTATGTATGTATGTATGTATGTATGTATGTATGTATGTATGTACGTACTATTATGTTTCAGATCAACAATGGTAGCGTTTGGGAATTAACACGTTTTTAAACACGCGTTCGCTTACCTTTCGGGATAGATTTTTATGACATTTGAACAATGACAATTAAGACTAGGGCTGCTTATTTCATTGCTAATGAACTTTAATGATATAGGTAAAAGTATTTTGTATTTTTGTTACTGAACAGGTAATTCATCTCGAAATTCAGTCATACGAAATATGCAATGAATTTGATATTCAACTTCTCGCATCATATATCTAAACCATATTTCTTGTTATTGTCTTTGAAAATTCTATCATCAATTTAATATCAAATATTAATAAAAACTATTTACTAACACATGATACCGATTATATATTTCGCGGATGAAGACATTGATGCACTTGGTAATTTTCGTTTTCAATATATGCATTTGGCTTCGTATCAAAATATCTGCTCTCCAAGATTGAACAAAGAGGATTAATACAACTTTTAAGATTCCAGTCCATTAGCAGTAAACGAAAACTAAATCTCCATGTTACCTTTGGGAAATTTGCTATTTAAATTAAATGGTTTATTTTTACGTTGAAAGAGCTTTAATAATCAGTAGATAGTGATTAGCTTAATACTAGTTATATTAAAATATATATTAATAAAATAGAATCTGAAGAACGCCTAACCAGCGTAAGTATAAACGAGTAAGTGCACTATATAGGATGCGCATGTGTGTGTCTAACTGACAGTATATGTGATTGTGCGTGTAGGTATGGCGTGTAAAATGCCACGTGCTGTGGTTTTCAAATGTATCAGCATGTGAAAGAACTTTTAAGCTTATAATTCATTATTATTCCATACTCACATATGGTGTTGCCACAATATATATGATATTTTATGTATTGCATATTTATATTTATATATGTATGTGTGCATGCTTTCATGTGAGTGTGAGCATTTGTTTTTTCTTATAATTGTTTCTATAAGTACGAAAGAATGTTCTATCGCTAGAATGCTTATCACAGAAATAGTAAAAGGAATCGTTTTGATTTTCAGAAAAATATTGCTTATTTTCACTATTCTGCTTAAGATAGAGGTTACATAAAACGTGTTGTTTGCTCACTTAGTTACTTCCTTTACTCGAGAGCTGCAGCGTTTTATACAGTTAACTTTAGAAAGTGTAACAACATGCCAAAAGACAAGGATTACAATTCTAAATTTATATGTGCTAATATTTTATTGGTTTCAATATAGTTGACTACAATATATACTGTCACTAATTTGGAATGAAAGTTTTACATCTGCTAAACAACTGACCTCACAAAACAATACTGAGAAACAACAGGGTAACGCCGTTAGTAGGAGAGGTTGAGAAGGTGAAAGGGGAGAATGAAGTATAGTATCAGAATAAAACAGGGAAGACTTAGCTAAGTTAAGAGAAATGAAGAGAAGTTAATATAAGTCAGAGCTCTTATGGAAGAAGACGGGAGAAAATGAACAAGAGAAAGTAACAATTGAGAAATGAAAACGAAAACTGAAAACCTGAGGCAATGTGAAAGGTTTAGATTTTATTAGATTACATGAACTATTAGGAGACCTTTGAAAAAGACGTTTTACAACAATGCAGAAATTACCAAGATGTTTGTTTTTAATAAATACCATCCCCACAAAAAAATAAATAAATAAAAAAAATCTGTTTTGAGACGATACAAAAATAACCAAACTTTATTTTTTGTTTAAATTAAAACAGAAAAATTACAAGACGTTCTCGGAGAATTCTCTACGAATCTCGGGATTCTTTTTTTCTTAAATCTTGCGAGTCATGAAGTTAGAGAATTTCAAAGTTTTAAAGATTAATTGTTCAAATTTTTTTAAGTTTTAAGGTTTTAAAGTTAATCTATTCTTCTTTTAAGGTCTGGTGGTTTTAAGATAGACAGACAGATAGATAGATAGATAGATAGATAGATAGATAGATAGATAGATAGATAGATAGATAGATAGATAGATAGATAGATAGATAGATAGATAGATAGACAGGACCTATCTAGTGACGGATGGTGTGCGTATAGCCTTGTTGTTAATTCTCTGACTAAGTATGACTTAACAAACATTAGCCCTTTCGGATCAAGGATAGTATATCAGACGTTCTATACGGTGGTTATTGCTTGCGTTGGTCAAAGGTTCCAAAAGCAGAAGATGAATTTCCAGATGTCGAGTTCATTCCGGTGGTTGAGACTGGGTATCCTGCTTTTTATGAAATATGCTTCTTTTATTCGCAGGTTGACTGTATCTGTTCTCCCTGTCAGTATTTGGAATATGGCGCTGGGTGGTGTGGCCTTGTGAAGGTGTTCGTTCTCTCTGACATGAAGCTGTCTTTTTGTCTATCCTATATGTTTCGCCGCAAGCAAATGTCATTTCGTATATCACGTCTGTATCAAAGCATAGCCGGACTCAGTTTTGCTTTGATGGCGCGCTGAAAACAGCATTTTCCCAGTGTGTTGTTATTGTAAGAGAGGTAGTGTCCAAGAGTGTGGGCTCGTCTCGTGATTCTGACGGAGAGGCCAAACATTTTGACGTCGTGCCTTATCTTGTCTTCTATTTTTCCCCATAGTATGGAAGGTTGATATATACCCATTTATTATTTCTTCGCTTCTCTTGTTCTCTCTTTCTTCTTTCCTTTTTCTTTCTGTCTTTGTTGAAGTTATTTCTGTTGTTGTTGTTGCTTTGGTGGTGGTGTTCTCTTGTCGCCGTGACTGCTATTGTCGTTGATAGTGTTGTCACTTTGTTGTTGGCGTCGGTGTTTTTATTTTTATTGTTATTTTCGTTGTTGTGGTCAATGTGGTCGTTGCTGTGGCACCACGTTTGTTGTTGTTGTTGTTGTTGTTACCATTTGAGGAATTACCTCTGTCGGCGTTACTGTTGCTCTTGTTGTGGGTGTTGTTGTTATTGTGGTCGATGTCACCATTATCGAAACCGGTTCCTCGGTTGTTGTTTCTGTGTTTTTGTGGTCGCTTCTGTTATTGTCGATGGTCTTGTGGTGTATTGGTGCTCGTTGTACCCGCGTGTTTTGAGTATTACACACTTTCGCTTTGAACTTGGATCTGTATCCTCTGCTGTACAACATGTTAATGAAATCCGTATTTACATTGGCGCAACTGCGTATGGGGCGGTGTACTTCATTGAAGGACACGTTATGCTTCAAGCCGGTAGATATGCTGAATCGAAGAAGCAGATTGTGGCATGTCGCGATGTGATGGTTACGGTGATGTCCAAGAGGCTAAGCGAGCCATTTGCGGTTGGATCGTGAACGTCGAATTGGATATTGTGGTGGAGGCTGCTAAAGACATTGTGGATCCTGACAGCCTCCTCTCTTGAGCTAGTTAACACAAATGCATCATCGACTTATCTTCGGTATAGGGTGATGTATCGTCCTGCGTAGATTGTCTTGCGTTCTAGCTCATCTAGTTAAGGGTGGTCAGGATAGTACTGAGTCTGGACTTCATTGGGAGGCCGCTGCATTGTCCGTATATGGTGTGTTGGCGGTGCAGAATTCAAGGATGGATGTGAGGCTTGCAGGTGGACAGTCCGCTGCCAGCTTCTGACCGCACGTTAGTATCTTTTGGATTGTTTGTATTGCCTCATCTGGTGGTATAATGGTGGGCATGGACCGTACATCTAGGCTGAAGGCATAGTTGCTGTCCGAGACGGTTCTCGGTGGGAGCTTACAGAGTAGTTCGATGTTATTGCCAGCTGTTCTCAAAGTGTGCTGGTATGTGTGCTAGCAGTGGTTTGAGTAGCCATGTTACAAGCCACTCTATTTTCTGGAGAGAGGATTTTTGGACTGGCGATTATCGGGCGTACTTTGAGCTGTATCAGGTCGTTGGTGACCTTCTGAGTTTTGATTAGGTATTAGAACCGTGGTGTGGAGGGGATGTGTGCTAGAAAGCTTGCATATATATGAATGCATTGCTTCTTTTCAACTCTGCTCGTAACCTATTCGCAGCTGTATGATCATATGTGGTGTAGATATCGCCCCAGAATAAGACATCGCTGCCTTATCGTAGGAGACCCTGTCGATCACACAGAATTCTCCCTCTTTGTCTGAGAGCAGGAATGTATAGATTTTCTTTTTTAAGGTGTCCAGTATGGAAATCTCCTTGGACGTCAGGTTAGCGGGGGATAGTCGCCTATTAACAGACCTCATGCTCTTCAGGAGGTCGTGACATAGCCAACCAACTTTGTTCTCGAAGTGTTCTTTAGCGGGTGATAGTTTATTGAACTCCCGTTCATATAGGTAAGGTTTGACAACTCCGTCATGATCTCTGTCATGGTCATCGTTGTTGAGCTTCTGTGCTCATGGTAGCGCGTATGACAATCTGGAGAGACATATGTTGATGGTGTGTCCTGGGAGTCTCTGAGTGGTAGCATACTTGGGGCCTCTTCCCAGTATCACCTTATCTTCAGTGTGACTGTCCCTGTTAGGTCATGAACAATGCGCTACGTTGGTTTCCATCTTGTTGATGTGTATTCTTAGTGAGGCCAGGCATGGTTTTCATATGCCCGGATGGTGATGTGTGTGGCGTATGATCGAAGGAATATACGTTCGAATTTGGAATTGGATTTCTGCTGGTAGTAACTATACGTTGCTTAGTTGAGGTATCAGACGATGTGTCCGGTGGCCGGTGGTATGTATGTACCATTCCGATCTTTGCGTTCAATTGACGTGGCGTGTTGTATTTTTCGTGAATCAGTTTGCTGAGGATGTACTTGGTGATGATATCTGGGATGAGACAGGTAACTGTAGACGTCTAAGTGATCGCGGGGTTAGGTTATGCAGTCTATATGTTAGGTTATGCAACTATGTGTCCGATTTCTTAGATTGTATTGCTTAATCGCTTTCATTTTAGCAATGGCCTATCTTACAATTGTCAGGCATGGTATAACATGCACTCAATTATCCAGTGACTCTTTCTTGAAGACTACAGACTGTAATCTGTGTAATATTTGTAGACACTCGAGTGATCACGTAGAGGATTGATGAGTGTCAATGACACTTCTGAGGATGATATCAGCGGTGTGTTTGTGTTTAGTTGTTTTGTATGACGGAATGTTCTTGCATTTGCCTGTTCTGTAATGATATTACATGCGATAGAGTAACAATTACCATGTTTAACAACAATTCTTTTGCTGCCGGTGTAAACTGCTGCTGGTCGAAACACCTTTATCCGAAGTTGTTAAGTAGATTAGATTTTCTCCCTGTCAGTATTCAAGCATTTCGGCCATTTACGTTATTAAATCAACAATACATTTGATATACCTGGTTTAAAAAATATCATCCTCATCTGCAGTATTTTGCAGTGCTGAACCAAACGTAAGAACTTGTGCAACGTGGAGACACAAAATTGGATATATTTTGAATATACATTCAATTTCAGGTGAGATGATATTCGATGAACGGTGATGTATTGCAGTTCCTGCTTGTATAATATCAGCATTTACATCAGTAATATATCCATTACTGCCAAACTAATAAAAATAAAAAGAACGCGTTCTCAACCGCCGCAGTTTCGAATTCAACGAACTGTTTCAACAATAAGTGCAATAAACAGTATAACATGTCACTTACTCTAAAAACAATAGACAACTATTGGCAGAAAGTCTTAAAATGGCCGCGAAATTGAAACTTAATTTTTATTTTCCAAGATTATGAAATAATTCAAGGTGAAAAAATAACAACCTCAGATCATTTATATCGTAATACCATTCATTTCCCCTCGATCTTTATGTACAGGTGAAGATAACATAACAATATTACAGTATAATTCGCTATATGACATAAATGCGTCCAGAAATATAGATAAATGCATTCACAACTTGATAAATGCACAGTTCTTGCTTTTCATTTATAAAATCTTTAACATAGAGTCTGCTAATAATACCTATTGTTGTTTTGGCAAAATAAAATTGCAACCATAATGAAGTGGCAGCCAAAACTATGCACAAACACCAGTATGATTCGAATTGTTCTGTTAGTAATAACTACTAAAAATAAAATATAAAATGAAATGCGGAACTGTTTATCAGTCACTGATTGAACAGAAGATATATGGGATTGTCAAAAGCTTAGTTAATACAAACCTCGATATACAACAGCATGCCCAGCTGGTCAGAAACCGGAACAAACACCGTTTATTTATACACCTGGTAGTTGAAGGATCGGAGTACAGAGGAGCCTATAATCAATTACGAAACGTATACTACAACAACGGTGTTACTTTCGCAAGTAAAAAAATTATGATTTTAATTCGGAGGGCTCAGTCAAGGGAAACAACTTAATCTTTCTTTCACAAAAAGAAATTCGAATTATCATGATTCAAAAATGTTCCTGTTCCGGATAAAAATCCTTGATTACGTGAGAGCCCAGGCCTACAATCCAGCTAAACAGGGATCTTTTTTGATATTTAATTTCGTTCGCCTGTTTTTTTACTCCCGTTTCAGCAAATTTGCACGTACAGAGATGAGCCAATTCGCCGTAGCTTTGAACGATTATACCCATTTCTGCATTAACATTTGTGCTTGCGCTGTGAGTATTCGATGAAGAATTCAAATCTCAAGAGCTCTTAAAACGAATAAACATCACATGACTAACTTTCCTACATATCAATATTATTTTATATTGTGTATCAACATTCTGTAATGCCGTGCTCAATCCGGCATTGTTACAGTTTATTCTTCCCTATTCACCATGCGTTTCAGTCAAATATTTCCTATCTAAAAATTAAATTTCTATCATTTTTTAATATTTATTCTCCTGATTCTTGTAGATATTTCCCATGTGATACTATTTCTCAGTCATTCGAACAACCTAGTGCATCGGCTCAGATGTGTACTTGCGTGTCTGTGTTTATAGATGTCGATGGGTGTATACAAATAAACTGACACATATGTATGCCAATGGCAATAGTTTCAACGTGTTCAAAAACCCTGCTAAGTCCATGGGTAACAACATCTTCCACCGGACAAGACCAACATAATATATTTTTATTCCTGCACGTGTGCTTGTGTAGGAATGTATAAGTGGGTGTCATCCATAAATTGATTGCAATATAGTGTGACATCAACTGTTTATAATTGTCAACAAACTACAAAAGAATCAATGTTATTATTGTTTTCAGTTTTACAGTTATATTCTAAGTATATATCTAGGTATGCATATAAGCACTATATGAGGATCATTATAACTAAGTTCCTAAAATCTGTTCGCCTATCAAAAGGAAAGTTGGCAAATTCTATTTGAGAAAACAGGAAAGATTCTTAAAACTCAGAAGGAACAACCAGATACAAAGATGCCTACGCACAAAATGGCAATGCAAGCACACACATAAGCAACAACACAACTGCAGAATTACATAGGCATACGAACGAGAGTTAATACGTGCAAGTGTGTTTATCTCTGTTCCTGTATGACTGTGAAAAAAATTCTAATAGCTTTTATCACATATGTCATATTGGTCAGACCACCAGCGAAAGCTAATTAACAAATCAACGTTACACATAAGATTTATTATTGTGAATCTTCTCCTATAGAGTCAAGCTAGATGAACATAAAGATAATCGCTACAGACTTACACAAACAAGCACATACATAATAAAAATTGCGCGGGTATGCAAACAATTTAGAAGTGATTATATATATATATATGTATGTGTGTGTGTGTATTTCATACGCACACACATACATATAATATTTTTATACAACTCGCACACGAATCGCACACATACGTGATAGAAGGTGTTTTAAACTTCCTCCTGATGGATATACAGAAACAGAGACATACACGCATATTCATTTCCACATTGCATGTTACTATTACATTTACCATATAACAGTTATATATATATATATATATGGGGGAAGGCATATGTATGTATGTATGTATATATATATATATGTGTGTGTGTGTGTGTGTGTGTGTGTGGTGTGTGTGTGTGTCTGCACGTGTATATGTACATGAATGAATATATATGTATATATATATATATACATATATAAATATTCATATATATATATATGATGAAAGATAAAATATATGAGTAGGAAATAAAATATTGATACTAAATGTACAAGAAGCATAGAGAAGTAAGCAATTATGGTTCATTCTTCGAATATAACGTTTCGCCTTGGGCTCTCCTGATAAGACCTAAGAATTTCAGCCTTATCTAAATATACATACATACTTACATTCACATGCACATGCACGCACACACACACAAAAAAAAACCGCAAAGACATGTATATAGATATCGATATAGATATATAAATCATCATTACGATCATATTATAGTACGAACATACATTCACACAAAAAGTGACATAAGACTTTGCAGATATATATATATATATATGTGTGTGTGTGTGTGTGTGGTGTGTGTGTGTGTGTGTGTGTGTGTGTGTGTGCGTGTGTATGTGTGTGTGTGTATGTACGTGTGTATGTAAGTATATAGACAGACGATGAGACCGATATACATATAACTGTGTGTGTACATGTGTGTATGTATATAAATTGTATATATTGTAATTATATGATATAATTATCAGTGCATATGCAGCTGAAGAAAACTTCTCAAATATACTAGGAATTCCCAGAATTTTCTAAAGACACTACTGTCAGTTAATACACGTCTTGTGCACCTACCTATATGGACAACTGTAAATGAGCCTAAGTGTATGCATTGCATATTAAAAGCATAATTATATATATGAATATATATATATATGCATACTTTATTTTTGTAACTTTTCATTTTTATTTGAATATTTATCTGAATTATGGCTTGTACTGTAGAGTCCAGTGAAACTAATTTACACATACCTATTTTACACATACTTAAGGGCTTTATAAAATTAGAATATAGTTTATTGTACTGAACGTTGATAAAGTGATATAAGGGCCTGATGATTGGGATTACATTTTAAGAAGGGTTCCAGGAAAACACGGAGTGGTTTAGGAACCCGATGATGTATCTCATGAAACACGTGTTGCCAAGAAATAAAACAGTAGGTATTTAAAATAAAAATATATATTTTTTTTTATATGGTGAGATGTAGGGGTCTACTATCTCTAAATTATATATATATATATATATATATATATATATATATATATATATATATATATATACATGTATATACAGAGAGAGAGAGAGAGAGAGAGAGAAAGAAAGAGAAGAGAAAGTGGGAGAGACGTATCATAATGTATACACACAGACGGTAACTCAGTGACTGTGTAGATACGTTAAGTAATATATATTGATGGCTATTTAATTTAATTCTGGCTAACTTGCATAGAAATTTCATACATCCAGGCGGCTATTTGCAGCATCAATGAATTCCGTTCATCTTGTATCATAGGCGACGAATGGTCGTCCAAATGTATTTACCATTGAAAGTGCTTCTGAAGGCCTAGATTCTTCTAAGATCTGGTTGGCCTCAGTTTAGACGAATTTTCGGGCCGCTATGATATTTTTGCTAACATAGCAGTTACATTAGAGAGGTTATCCCTGAACAAGTATCGTGGTAACTGGCCGAACGATTGTGTGTATAAAGTAAATATGAGACATATATGGGTCAAGGTAGAAAATTCTAAAATAATTTTATAAAAAACATTTCACTACCAGTTTCGGTCATTGACACTTTTTCAACTGTAAGTATGGAAAACAATTAAATTTGGGAAAAATTAAATTAAAAGTATTTTAAAAAGAATATTTCCATAATATTCAAATACAAGGGGCATTTTCCTTCTTTCTGCCTCTCTCTGTCTCTCATGTTTACTCTTGTGGTTTCGAAGTCGTTGCGGATTCTTGGCAGAGAAGAAGAACTAGAAGAAGAAGAAGAAGAAGAAGAAGAAAAATATACATGTGTATATACATATATACACACACATATATATATATATATATATATATATATATATATATATATATATATATATATATATATACATACAATGCAGTTAGCGTTCGTTAATAATTATATCATCGTAAATACTGTTATCGTATTAAAGTGTACGTGTAGTGAATAACTGAGCACATCTTATTCACATTATTGTCCCCTTTTTTATGCAAACCAAACGGAAGACGTATATTCTTCATTTACATATAATATGCAAATATATAATTAACTAACTTTTCACACAAAATGATATGTAAATACATAATATGAATGTAATCTTCGTATTACTTATGTCAAAGCAGTGCACATACATACAAAAATATACCTCACTGATTAGCTTCCTCAAATCTTCCAGAAAAAGAAATTAATCAAATTTTGTACAAATAACCACCGAAGCGTATGATTCAGTAGTTAGCTCCTGGCTCACAATCATGAGAGGTTTAGTTCGATTCCCTGACCGCTCTGCAAGTTGGGTTCTTGAGAAAGACACTATATTTCACATTGCTCCAACCAATCAACTGCAGAAATGTGTTGCGACGTCACTGGTGTCAAGTTGTATCGGCTTTTGGCATTCCATTGCATAGGTGCGGTTGCGTGGAAAGAGGAGGCTGGTATGCATGGGCGACTACTGGTCTGGACTTGTGCCTCGGAGTGGAACCTTCTATGTCCAATCCTATGGTCATTCATGACCGAGCGGGTTCTTTACCCATTATATATATATATATGTGTGTGTGGTGTGTGTGTGTGTATTTGTGTGTGTATGTATATATATATACATACATACAAACATACATATAGATAGGTAGATAGATAGATAGATAAATACATACATACATACATAGATTGATAGATAGATAGATAGATAGATAGATAGATAGATAGATAGATAGACACACAGACAGACAAATCCGCATTCTCATAGAGAAAGTGAGTGGAGTAACTTAATAGAGATATGTTTAAATCGATTTTTGTCATAACAGATTATTTTGCATATGCCAGTTCGATGTAGTTTTGGAAGCATATGTTTGTGGGCGCTCATGTGTGAGTCTGTGTGTGATTGTGTGTGTGCCCACGCACGTGTGTGTGTGCAAGTGTTTGTGATGTGGTGGAGTGTGAATTATTTGCGGAGAGAGAGGATAAGAGATAGAGAGAGAGAGAGGCATATGTAGCTAGAGAGATAGGTATTTAGGGAGGTATACAGATTGTTAGATGAAGAGAGGAGGCATATGTATGAACGTCTGTATATATTCATATTTCATATGCATGTAAATTGCAGCACAGATATGTCAATACAGAGATGTCTAAATATAGGTGTAACTGTATATTATTGAGGAAACGAAAGATTATATTTCCATATTAGTTTCTTGACACAAATAACACCAAAACCAGAGTAATATATGTAGGTAAATATGTGACATTTCAAAAATACATTTATATGTGCATAATACGCACGCGCGCGCACACACTCACACCAACACAAATGCACACACACATACACACACACATACACACAAACATATCAACATATGTTGGAGTATATTGCGTGCGTGTCTCTACGTGTTCATCTGCATATGTATATACATATACATATACATTTACACGCACACATACACACATGCACAAGCATATACATACATATACACACATGCCAACAAGCACACACACACACACACACACAAACACACACACATATAACGTGCGTATATACATATACGCATATATCTTTAGTTAAATATATTCAATGAGAATATTATATACTGAATTTATATTGAGTGCTCAATTGTATCAAATATTAATACTGTTAAAGTATTTATATATTTAATACGAGCGATAGATACATATATATTTTTTGATAATATATATGTATACGCATATATGTGTGATGGAGGTGTATCTATATTAGAATAACAAAGCCAAATGAGCTAGAAGCATGAATTCAGAGAATTCGAGTGAGATATGCAGAATAACTTGCAATAAAGTCCTGAAAGAGGTGAAATTTCCATCTCAGAGGGAATCAGAAAACATAGCTTTATGGCAACCACTTGGGAGTTTCACAGAAACTAAGAAATATTTTCAGTGATAATTTATCTCTCCTGCCTGGAAATGAAGTCTGATCTTTCATCGTCAGCAGAGTAATATCTGGAATTATGACTCCACCTTATGAAATCATCTGGGTGATGATGTTTTTCTTCCAAAAGTTGATTTAGCATTTGAAGTCATCTGGTGAAAAAAAAAATTCATGACGCTCAGTTCGCATAATTTCAAAATGTAAATTCAGGGAAATGACTGAAGAACTGAAGTAGCACAATTTAAAATGGTTCAATTAGGTAGTGCTGTATAGAATATATGTACGCGAAAATTTCTTAGTGAAATGAAATTTCCTTTCTGTTGTATAATGATATAAACTTAGTAGCGTCCTAAAAGAAAACAAAAGATATAATTTTAAGGAGCTTAATATTCATTTCAGGAAATTTCAATTATCATGCTTAGTCATAAATTGTATGCTTGTTAGATGCAGCGCTCATTTTATGTTGTGTACCTGTGTAGGTATAAGTCTTGGAACTAGCACAAAATGATAAGCAAAAGAGTATATAGAAAATTTTAAATGTTTTTTTTTTTTAATTAAATAAATTTTTTCGAGGATTACTCGCATAGATGTGTTCAGTTCTTTCAAAGAAAGATAAGATATAAACTTAGATAAACTTAGATATGTTTCGACCAAAGATTGGTCCAGGCCATGTCTAACTTAATAGCACCACCTGATAGGATTATTCGAGTCCTGTTTAAGTCAAGTTTTGTTCAAGTAGTGAGTTCTTGTTGGGTGAGTTGTATCCAGTTTTGTTCATGTAGTGAGTTCTTGTTGGGTGAGTTGTATCCAATTATGGGTGGCTTATCTGGTATTCTTTGAAGGAATCTATCCAGACTCTGTTTAAAGTTGATGGGATCCTTTTCCTCTTTGATCTCCCTCGGGACAATGTTAAATAGGGAAGGGCCTGTTGAGGAAAAGAAATTGTGTTGCAGTGTACATGTATGTTGTGATCTTGAATTGGGCAGGGGACGTATAGCCCGTGGTCCAAGTCTTGGATGAACCTTGAAGCTAATGTTTAGGTCATTTGGGCAAAGTTGGCGGTATATTTTCCACATCGTACAAATGATGTACCGCTCACGGCGACGCTGGAGGGAGTAAAGTTTCAAGGCTTTAAGGCGATCCCAATAATCGAGAGCAGCCATGCCTTCAATTTGTTTAGTGAGTGCCCTCTGGGGTGACTCAATTCTGGAGATGTTTTGTCTTGTGTGAGGAGACCACAGTGGGCAGCAGTATTCAATGTGTGGCCGTACAAGGGAGGAAAAAAGTGGTATGATGACACCTTGTTCTCTGGACCGGAAAGTTCTTAAGATCCAGGAACTCATCCTACGAGCTATATCGACCTTCTTGTTGATGTGTGCACTCCAACTGAGATCGTCATCAATAATTACATCCAGGTCTCTGATATTGTTAGAGGCTGTGAGCGATTCCCCTGAAGGAAGAGAGTATGGTTGTTTTAGTGAGGAATTTCTTCCAAAATGCATCAGCTCAAATTTTCCCTCATTCAGTTGCATTTTGTTTCTGTCTGCCCATTGACTCACAGCATATAGATCAGACTGGAGTTGAGTTCGGTCTGCTTCTTCATTGACGATTTGCTGGAGCTTAGTGTCATCAGCAAATATTTTCACTTTGCAGTAATGTACGACACTGGAAAGGTCGTTTACGTAAATTATGAAGAGTAGCGGACCCAAAACAGTTCCCTGGGGAAGACCGCTGGTAACTTTTGCTGGGTTTGAGTGGACTCCATCAACTACAACATGTTGTGTTCTATTCGCCAGGAAATACTTAATCCAGTGTAGAACTTTTCCACGGATTCCAACATTTGCCAATTTTGAAAGTAGGATGTTATGGTCTACACTGTCGAACGCTTTACTGAAGTCAAGATATATGACGTCAGAGTTCTAACCTGTTCCCAAGGCTTTGAGTACATCTTCAATGTGGTGTAAGAGCTGTGTTAGACAGTCCCTGCCACAGCGAAAGCCATGCTGATTTGCATTTAGGAGTTTGTGGGTCTCCAGGAAGTCAGCTATCCTTGATCTTAACACTCTTTCAAACACTTTAATGATGTGGGAGGTGAGTGAGATTGGGCGATAGTTGACTGCGAGGGATCTGTTTCCCTGTTTGAAAACCGGGATGACCGACTGGGATAGAAACTGTTTCGGTATATAACCTGCGTCTAACGAATTTCTCCAGAGGTTGGTCAGAGGGACTGCAAGCTGGTATCTACATTCCTTCAGGAGACTAGCGGGAAATCTATCAGCGCCTACAGCAGAGTAATGTTTGACCTCATTTATTGCTGCTACGATGTCAGTGGCAGTGAAGGTTATGTCTGAGATTTTGTGTTGGGAGTCAACTTCGTTCGTTTCCCTTACGTCAATATCAGTGGGAACACTAAAGACAGAGCAGTATTGTTTCTGCAGTATTTCTGCCATTTCTTTAGCATCGTGTTGGGGAATGCCGTTATCATCAATCAATGGCCCAATGGGTGAGGCAGTGGTTCTATGCTTATTTGCATAAGAATAGAACATTTTTGGGTTCTGTTTGATGTTTTTGATTACCCATTGTTCCTCCACAGCTCTTTGATTTTCAATGGAGGCTTTCATGTTGGTCTGCATTGAAGTTTTTCTAGCTCTAGTCTTTTCATTGTTGTTGAATGTGGATGTTGTGTGTGGGAATATTTTAATTGGTTGATTTTTTTGTTGAGTCTTTTGATGCGCCTGATGAGTGTTTTTTTCTTTTTAGGGAGCCGGTTTCTGTTTGTGTTAGTAGATTTCTTGGGAGCGTGTTTAGAGCCTGTATAGGTGACAATGTTTTCAAAGTGCTGCCACGCGGTCTCAATATGAGAGGAATTGAGAGTAAAAGACCAGTCGATGGCAGACAGATCCTTTCTGATTGTTCCCCAGTCCGCTTTGTGGAAGTTTATGTTGTCAAATGGGTGCCATGGAGTGGGACCGGCTGGTTTGGTTTTTATATGTCGGGAATTAAGATTGCAGAGTACCATGTCGTGGTCTGAGAAGAGAGTTTTTTCGACTGAAATACTGTGAACGTAGCTAGAGTGATTGGTCAATACCAGATCCAAGATCGTTTTATTCTGTCTCGTTGGTTCAAGCACTAGCTGAGTCAGGAAATACTCATCCATCAGATTAAAGAGCAGTTCTGCTGCTGCTCTATCTGATGTAGAGCACTTGCCTAACTTCAGAGTATTTGTGGGCCAGTTCACATGAGGGAGGTTAAAATCACCCATCACTAGTATGTTGCCAGAGTGGTACTTCCGAAGGAAGGACTTGACTTTGCTAAGGCACTCTTCAAAGTACTTTAGAGGTGCCTGGGGAGGCCTGTAAAGACCAACAATGGTTATGTCCTTGGCTTTTTTGTATAGTGATACCGATTCACAGTAGCCATTGGAAAATATGTCCTTGGCATCAAGTGAAAAGGAGTCATGGATAAAGATGGCTGTCCCTCCCTTATTTCGGTCTGTGCGATCCGCACGAACAATGGTGAAATCTTTTATTTTCACCTCTGCGTCCATAGAGAGAGAGAGAGAGAGAGAGAGAGAGAGAGAGAAAGAGAGAGAGATGCATATATACATACGTAAGTACATTCATAAATGCATAGTACATGCATACATTCATACCTACTGATAGAAACAGAATTACTACATCATATACATCAAGCAAATTATAGAGAACATTATTTAAAAGGAATGCTACAATTTATGTATAAGTTAGATAAACATTTTTATCTGCAAATGAGACTTTTGAGAGGCATTTTCATGTCACAAATTTTTAATTGACTTACTCTATCGTGCAGACGTATTTGAGATCAGTTTTAACACCAACTACATAATTTAAGCGAATTCAAGACATTTTTACAACTGAATTTCTTTTTTGTAATTACATATATATATGCTACCGGACAAATGCTTCATTTTTCTGCTTGTAAATATATGTGATTATTGATTAAATCGGTGTGAGAAAATGGACTTGGCGGATAATTTGGAATATGAGTGAAGCATATCTGTTATTAGCCTTCTAACAATATCGTGAATATCTATGCATGAAAAAAAAATGTATCTTCCATTATTTTTATCTTTGATTTCAATATATTATTTAAATAGCCTTATACATTATCTCGTTTTACTTTCAGAATCACTGATCCTTGCTGCCACGATTTATTCTCTTTCTATGAGGAAACTTTCAATTACTTGAATGTATGTGAATGTCATTCCCAAACATTTCCCCTTGTCTAAAATGCTGAAATGTTTGTTTTTCTGAGTAGATTTTTCAAGTATATATAAAAAATGAATAAATGTATGAATGTACATGGATATATATTATATATATATATAGATATATATATATATATATAATATATATATATATATGATGTGACTATTTGTAAAGACCCATTTCGTCATGAATGACCATGGAATTGACCTAAAAAGTTCCCCTCCGAGGCACAAGACCGGGCAATGTTAGTTATGAAAGACCAGTAGCCGCCCTGCATACTAGCCTCTCCTCTCTACGCTTCTGATGTTATCCAAGGGGAAAGGCAAGTGACTAATTTCTGCAGCTGAGTGAAATGGATGGAGTAACATGAAAGGAAATATTTTTCTCAAGAACACAACACAGCCTAGTCCAGGAATCGAAACTCAACTACATCATGATTGTGAGCCCCACGGTCAAGCCACTGAGCCATGTGTTTACAGATATATATATATATATATATATCTATATATATATATATATATATATATATATATATATATATATATATATATATATATATATATACAGATATATATATATATATATATTATATATATATATATAATATATATATATATATATACATGTATCTATATATACACACATATATATATATATATATATATATATATATATATATATTATATATATATATATATCAGGACAAATAAATGCAAGAGGCACTCAACATATCTGATGCGAGTTACATATATTATTATCTGAAAACTGTTCGATTCGGCTTCATGCAAATCTATATTACGAAGACTCGTCACAGGAACCTAGATCGTCAGAGAGAAAGAGAGGGAGTGAAAGAGATAGATGGATGAGAAAGAGAGAGAGAGGGAGAGAGGAAGAGAGAGAGAGTGGAGAGAAAGAGAGAGTGTGCAGAGAAAGAGAGAGTGTGGAGAGAAAGAGAGAGAGTGGAGAGAAAGAGAGAGAGTGGAGAGAAAGAGAGAGAGAATTAGAGAGGGAGAATGAAAGAGAGAGTGTGTGAGAGATAGAGTGAGACACACACACACAAACATAGAAAAGAAGTTGAACACGAGTAATTTTAAAGCGAGGATTTACACAAAACACAAATTACAGATTACAGAGTTAAGTATAACCCTTTTCGGTTTCTTTATTCTGTAATCTGTGTTCTGTATTGCATGATAAATATAAGCTTTAAGCTAACTTCCGTATTTCTTCCTTTCTATCTCCATCACAGCTCGATAAGTATCGTTCTTATTGCTATATTTCAAAGCTGATGGCAGTAACCCTCGTTGCAAAGGTTGGGCGTTAATATCTCTTACATTTAAGCGTTTGTCTATTATAGCTATACCTTGATTATACCACACACTGTATATACGCACGCACACATACACACATATATATGTGTATATATATATATATGTTTGTGTGTGTGTGAGTGTGTTTATATATATATATATAAACACTTATAAATATATATACATAGATACAAAGACATATATACATATATTTGTATATTTATATACTTATGTATATATATATATATTCATACATATATGTATATGGAATATATATACACACACACACACACACACCACATATATATATATAATATATATATATATATATATATATATATATAGAGAGAGAGAGAGAGAGGGAGCTACATTTATACATACATAAGTACATTCATAAATGCATGGTACATACACACATTCATGCCTACTGGTAGATACTCGCAGAAACGTACACACAAGTCTGGTGAAATTATTTCTTTGTTGATCTCATGTTTACTGGTATCTGGAGTCTCTAATTCTAGAATATTTCTTCAGATGACAAGATATTGTAAGAAAAAATATCTCTATTGAATGGATGTTCTTCGGCTGTTACGACCTGCAGTACTATTTCTGGGTTAGCAGAACATTAATTGCGAAATATATACCTACAAGTTCTAATTCGCAGGTGAAGGGTAAAGCTCCCCTTTTGGTCGAGACTACGAGATTGCACCTAAAAAGTTACCCTCCGAGGCACAAGATCGGACAAAGTTGTTTATGGAAGCCCAGCGGTCGCCCATGCATACCAGCCTCCCTTTCGACGCCACCGATATTATTCAAAGGCAAAAGCCGGTACAGCTTGGCACGAGTGACGTTGCAACTCAATTCTACAGCTGAGTGAACTGGAGCAACGTGAAATAAAGTGGCTTGCACAAGGACACAACACAGACCAGTCTGGGAATCGGACTCGCTACTTCATGATTGCTAGGCCGACGCTCTAAGAACTGAGCCATGAGCATCCGCATGTACGAAGTAAATAAGTAGTTCAAAGGAACCAGCTGAAATGTTAATTTAAAATTATTAGAGAAAAATAATTAAAGGATGATTCAATCAAGAAAAGTTCAATTTAGGGTAATTTAAATTAAAATTAAAGATGATGTGTGCTGAAGAAAAGTAATTGAGTTGCAGATACTATAAAATTTATCTACTGAAATAGCTGTGATAGAGAATAAGTAACTTCAAAAGTTCCAATGTAAAATACACGTCCTTAGTAGAATTCAATCAGTACATGAAAACAAAAGAAAAAACAATCATCAATACAAATGCCATGTATATTCAAGTTAACTCCTGATAATGAGACTGTGAAAGTATAGAAACATCGGATAAATTTTTCCAAACCATCGATAAAAGCTGAGAATATTTGAACAAATATGAAATACAGATAGACCTTTTACTCGTGTATTTAATGGAGTATATACATTATACATACACATATTCACACACACATATATAAATATATATATATATATATATATATATATATAATATATATATATATATATATAATACCATATATACCATTATATATATATACCAAACCCGGTTGAAAAGTTGAATTCATGATAGGGCAAATGCATGGTTTGTGATGAACAACATGTTGTTCTGCAGTTGAATGACGTAAGTCACTTATTAAGGAGTTACGTACCGACTTCTTTATTATTTCGGAAAATACATAGGGTCTTGGGCGTTCATACATGTCGGTGTGTATATGTATATATATATATATATATATATATATATGAATCAAACTGTTTTGATCCATATATGTGTGTGTGTGCGTGTATGTATGTATGTATGTTATGTCAGGTCACTTTCGAGTGCTACTGGTAACATGTAACCCAGTACAACCTGTTGCATGGTCGGGTCGTCGGCGACTAAAACGGCAACCCCACCAAGCTTGCTTGATGAGGAGGGTGTTTATTAGTCACCCTGCGGGATAAAAAAACAAGACCCGTCAAAGGCAGAAGAACTCCTTGAGAGTCAACGGCCATCCAATAAAACGTCTTAAGGCTGCATCATGCGCGGGACATAGAATAATCGGACTGAATACCCGATCGCGCGGTTAACCATGGGAGTGGAAGGACTCCTAGCCTTTATTATGGCATCCTTCTAGGAGAAGGTAACTCAGGTAACTGGGATAACTCCGAAATAAAACCTGCGACTCAGTGGTTACCGATGATGTTGACTTGTCTTCTTTTCGGATTATATCTGCTGTTGCTTATGAGTGCGATTGGCTCAGTGCACAGTCTTTCCTCACTTTAAAATAAAATCTTCTTGCACAGGCATTGCACAATAACAACATTGATTAAGCTTCGTGCAATGGCCATACTCGATAACGAGGGGGCAGCCACCATGTATGTATGTATGTATGTATGTATTTATGTATATGCATATTTGTATTTATCTATCTATTTATATACACCACGCTTCGACAGGTTCATCGAAACCTGTTTTGTCTAATCTTGATAGAATATAGTGGTTGAACTTAAAATCGTTGATGACATTATATACTCTTGAATCAATCTTTGATCTTCATAGCAAACCGATTTATATCGTACATTGTTACTGCAGTGTCAGAAATATATTTTAGTACTGTAATATGTGTGTGGAAATTTCTTTGATCAAAATACTTATATTAAACGTTTACATATCTTCAGCTGATTCCCGTCAGACATGATGCAAGTGACAAACGTCGGTAGTTGTTTGATAATATTGCTACCTTTGTGGAGTAGTGTTAATAAGGACGTTTTCAAATATTCCGTTAGCTATCCAGCATCTAGCTCTCGTTGAATACTTTCAGAGCAGTAAACGAATATCTCCCTCACATACATACGGTTTTATGTAGATATTTATATATGTGATTTCAGTCATAGATGTGTAACTTGTAAAACTCACATACTCATGCACACACACGCGTGCACGCGCATACACCACGTAAAAGAATCTGAGTACAGATTAACAAGCAAAAATAAATAAAATCCAGAAATAATGAAGATACGTACAAGCCAATTTATCTTCAATTTTCCACAAGTGGCCTGTATGGCGTTTTCTTTTTTGCACTGTTACTACCATTGACCTTCGTCATATATATGTATATATATATATATAAATACAAAAACAAATGTGTTAATACGCAAACAACGAAAGTAAAAATGGAAAACAGGGCAAGTAAAGCAAAGAACGACCCTTTATCAGTTGGCGGCTGTCTGTCTACTACTCATTTCGAGAATTGAATGACAATATGAGTCTTGGAAGGCATTTCCACCCGTAAATACGAAAACGAAATTTTGGATTTATGTAGGGTCAAGTTTGGGAACAAATTCAGGACAGTAGAGACATACAAGGAAACGGAACGAAAACAAACATGGAAGGTCGTTAGACCAGAACGAGTGTAAAATGGGCACACATAAGTATGTACATATAAAACAAATATGAAATACAACTATAAGATATGGAGTATAAAAATATGAAGATGACTATAATCCGCAACTAGTATCACTAAATTCAAAGTGTGAGTGAAAAGATTGTGTCACCAGCCCCTTCTAGCTCGCTCTGATACTGAGTTGAGTTGGTGACTTCTAGTATCTCAAAATTCAATATATAATCATTTATGATTATAGTATTCTACGCTGAAGAGAAAAAAAGTTTTGGTAACGTAGAATTATTTAATATTTAATTCTTATGCTTTCCTAAAAACTTGATTTCGAAACGTACGTCCGTAGATAACTTAAAATTGTATGATAGATTGCCGTCAATTCATTCTCTCTTACCTGTTTGTGTCTGCCTTCCAATTGCTGTTTTTACTGAGATCTCCCTTTTTAGTAGAAGAAATACTATAACTCTTTGACTGCTATTTCTAAATTCGGTATTGTGGTAAGGCAATTCGTTGCTAAACCCTTTATTGCTTAGTATTACTTAAATTTTCCTCGAATGAGGCTTTTACATGCCGAAGACTACTTGGTGTAATTGATAATTATTCCAAATTAATTAATTTCACCCTTCATTATACGGATAACTTATATATATATATATATATATATATATATATATATATATATATATATATATATATATATATAATATATATATATATTATATATATTCATTCACACACATACAAACGCACAAACTCTTGTGTGCGTAATAAAATGACTTTTCCTTGGAAATCATGAGTGATGACTACGTAAAAGTGACTTTAAATGTTAAAAGTTGAACAATTACGACGGGCAAGGAGCTCATATAACGATGCCAATTAGGAAAATCAGTTCATGTAGGGCGCTAATTATACGAGAGTGGTGTGCCGCTGGAGAGTGGCTGGATACACACATTATTTATAGAGTAAAGGATGAATAAAGGATGATAGCAATGACGTTGCGATGGGATGTAGGAAGCAACAGACGAATGAATAAGCCATAAAACTAAGGAAAATATTAATTTAAAGAAAATAAATTACACGCAAACAATAGGGATAAAAATAATACAAACGTTTGTAGAAGTAAGGAGATATATCAAGAAAAAGTAAAGGATACATAAAAGGTTAAATATGCAGCATGAAAAGTTGGGGTTTCATTGTATACCTGCAGATTTTAAAATAATCTACATCTATATCATATGGATGCTTCTAGTATATATACAAATAATTCCGTTGAAATGTCGGTCGTTTTAAGGGAGCAAATGGAATAATAACAGCAGAAATGACAGTAAATGTGTAAACCGTAAAAGAAAGTAAAGAAATCAAAAGTATCACGGTTCAGATATGACTTGGCTAATATAATGAAAATGTATAACGTAAACTCACAAAGTAAGATTATGTGTACTGAAAAATGCGATCTCTGTTTAGAAGAATTTTACAAAATGTTTACATCTAAGGGTAACACAATAAATTCTAGATAGGAACAGGCTTGAGATGCTTGCATATGAGGAAATCCACATTTGTCCAGCACAAATGAATAATAAACTTTTAAACAACGGAATTTTTAAAAATAAAAGACTATAAGTCGTGATCCAATCAAAACTTCAATGGAAGATAGTTCACGTCTAACTTAACGAGAGACACTTACATCATGCAAAGCAGAGTAGATAAACGAAATACTTTAAGTAAAAACCATGAAAAAACCGCACCGGTATTGTAGTAGGGTTGCAATTGCAGCAGTTACTAAACGGTAGGGTTGAAACTTGTGCAGGTGTATGTAAAGCTGTATATATAAAACGAATGGAAGGTGAAGCTATGCCACTTCGTAATAATACTTATTATTATTGTTGTTGTTGATATATATGTAGGTGTATCCACATCTAGACGTATGTATATATATATATATATATATATATATATATGTGTGTGTGTGTGTGTGTGTGTGTGTGTGTGTGTGTGTGTGTATACGTCACGTATTAATTTGAAAGCCAAGTTCCAAGGTCAATAATACTCCTCACCAAACCCGACACATATCTAAACACAGAATGCATACATAAGTCCTTATAAGCATACGAAATTATGTATGCAATCATTACATCAATTTAAATGCAATCATTACATCAATCTAAATGCAGTGCTATCATCAGCTGCACACATAAATAGAACTTCAATCAGTTGGATACATTAATATAAATGTTCTCAAATACTTTCAAAGAACAGGAAGATGGAAGAAATCCATGTTCTCGCTATTGTAGCTAAGAATAGACTACACTCCCAAGAAAGGCATGACGCTCACTGGGGTCATAGCTTGTAAAGGATTGTGGTTTAATGCTAATTTATTTGTCTTTTTATCAACTGCTAAATTAAATTGAGCCGCATGAAACGGTCGTACTGCATCACGTTTTGATATCATGTTGCTTATTTTGATTTTATTCACCTCCGAGATGTGCGGATAATACCGCCCTGACTTGGTGCTTCAACTAAGTACCTAATCAAATGAATCTCATTTTCTTATATATATATATATATATATATATATATATTATATATATATATATATATATATATATATATATATATTTATATCAGATTTGTAACAGATTTATATATATATATATATATATATATATATATATTATATAATATATATATATATATATATACGTAACAGATTTGACACCAAAGAAGAAGACATCTTAACAGAACACATACTGAAATTATGGTGGGTGAAAATTATTCTAGAAGAGGTTGAAGAATATTTTTTGCTTGGATGCATCTACAAGAACAAAATAAGGCGTTCCGTTAACCATGTATCAGTGTGCAGCATATCTGCCTACGTGATTTCAATCAATCTAGGAAACAGAAGGAACATCGTTTCGTATACGAACTCGGAACTATTTCACTGATGGACATAAATATATGTTTTCCCAAACAATTTCTTTTACTGGAGTAAATCTATTATTATTCCTTTCCACATCAATTTTTTTCGTCACCTTATCCTTTTCCTCGATACATTTCTGTCAGTTTTTGAATTATAAAAAAGATAGGCTGTAAAAATGCCATATTTCTCTTATTCCTCTCTGGCGAAGTTTACCTTGAGGAAAGACTCGAAAGAAACATTGGACTTCCCACTGCCCTGCTCAATTTCAGTCTACACCTTATATCGATACTTTCAAATAATACATGTTTAGGCGTTGCGCACCACTTTTAGTTTTAACAGCTTCATCTTCTATTACTTCGCTTCAACAAGCAAAATTTGTTTCCACTATACATTATTATTTTCTTTGAAGCAGATGTGTGTGCGTGTGTGTGTTTGTGTGTTTGTGTGTGTGTGTGTGTGTGTGTGTGTGTGTGTGTGTGTCTGTGTGCGTTCGTGTGTGTGCGTGTGTTTACTAGAACGACTATTTCGGCTTGCTTCTGCTTGATCGCTAATGGCTGGTGAAGAATATATGGATTCGAATGCACTTCGCAAAGCAGGAGATACCTCCTCGGGTTACATAATAGGCTTCAGTGTTATAAGGGGTACATTTTGCTAATATGTGTGTGAAGGTGATGTCGGTAGCATACAGGTGTTTGTTGTAGTTTATATATACAGTGGGGGGGGGTTAAATATTCGTACATGTCAAAATTCTGTATTTATTTAATTTCTAATGAAAATAAATGGGATATACGAATACTATATTTGCATATACATGCATAAACTAAGAATATGCAAAAGAAACTAATATAGGATAACATTTTTCGAAAAAATTATTATCAATCGCCAGCATATTAAAAAATACCTTTAAAAATTTATTTAGAAATTTCCGTTGACTTGAGACGCGTGATTGTAGTGATAAATTATATGGTTATTGTCAATTTGTCTATTTTCGGCATATTTGGCATTAGAATTTTGTCTTTTGCCCTTATTTATAAGTTGTTTATGAATCTAACCTTTAAAAGTATTTTTTAATATGCTGGTCATTGATAAAATCTTTTTCGAAAAATTTTATCCTATATTATATGTAAATATATAAACATATATATATATACATGTATGTATGTATGTATGAATGTATGTATGTATGTATGCATGTATGTATGTATGTATGTATGAATGCATGTATGTATTCGGCTGCTACTATTGCATTTAGTGTTCCATGTAGATTATTATAGCTTAGTATGATTCATATACTATTGTAAAGTAAGATTTCTAATGAGTTACTCAACAATTAAACATATGAAAATGATGAAACGCGTGCAGGAAGTGTAACATATACATATGCTTGTTATTAATATGCGTGCGTGAGTTTGTGCGTAAATATATGTATGTATATGTATGTGTATATATATAGAGAGAGATAGATAGGTAGATTACGGATGTATATATATATACATAGATATATGCATATATATATATATATATATAATATTATATATATTTATATATATATATTATATATAAATATATATCAATAATAATAGTGATTGTTTCTTATTAGGAACAAAATGGTTTATAGGACTGCTATAGAAGTACTCAAGTAAATGAGACGTGAATAACAAACTTTGGTTGAAAACAAACAACAAATTTAAGGTCATTCACCTAACATATCACATCTGGAACATTTAATTACATAATGAATTTTCTTATGCATAGAATACACATGCTTAAAATCGCAGAACATGAAACAATAATTCATTCAGACAAGCATATAAGAAAAATGTGTGAGTACAGTATATCGCAATTAAAAATCAATACTTCAGCGACTAAAGAAAGTTTTTAACATTATAACATCCATATATATATATATATATATATATATATATATATATATAAACCAATTAGATTTCCCTCAATTTCGCCGACCTCTCATTCATTTACATACATCCACTTGTATCTATGTTCATACCTACATTATTTACCATTTGGATTTCCAATTCAGTCTACCTTGTTTCTTCTATTCTATTGTTATTTATCTATCGATCGATCTCTATCGGTTTTTCTTTGTTTGTTTCTCACTCCACGTGTCTCTTGAATTCGGTATACATATTTATATATATATCTTTCCTAACATTCCCTCTCCCCCCTCTCTCTCTATATATATATGTGTGTGTGTGTTGTGTGTTTTATTGTCTTCTTTACATTCTACCTGTGTTGTTTTTGTTCATTCATTCTGGCTTCCGTTTTCCTCTATACTACGGATGTTTTCCACACATTCCCTCTTCACTTATACATAACACTTCATACCCTTCTATATTTTCACTTCTTTCTTAGTTGATTTCTAAATAACACATACTGTAATATAACTCCCTTTTTATACACTATCTCTTAAAGTTTTACATCCATTCCTTCGCCCTTATCAACGCTTCCCTCCGTCTCCCACATCATCTGTTTCATACATCGACGTATACTTGATTTCCCATGGATACAATCTGAACTTTATCTTAAAACTTCCCCCTCTTCATTTAATATCTCACTTATATCCATGTGCTAATACTTAAAGCTAATTGCACTATGTATTTCTTTTGCACTCACTCTATTAGTTCTAAAAAATCTGCTCTTAGCCTCACGCTCCTCCACTATCTTTTTTCCATTTTTGTTCCGATTCTCCTCCCCACCTCTCTTTCTCACTCTCTCCTACAGAAACCTATTCTGCTTTATTTCTCGAAATTTCTCATCGAATCCCCCTTCCACTCCCCCTCCTCCTCCTCCACCTTCTTTTTCTTTCGTCGTTAGCGTTTGTTTACTGGCTCTACTACTGAAACTGTCTTATCATACGCTTTCTATTTCACTTTACCATTAAATGTACATACGTAAATACATATACACACACATACATACCTCACACATATACGCACACAAATACAAACACATAATACATATACACACACTCACATGCACTCACACACACAAACCTGCAAAAGCATGCACGCACACTCACATACACACGCACATACACACACACACATATATATATATAATCGGTTTCCTCCATCTGAATCTTATTTCGTTATAATGTCCCGCCATTTTCCCCCAAAACCTCATCAACGACATGGAGATGAAAGCGGAAAAGGTTATGGCTGCAAATTGCAAATAGTAGCGAGGTTGCAGAGAGATAACGTTATCAAATAGACACTAGAAAATTATTTCTAATTCATCTGTTTCGTGCCGTGTGCTGATCCCGCGAGGGAATTCAAATTGCTTCATGTTCACTTCACATGCAATGCTTTGTCAATTTGGCAATGCACACATAGCTTGCTTCTTCTTATCAACATTTTCCAGTAGGTATCATCCGTAATGGTAGAATATAAATATCACAGTTTCCCTTGCCCTTTGAACTCAATATATGCTTATATGTATACGTACATAACTGAGTGTTTGTGTCTTAACATCTGATTCTTGCATGTGTGAGTGTTCTTTGTGTCTGTACGGGTCTTTGTGGCCGTATGAGTGTGAGAGTAAACAAGAGAAGCTGAGAGAGAGACAAACAGAGAGTCAGAGACAGAGACAGAGGCAATGTCAGTGAAAGACTGAGTGAAATAGTCCACGTCTGATTTCTGAGCGCAAGATTTTCTTTTTTTCTGGTGACGAAATATTTGTATCATTCCTTGTTTGCTGTGATGTGGTTTGTTATAGTTTTTCGTTATCATTATACAAGTAAACACACTGACACATATACACACATATGTATAATACATACATACATGTTTACTTACACATCCACCTCACCTATATATAATATATATATATATATATATAATATATATATATATATATATATATATAATATATATATATATATATATATATACACGCACACTCATATATATTTATATATACATTTGCGTACGTATATCTATGAATGCATATATACATGCAAACGTGTGTGTCTGTGAGTTGATGCCAAGAATGTCTCGACCAAATACAAGGAATATGCATCATCATAGGCTGCATCGTTTCGCCACACCTCTTGAATGTAGTTATGGAGTAAGAACTGGAAAGTGCAACATCTACCCGGAAGGCATAACTGACGCTAGACAACTGATACTGCCACCGCTGCCTCTGTGTATGTGTATATGAACGCTTTGCATAAACTTGTTCGTTAAACGATTCCACCAATATAACCGTTTGAAATGTTTTGAAATGTAGAAACCCTCGGATTCTAAAGTTCACAGAGATAGGCAGTAATTAACAGCCTTAAGAATATTGAAGCTGAATCCTCAAATTTTGCTAAAGTGTTATTGAAGTCAAGGCAAAGTTGAAACAAGACGTTAGCAACTGTAGTTGTTGGGCAAATTGGAATCTGTGTTATGCACAACGAACTATGCACTTTCAAAATAATGCTTGCAAAAGTATGAAAATGTATGCTAGGAGAATGTTTTCCTGCTATTCAATACAACGACTACTGCATATTGCTGCTACAAAATTCCATTTGCTTCTAAAGCGGCTCGGAGAGAAGTTGAAATAGCAGATGTCACTATTTTAAGATATTGAAGTGATTTATAGAAAGCATTCTTTGTGCAAACCAGAATATTGTGGTCAAAATTGAAACAGAGCAAAGGATAAATTATTGAGCTCGCAATGACCAAACTAGAATTGAAAAACAGGGAAAATAAGACTATGTCAGGGTAACAAATGCAGATGTTAAAGTGATACCAAAGGCATGGATCGTATTAAAGAAAAGACGAGGAAGACGATGCGAAGTGTTCAACTATGAAATAGATTTAAGAAACCATTGTGCCTCGGTAACATGGAAGACAACTATTAATAGGAATAATAGTGGGGAATTTGTTTGAAAATATACTCAGCAAGGTTGCAATTTCTATTGAGAGGAATGTAAAATGTGATTCTATCCCTGGCCAATACCAGTGTATGAAACCGGAGTAACATTCTGCTTATCATCAATAGAAAAGTTATGCTTCATCGGAATGTTTTCTGTGGTATGCAAGTTGTCCCTTACAGAATGGCCAAGCGAAATAACCAGCACTTTGAATATTATTGTTCATGCATGAAGATAATGTAGCAACATAAACGCGATGGTAATCCACACAAACTTATACCCTGTGGTTTTACGTCAACCCAACACCCGTGTGTAAATGAAGGTCTGCAAGGTCCAAGTCTACTAGATGATGCTGATGACTTCAAAGTGATTGTGAATTTGATAGCAGCGTTGGTATCATCACAAGAACTGAAATAAGGCCGCAATACAAAGACGTTATCGGTGTATATAAATCTCACAACATCACGTTTTAATTATATACATTCTCACAACTGTATAAAATAGACATCCCAGAGAAATAAATTTGCCCTCCTTTCATTTGAGGAGCACATTATTCAGCAACCTGATATCGTAGAGGAATAAATTTTATGTACATAAGCATATATTCATACATTTCTATGTTTGTATACATGTGTAAATATATATATATATATATATATATATATATATATTATATATATATATATATATATATATATATATGTATATATATATACATATATATATACATATAAATACATATATATATACATATATATATACATATAAATACATATATATATATATATAGATAGATAGATAGATAGATAGATAGATAGATAGATAGATAGGTAGGTAGATAGATAGATAGATAGATAGATAGATAGATAGATAGATAGATAGATAGATAGATAGATAGATAGATAGATAGATAGATAGATAGATAGATAGATAGATAGATAATATATATATCCAAATATTTTACGTATATATAATGTAACACTCTCTCAGGTAAATTTCCACTTATTTCTTATTTTTTATTTTCCTAAAATTTTCGTTTTCCTAAAATTTATATCTGTTAGAGATTTCCTTATATAGCACTTGGTTGTATAGGTTTACATCCAGGGTGTAAGAATTCCTAGTTTTGTCCGAGTGAACAATAATTCCGTTCTGTGAATTGAGCTTATATAGCAGGTCTTTTAGGTTCTTTTGGTAGGTGTTATTCCTTAGTGAATGTCGCTTGTATTTTAGGCTCTTTATTTTATCCCAGAGTTCATTTTCAAAGGCAACTACAAGGCGGCTGTTTGGTGGCGGTGTTTTCACATATGTATCAATTATTTTCGCATCCTAACCGATGAATCTATCTATATTCGCATTCTGAAGACTTACTTAAAGCAGTAAATTGAAACGATTACAAATGCTACCTTCATCTCTACTTCTTCCTTCATTGTTATCTAATTAAATTGAAAGCATACCAGCGAAAACCACGGATTTCCCATTGTTATTATATCCTCTCTCTCTCTCTCTCTCTCTCTCTCTCTCTCTCTCTCTCTCTCTTTCTATATATATATATATATATATATATATATGTATATATATATATATAGAGAGAGAGAGACAGACAGACAGACAGACAGAGACAGACAGACACAGGCAGAAACAAGGAAAGTGCCACTTGTATTTGAACACTATACAAATATTCTTTTAAAAAAAACTTTTCTTTTAATTTTTCTAAATTTAATTATTTAATTGTTACAGTTGAAAAAGTCTCATTGACTGAAAGCGGTACTGAAATGTTTTTTATAAAATTATTTTAGCATTATATATATATATATATATGCATATACTATGACCCGGCGCTGCCGGGTCTATTGATAGTGCTTGTTGCTCGTTGCCGGGTCGCATTAAAAATTTCTCACTAAATCACGAGCTTAGTTTCTTACCACATTTCAGCCGGGCCAGTTTTGTTGCTTATGAGCTAGTTGGAACTTTTTAAGAGAGTAATTAATACTCATTGGACCTCGGCATAATCATGGAAAATTAGCGGGACTGTGCACATGCCATTAGTCGGACAAAAAAGGAGGCAGAAGATGCGAAAAACTCGAATTTGGCCACAAAATAGCGTGATTTTGAAAATACACATAAATCTCGTTTGTTGAGTTTTGGTTTCACACCCAACCCAGTTCTGCGCAATCAGTGTCGCGACGGGAACGCATGGATTGGGATTTTGACTGGCAGAGGTGATCAAGTTGCACATACCAGCCATTTTGACACCAATCCCCTCACCTAACTCCCTCTTCCTTTGAGTGAATAGCAATGGTGGGAAGAAAAGGCAGAGCAATTAGACCACAAAAAATAGCATTCAAAGTGATTTTATGAGTATGACGTATTGAAGCAGCTAACGCAGTAAGGTCAATAGTTATAAGTTCATGACGCATAGAAGCACGTAAGACATCAATGTTAACTAAGGTATAAATAATAGGTATGTTTTAGCGATTTTGAATGGATATGCCCATAACGTATGGGCATAAGTGGTCGGTTTATCGATTTCTTAATGGCTTTCTAGGGTGACTGGGGAAACGAAAAGATCTTCACGACCACCCTCAGAAAGTTTTGAAAGCCCATAGAAAATGCGAAACTTTTACGTAAAAAACTGTGGATTTGTATAAAGGACACACAGACACACAGACAAACAGATGCACAGACATTTTGCCGTATATATATATATATATATATATATATGTACTATGTATGCATGTATGTATTCATGTATGTATGTATGCAGGTGAACAATTAATCCTTATGAGCTATAATTAAGTAGATAGATCTTCGCAGAGTCCTAAATTTACGACTATCTAGTACATAGAAACTACAGCTTCATTCACTACTAATGCATGTGATTGAAGTTACTCAAAACATCGGTATTTTAACACCAGCATTTTAATGGGCGTGCAATGTGCATCCGAGTTCACGACCTTCTGGCTATAATGATGATGATAGAGTTGTGACATAGTCGTTCACACAGTTCTATACCGGTAATAAATTTGAGTTTGACTGGTGTGCAATCCTTGCGAATCCGACTTGCTTTCTATTCATTGGAAGTGATTTTCGTTTCTCAATTTCCAAAGCATACATTCTTTTATTATAGCAGCCATATGATACACCACCGTATTCTTTAAGTTTATTTTTTATTTTCTCCTTCCATAAGTATTTCATTTATATCATATGGCACCGGAAAATATTTCTAGTTTGAACAGAAGGTATATGGAATGATAATTATCTCTACACAATACCTCTAAATGCTTACTTTTATAAATAAATTTCAGTCATTAAAAGTAAAGATGTCGGAATTTAACATGACTCACGTTTTGATTCACTCTGCATGCTACAACACATTTGTACATGTTTTACATCATGCAGTGTACAGGTTGTATTCGCGGAAATATTTTAACGATTGAAAATGGACTGTGCGTGTGAGTTTCTGTGCTTGTGTACATGTGTACGCTCGGGTGTGTGTGTGTGTGTATGTGTGTGTGACTGTATGTTTGTGTGTGCCGTTATAAATGCAGGTATTACTAATTAGTGAACTTTGGGTTAATCATTCTATGTATTTTGTATATGTAATAAATTTTGATTTACTGTTTTGAAATACCGCAGGAAACCGAGATTGCTTTCATTTTAACGAGAATTTTCTTTTCATCGATCAATCAGTTATTTTATATTTAATTTTTGAGATCCTAAACTAATGGTCTCGTATAATTTCGTTTAAGTGTTGTCCAATCTCGACTTATATATGTATATATCAATATTTATGTGGAGATGCTTCAAGTTGTATCGCAAAAAGTATATAATTTATTAGAATATGTATACAATATATAATGCGCATTAGATGAATATATATACATAATGTGTGTGTATATATATATATTATATATATATATATATATAATATATATTATATATATATATATATTATGTGTGTGTGTGTGTGTGTGTGTGTGTAATGTACGTATGTGAATATGTATGTATGTATGTGAGTATGTATGCATGAATGAATCTCAATTGACATTTGCAAGTTAGTGTTCTAGGGTAATGCATGCCACTTTTCACGCTTGCGCGTAAATTTGTTTTCGGTTCATACAGCTTTGCAAACATTCAGACAACCACTATTGATCCCTTCACACTCTTGATCCTTCAAGAAGATGTCGGGGGATACGACAATTAGAAGGTGAGACGGTTTCGCCAAACATAGGCTGGTATATATTTTTAATTATGAGTAATGAGGCAATGGCAAATATTCTCCTCATGAGCGAAAACAAAACGCCACCCATTCTTCAACTGAACCTGCGCATTTGTAAGAGGAATTTGATACCAACATACTAAGCGCTAAACAGCACATACCCACTACCCACATAAATATAGCACGATATATATATATATTTAATTATATATATATATATATATATATATATATAATATATATATATATATATATATATATATATGTATGTATACAGTTGGAATTTACGAAAAACAAAAAACGAAGACAGGTGTGTAAACAACAAACAGGTGTAATAGTTGTGTATTAGATCAACGCTGGGGAAGGTGAGAAAGTCTGTTACGTTTCGAGCCCATGCTCTCAACAGAAAGGAACAGGAGAAAATAAACAGAGAGAGAATAAAAAAAGAAAGCTTTAGTAGGTAGCGGTCAGTCATAGTGACGGCTGGACAAGAAGAAACAGAGTAAGAAAAAACGACAATAGGAGAGATATGTTCAAGTATTCCAGTACCTTCGAATCCTGGGGTCCTATACTGAAGAGGAAAACGGTGGGTAAAGTATAATTATATATTCTTCATTCCAAACCTAATTCCGAAACGCGCGTCCATAGGTGACCAGATATAGATTGATTTTCGTTACTTCTCCTCTCTGCCCGTGTGATTGTTTCCAGGTATTTTGGTTTTTCTGGGAGTCCCTTTTTAAAGTAGAAGAAATAGCTAACCTTTTTTGGCTGCTATTTCTAAATTTCGGTATGTGGTAAAGCAAATCTTTGCTGAACCCTATTTATTAAGTATTACTTATGTTTACCATGAAATGGTTCTTTTTTCATGCCGAATTCTGCGTGGTGAAATTATTGATTAATTATTAATTAATTGATTTTACCCTTTGTTATTATTGATATATATATATATATATATAATTATTATTATTATTATTATTATTATTATTATTATTATCAGTAGTTTTATTTTTATAGCGTGCTTTCACTTCACTACCGAGCGCAGCTCTGTGTGCCTTGGGTATGTGCTGTGATTTGTTGTGATGCTCTGATGGTTATTGTATGGAAGTGTTCTGCGTAGGATGTGTGCAGTGCCTAGTAGTGCAATTTTCTGTATGTTATATGTGTTTGTAAGTCCTGGTGTTTTGTTATGTATTTGTCTGAATATTTTTTTATCATGCCTAATGCACCTACTATGATAGGAATTGTTTCTGTTTTCAGGTCCACATTCTAGTTACCTCTATTTCCAGGTCTTTGTATTTTGAGAGTTTCTCCATTTCTTAGAGACACGTTGTCATCTGCCGGTATTGATACATCAATTAGAAAGCATTTTTGTCTTCATGATCTCTGACAACTATATCTGGTCTGTTGGCCTTAATTTCTCTATCTGTGTATCGGCATATCCCAGAGTATGGTTGCTTTCTCTTTTTCTGTGACCTTTTCTGGTGTGTGCCTATACCATCTTTTTCTGTTGTTATTCCATAATGTTGGCATAATTATTATTATTATTATTATTATTATTATTATTATTATTATTGTATATTATTATTATTATTATTATTATTATTGTTGTTGTTGTATATTATATCATTATTATTATCATTGTTATTATATTATTTTATTATTATCATTATTATATTATGTTATTATTATTATTATTATTATTATTATTATATTATTATTATCATTATTATTATTATTTCTAAATCTCTTAAAGGGAGATATCCAATAACAGTTTCTTAAAGTAGAATCTATTTGCCACATAATGTGGATGTCCTGTAAGGGACAACACTATACATACATATGTACATACATACATACATACATACATACATAATACATATATATATATATATATATATATATATATATATATATATATATATATATCTATATATATATATATATATTATATATACATACATGCACATACATATATATATATATATATATATATATATATATATATATATATTAATAAAAGGAATTACAACCTTGTCTGATTTTCACGTTTTATTTACAATTTTATAATGATATAATATAATATAATATAATAAAATAAAATAAAATAATAGAATGTTAAATGTTCATTCTAAATGAACTAGTACTTTCATGCATTAAATTCTGCAATCTTCAGGTTCATGTAGTAGTGGTGACAGTCATGCTTCACAGTCATGTTTAATATGTTTGTCCCTCCACTATCACTTGACAACCGATGTTGGTGTGTTTATGACTCCGTAACTTAACAGAGACCGATAGAATAAATACTGGTCTTATAAAGAATGAGTACTGGGGTCGATTTGTTCTAGTAAAGGAGATGCTCCAGCATGACCACAGTCAATTGACTAAAACAAATAAAAGAATAAAAGAATATATATTTCCACTTTTCTGTCCACTATACTATTAATTTATATTTCATCATTTAATATAATTAAATCCACCAGCCTATTTAATTATTTTACTTGATATTCTCTTAGTCTATCTACGTTACCTGTTTTCATTATATATTTTTATACATTCCCTCGTACATTTTATTTAGTCATATATTTATCCTGTATAATACTTTCGAAATCTGGATAGTTATCCATTTATTTGGATTTACTCTTACATATCATTGATTCCCGTTTTCTCCTACGTTAAACCATTTCAAATGTACTGGAACTCTTCCTCCAGTCATTCGGTGATGAATTCCGTTATCCTGTAATTATTTCCGTTTCACAAACTCTCTGCCTCGTAATTCAAAAGTTATAGTTATATTACACTATAACTAAGCTCTTGGGTATAAGAATTATTCTGCAAGGTATATATTTGCAATTGTAGTGATTATTGTCTTTGGTCTTTAACCCATTTAAATTATACTAATTTAATTATTTAATACTATTTTCAATCAATATACAACCACAATAATTGATTCAGAAATGTTAAAAGCATCCTATTTTATGAAATTATTGAGATGTTACCAGAATTCTTTTATTTATTTTATGGCTGAGGATATGAGCTAATAAAAAAATAAACCTGTATATAATACTCTATATGTAAACTAATTAACTGAGGTATATTCATATCCTACAATTCAATTATTCCACATTTTATATAGATTTCTGTGAATTTTAAGCTACTGAGACTACAGGAGTTCTCACTCAAATGGATACCAGTCCGTTTCAGTATCAACCTTTCAGTTTCCACCGCTACATTTTTAGTATAAATGACGATGAGTTTAGGTAGTGTGAGATAAATGCTAGAGGATACAAGGCGCCACTCAATTTAGTGTAAAGTATCTCATAGTCTCTGAGTGGAGCTGGTTGCCAAGGGTTGATGAATGAGATTCACCATCCATTGGTTACCTCAGATAAGTCGAATACCTTTCTATTTATTACATCAATTTATTTTATTGTATTTTTGTATAGCATATCTTCATTTTTAATATGCATTTGAGTGAAACAAACTGCCAAACATACAAATAACTTTAACATTAATATTGTTGTTACACTTGTATTGAAATATCATATCGTTTACCAGTTAATGTATAAACGGCAAAACTGTTTGTATGTCTGAAATCAACGCCAGATTAGGTCTACATTCTAAGATTTCAAAATTTTAGATGCAGCTGCTATCCCTAATTGGAATTAAGAGGTGCATAAGCATATAAACCGGCATGATATATTTCAGTAACTGGAGCTGGTAAGAAAAACCATTTGCATGTATTGAATAAACACCTCAAACATACACTAAAATATTTAACATTTATGAAACCAGGTTTTCTTTGCCAGTGTAATTTATCACTAGGAATCATGTCTCAAACATCAATGTTTGAATTATACTGTTATTCACTTCATGAAATCATAGTTTCGTTCCACTCTAAGAAGGAGAGTAACGAAGTAACTGGGCTGTTTCTCAAAATATTATCTTACTGAAAGTTAAACTTAATACAGATCGGGAAAATTTTCATATTAGTAATTTTATATCAACACAAAATGGTTTAGATATAAATATATTTCATATAGTAAATTAGATTTTTATTTATATTTTACATTCGGCCATTGTCTGAAAATAAGAGTTAGGCAATGTGCGTACATGTATGGTACGTGTGAGTATGTCCTCAAAGAACTTCACTTATGATGGCCCCAACACTGCATGAGCATATGTGTATGTATGTGAATGCATACGCATTTGTGCATACACATTTATGTTCCTATAACCTGTGTTAATTCTGTAACTCTTTAAAACGGAATCTAAGAAAGTTCATTTTCGGCATTTGATGCTTTGGGAAGCAGACAAAAATTGCTGCAGCTCGGCTGAGATGTGTTACCTCACTCTCCATATTCACCAGATATTGCTCCTTCAGATTTCCACTTATTCCGGTCTGTGCAGAATAGTCTTAATGGTAAAAATTTCAATTCCTTGGATGACATAAAAATATACATTGATGAATTCTTTGCCATGAAACCACCTCAATTCTGGGAAAAGGGTATTTTCAAGTTAAAGAAAAGATGGAGACGCATTGTGCAACAAAATGGTTGGTATTTGGTTGATTAAAAATGTAATGGCAAGTATTTATTGACCTTTTTCTTTCCTTTAAATATCTGCACGAACTTTCCGGACAACCCAATATATATATATATATATATATATATATATATATATATATATATATATATATATATATATATATATATATATACATATATATTCATGTATATTTATATGTGCGTGTGTTGTGCGTGTGTGTGTGAGTGTAATTTTGTTTGCATGCATACAGGAACAGACCGGTGATGGTAGTTAGACAGATATACACACACGGTAATAAATAAAACATTTGGCTGTTTATAAATTGTTCGTTTCTAGTTACATAACATAGTTATTGATTAATCTAGTCAATATCTACTCATCTGCTAATTCTTTAAAATCCATATCAGAGTCTTTTAATAATTTTGTCATATACACTAACCGCCCAAGGCAATTTATAAAGCTGTTATTCCGATATTCCAAATATAGTGGAAAGTCTCAAACTATGCTTTGCATAAAATCTTTGTTGAGACATCGTTAACAAGGGTTCTAAGATCCACGGCTTTTCAATACTCTGTCACAAAAAGTTAAGAACTCTGCATAAGGTGGAAGTAGATGTCTTCACAAAGGAATTAGACATCCTCCACTCCACAATACCGGATGAACTAACAGCCCGACATGAGGTACAAACGAGGGCGGCGGAATCAAACTCAGTTATACATCAACCGTACCAACAGCTGTGTAAAAGGCATATACAGGAGTGGGGATGTGAAACACCCAGACTGAGGATATCAGAAAAACCATGGTGGTGCTCCAGCATGACCACAGCAGCGTGGCTGAAACGAATAAAAGAGTACGCCACAAATTAATAGATTTGTACTTTTACTAATGGTACAAAAATATATTCACTATACTAACTATCACAAGCGCAGGCGTGGGTGCGTGGCAATAAGCTTGCTTCCCAGCCACATTGTGTAGCACCTTGGACAAGTGTCTTCATCTATAGCTTCGTGCCGGCCAAATCCTTGTGAGTGGATTTGATAGACGGGAACTGAAAGAAATACGCCGTATATATGTATCTGCGTATCTGTATTTCTTTGTGTCTGTGTTTGTGTTTGCCTCTCCATCACTGCCTGACAAGTGGTGTTGGCGTGTTTGGGTCTCCGTAACTTAGCGATTCGGCAAAAGATATCTACATTGTAAGTACTAGGCTTCAAAAATAATTCCTGGCGTTGATTTGCTCGGCTAAAACCCTTCAAGGCTGTGTCCTAGCATGGCCGCAATCAAATGGCTGAAACAAGTAAAAGAATAAAATTCACACGGGTCTCATACATTTCACAACACGTTACTACATACTACGACATGAATAGCAAGAACGCGGATACAAATAGGAAATTGTAAGTTCATACGATGTCCATGAACATAATTTGAACTTGCTGATTGTTAAATAGTCTATACACTAGTTGTATCATTACTCTAGATTTGGTAATTTGGCGCCCAGACGTCAGCAGAAACCTTTTTCTAACTTCTTTCCTCGCTCTACTATCAAGACAAGTCACCCATTTCAATGAAAAATTTGAGCTTAAATATATGTTTTAATTTTATTTCCAGGCAATTATATTCCTGTTTTCTGGGGTTTTTTTCTTCTCGCTTATAACGTAAGATAATTATGATAGATATCTAAGCGTGCAGCGTTTAATGATAATTGCTTGTACGAATTTTAGTTGCGATTTATACGCTTTAATTCATGTGGTTCGAATTAGCCTGATTTATCGATCAATTTAGGATCGATATCGAATATAATAGATCGGCTTTAAGTAACAGAGCAATCTGGAGTGACTGTTGTCGAACTGACTGGATGTATAACGTAGCTCCGGAAAATATCGTTTCAGGTTTTGAAACATTGTTAGGTCAAAACGGTAGTTTTTGACAACGGTTTTGATAAAGTAGAGGGAACTTGGTCGTTATGCCTTTCATTCATGTTTTATGTGAACATTTCCGAATAGTACATTTAACTTTTACGTTTAAACGACCGGTCTTCGACCTGTCTATTAATGGGAATAAGATTTTGTCGGAAAATTAACAATAGCGGTAAAGAAGGAGAAGAAGAAGAAGAGAAGAAGAAGAAGAAGAAGAAGAAGAAGAAGAAGAAGAAGAAGAAGAAGAAGAAGAAGAAGAAGAAGAAGAAGAAGAAGAAGAAGAAGAATATGTGCTTGTGAAAGGGCATAATTCAAGTCAGGAAGATGAATAAAGTGCTGAAGCTACACCAGTAACAAGGTGAAGCAGCACAACCACGACCGCCGCCATCACCACCACCATCATCACCATCACCAGTAGTGGTAGTAGTAGTAGTAGTAGTAGCAGCAGCAGCAGCAGCAGCAGCAGCAGTAGTAGTAGTAGTAGTAGTAGTAGTAGTAGTAGTAGTAGTAGTAGTATACTGTTCTATATTCTTGTTAATTGTGTACATGATATGTAATGAAATCTCACACTTTTTCCCTGTTTCAAAATCCTACCAGCTGGTGGTTTCTCTGGAAATTCTTAATGTATCACCAACATATATATTCATATCTTTGGTATTCCTTACTATTTTTATATATAACATGCAACTTTGCATTTCACATTAGTATTTGTCAATTATTATCATGTTTGATATTTTTGGCGTCATTACAACCATTATTTTCTAATGATGTAAGCGAAAGAATGATGCCGTTTCTCTGATATTTTTTTTGTATAGTATCTACTTATGGAGTCTGTTTTTCTTTATTTGGAGCCATTTTATTATAAATAGTTTATTACTCAGTAATACATATTGTGTAGCGCTTTTTTTAGGGCTACTTTGCTTTGAATATAAATTGTGTTTGTGTAAGTCATTGGTTTCAAGTCATTCTTCGTTGTTTTCTCCCCCACTGCTTTATAATTCGACCTCGTAATGTCTACATTCTACGTCACATACACCTTGTAACTGTAAAGATATAACAAGAGGTCTTTCGTTCTGGAGACAGTAGAAAACTTTGAGTAATCCCTGCGTGACGGTGCTGTCATAGCAGAATAGACTCCACATGTACAAGAACACCGCCAATTTGGTCTCACCGGAATGCGTATCTCCCATGTTCTATTTTGATTTGAGGTTTGTTTTTGTTACCTATAGTGATAATTACATGGTAAGTTCAGTAATGGAGATTTGAACACAAGCAGTTCAGAAAAAAACCCAAAAAGTTCGGAGAATGAACATAATGAAATAATGCTCACGATTAGTGGACGATATTACGGGGTCCGAAAGCTTTTCTCTTCCACTCCCTCTGCAGCAGACTTAAATTCCCATGCCGCTGAAGTTCATAATATCGTTTACCCTCATCTAACTTTAGCATATATAGGTCTCATCTCGAGTATAATCTATTTATGTATATGTATATGTGTGTATATGTGTGTGTATAAGTGTGTGTGCAGGTGTGCCTGACAGTCTATGTGTATGCATGTGTGTGTGTGTGCGACTTTGTTTTTGTGTGAGAGAGAGAGAGAGAGAGACAGAAAGTGGGCGTGGCTGTGTGTATGGGTGTGTGTGCGTATGTCTGTATGTGCGTGCGCGTGTGTGAATGTATGTTATTTTTTTATGTTTATGGAGCTCTGCAAATGCATTTGTCCTTCACTCATCTTTCTATACGAATGTAGAAAACTTTTTATAAGACTTTAAAATAAACACATAGCAACTAATATTTATTACATTCCATGACGCAGCATGTTCCTTACAAAGTAAAGGGCATACTTTTTTACTGCTTTCACTATTTTTACTGTAACTGATGTCGCTAATAGCTAAAATATTCCATATATTCGAATACACACTCACGCATATACACACAACATATATATCAGCGTGTGTGTGTGTGCGTGTGTGTGTGTGTGCGTGTGTACAGAAATATATGAAGACTGAAAAAGGAGAGTGATATTACTTAATGACTTTGTGAATGGAAATTAATTCATAATTTCTTTTATATTATGAAAGGAAGTAAGTAACCGGATATCTAATCTACAGGAGTGACGCACACTAGTGTACTTACATAGGTATACGTATGTTAATATCATACACACACACAATATATATATATATATATATATATATATATATGTGTGTGTGTGTGTGTGTGTGTGTGTGTGTGTGTGTGTGTATCTCTCTATTTATCTCTCTCTCTCTCTCTCTCTCTCTATATATATATATATATATATATATATATATATATATTGCGCACATCAGGCGCAGCTCTTTTGTAGTCTACATGAGGTGACAGTAATTTTGTTCTTTAATGAAGGTAATGATGCTATGTTACTAGGCAATGTCCATTATGTTACTTTCGCTCCTACCGTTTCCCGCTTTTGCCCTCCGTGAAGCTAGCAAAATATATAACCATCTATCAGAATGCAGCAACTACTAATTTTATTTATGTCTGCTTCCGTCTTTCAGGTATATATAATAAATCGCTGCTCTGCTCCATTTCCAGACAAGTAGAGCATAGTAGTTCTTGCGACTATCCATGAGCTTCCACCTCTTCTGAATATACCGTACGCTGACAAAGTCAATCCGTCGACGCCATATTATTTTCTAAATGTATTAACCCAAAAGTGTATTTACGTCAAAGAACATTTTTACAAAAAGATCAAGACGTATCTTTGTCATTGCTACCTAACTGACGAATAAGAGTGTGTGTTTCTTATATCGCCTATGCCTTCCACTGTCTACAAGTTAGGAAAGTCTGGACATACTTTTTCACCGTGTCGATTTATTTCTTCAGCTAAGTTACTGAATATTATTTTCTACTCTCGGCACAAGGTCCGAAATTTTAGGGGTGCGGGGCAATCAATTAGATCGACCCCAGTATGCAACTGGTACTTGATTTATCGATCCCAGACTGATGAAAGGCAAAGTCGTCTTCGGCGGAATTTGAACTCAGAACGTATGACAGACGAAATCCGCTAAGCATTTCGCCGGGAATGCTAACGTCTCTTATTTCTTTACTGCCCACAACGGGCTACACACAGAGGGGAAAAACAAGGACAGACAAACGGATTAAGTCGATTAAGTCGACCCCTGTACGTAACTGGTACTTATTTAATCGACCTCGAAAGGATGAAAGGCAAAGTCGACCTCGGCGGAATTTGAACTCAGAACGTAACGGCAGACGAAATACGGCTACTCATTTCGCCCAGTGTGTTAACGTTTCTGCCAGCTCGCTGCCTTAAAGATTCTCTATATTATCAAACATATTCTGTAACAGGTTTCTTACATGTTTCCAGAACATGCTCCTAAGATTCATCACATTCGCCTCAGTTACATTCAGTAGTATCACGTCACTCTCAATGTTTAGTGTCTCAGCAGAACATGCAATGTACTCAGTAGCTATTACAAACTATCTGGTCACATTCTCTATAACAAGATCCACAATAACTTACTTTAAGTTGTCTCCTGTGTTGCTAATATGCATTATCATCTTAACCTACTTCCTTCATCGAACGATTCTCAGGCGAATGTAAAGTGTTCCAAAATATGTTTAATGTCTTCGCCCCGAGATAAAGTTTGATTTTCATCCTCTCTCCTTGATATATCCAATTCTTAGACTATGAACAGCATTGGTGAAATACCATGCAAATATTTTGCAAATGTTAGAATTCCAGTAGCGACACCAGTGGTGACACTGATACCAAGCAATATTAAGACTTGCCTTTCTTTACCACATCAGCAACAAGGAGATATCATCTTACATGTATGAGCAACTATTCATCTTCAACAAAACTATGTTGTTAGAGAGTATGCATTCATGTACAGATCTGTACTCCCAAGTGAAAAATGGTGGAACATTGACTACAGAAATACTAGTGGTATATCCAAACAAAGAGCTTCTCCAAATTGTTACCTCGTATTTTTCTCACTAATGGGAATGATGTTCTGGATATGAGGAAGTGGAATATATCCATCACTTTCTCCGAATATTTATCGTTATTCTGTTGAATAGCTTTCAGTTAAACAATTTATATTTCTAGATGATTGTCTACAGCAAATTCCTGATTAATTTCCGAAGTTCTAGTAAACCCAAATGCCACCAGCGACTGAAGCTGTCGCCTTAGTTGGGTTATCCATAAAAGCACTTATTTGTGGCTACTTCACACAATTTTTATCAGGAGTACAGGAAACAGAAATTCTCCCTGCCTCACAATCATATTGATGGTGAAATGTATACTCTATGTATACACACACACACACACACTTACACACACACACACACACACACATATATATATATATATATACACTACATATATATGTGTGTGTACACACATATGCATATATATGTGGACATGTATGTATTTATGAGTTTATCCATATATATATATATAATATATATATATATATATATATATATTTATATATAGAGAGAGAGAGAGAGAGAGATTTGAGCTTTCTAGATATTTATCAGAAAACTACATACAGACACATAAACACACATATAAATATCATATAAGGATCATCGTGGACGTGTGCTCGAATATCTATTCATATGCAGACACAGAAATATGGTAAAATTTAGCAATTGATGATAGTTTTTGACACCACGTATCGTTTTGTATGTTCCTTGCAGTTGAAACTAGACAATACGATATTTTCAGATCTTGTATTAGTAATAGTAGTACTACTGTGTTGGTAAATAGTGATATAAGGAAGTTTTACAGGTTTTTGTACATTTAGATACATTTTAATACGATGGATTAAAACGTATCATTCACTAAGTATTGAGACTTTCATCTTAAACGGTGACAGCTGGTGTAAATGATGATATCGACACTATTCTTTACAGTGTTATTCATTAAACCCGCGAAGGTGTTAGGTTAAATGAAATATGTATAAAAAGTGCCTGTAGACAAGTGAGACGTAAAATGAACTGTGTGTTCAGATATGGCATTCGCACATTGCGCGTCAAGAGAAATAAAAATATAACGGGAAGAATCTAGTTAAACCCTACATTTCTGAAAAAAAAATTGATAAAGAAAATCATGAGAGTATAAAAATATGAAAATAAAAGTTAACATAAAATACTGACAATTAAAAATTTGAATAATTTATTTAGAAAGTCTTGTGACAGAAATAGATGCATGCTCCAGAAATTCTCCTTCATTATCATACATATTATATGTGTATCTTGTATTACCAAATAGAAAGTTGATATTGTCTTCGAAATTTCATTATTTTAATTCGAATAGAAACAGAAATAATAGCTTATTTTTTAATAATCTTTACTATGTAAGCATTAAATATGTTAGTATGCCAGCCATTACTGTCATCTATCAAAGGCTAATTGCTATGGTTGTGTTTTCTTAGATTGGTGAATATTCCTTAGATACGTTGTTGATGAGTGCTATGAAAAAAAGGTGATAACATGTTGCTGGAATAGAAATATCACCAATAAAATATTGGTGCTCTTTTAATCGGTCAAATACTATCCTGAAATTCTGTGCTTTATACCATGTAAGAAAACATCATTTTTGCTTCCTATCTCTAGAAACCATATCTCAGTTTTAGATGTTATGTTGTATGTCTTGATTATAATTTCTATAAATATTTGGAAAACTATAAAAAATGTCAACTGTATACAAAAAATATCAATCTTTATTGGGAAACCTATTTACTCAAAATTCGGAAGAAAATTTATTGGAAAATTCTTTGTCTTTGGTATTTTGCATATTGTCATTCGAATTCTGATATCGGTGGAAAGCAGATTTGGTTAGATGACGAGGAAAATATATGATATTTATTTAAGTCTATTTAGCTCTCGGTTGAAATTCTAAAAAAAAAAATTACAAGTACCTCATCTAACCTATGTCGGTAACGATACAGAGTACTTCAGAAGTGGCCAAGGGAAAACTCAGGAAACGTTGAACACAGTTGGTTTAATATGATAGCGTCTCACATACGTAGCACAGTGAGGTTGAAAACTTACAATAAAATTAAGAGATATCCTTGGGTATAGTAGACAAATAATTTTCGAGTATTTAAACCCTTATAAAAACACAAAAAGGGTACAATCTAAATGAAATCGATTAATTAGACTGTCATAAGACAGAAGGCAGGTTAAATAGGATCCGGTCTTTAAAGACAGCATCATTCAGATTTTTATATTATGAAATTCCAACAGTGAAGCATATTTTGCTGAGTAAAACTATGACGGATGTATGTACACGTAGAAATTGACAGTATGCAGTGAAACTAGTTATTGTTATGAACAACACGACTGAAACTGTAAATGATAAAACTGAAATATGATCGTTACTTTTACCAAACTGAAGAGCAGTCACACTCTAATACTGATTTTCCTTTAATTTCCAAATTTCCTAGTATGAAATTTTATCGAGGTTTATATTGCCGGTTGTCTTTTTTTGAAACACTAACAGAATTATTCTTAATCTATTAATTGTACGGATTATCAAACTATGCTTTTCAGCACAATATTAATGATATGGAAGTCCAAACTAATTTTATTTAAATAAATGTGCATCTCATCAATATTTATGGTGCTGTGTCTAGGCTATAAATTGATATATTATACTTGACTAAAATCATATACTACAACGTTACAATATTCAATTCAACAATAGATAGATAGATAGATAGATAGATATTTATATAGATAGATTGATAGATAGATAGATAGATAGATAGATAGATAGATAAACAGATAGATTGATTGGTAGATAGATAGATAGATAGATAGATAGATAGATAGATAGATAGATAGATAGATAGATAAATAGATAGAGAGATAGATAGATAGATAGATAGATAGATAGATAAATAGATAGATATATAGATAGATAGATAGATAGATAGATATATAGATAGATAGATAGATAGATAGTTAGATAGATAGATAGATAGATAGATAGATAGATAGATAGATAGATAGATAGATAGATAGATAGATAGATAGATAGATATGGATATAGATATTTAATAGACAAAACATGAGCTTTTATTGCTACTATTACGTCCATGTACCAAGAGCATGCCAGACAATGTTTTTTAACACATCTGATGTCTTCAGCAATATCTGATGATTGTGCAAAGACACTAGACGTGTTAAAAACACTGTTTAGCATGCTCTCACCAGATGAAGTACATTTTTCATTAGTTTTACCATCACAGAACAGTACACTATATATATATAGGTATGTATGCATGTATGTATGTATGTATGTATGTATGTATGTATGTATGTATGTATGTCTCTTATATTTTTTATTATTATTATAAATCCTCTAATGAGGAGGGAGCCGGTTTCCAACAAAAATACAAGGCTCCATTTTTGAGATGTAATTAACACAGAAAAATTCACATTTGGAACTTGAGAAAAGTCTTGCATATTTTTTACTGTTCCACTAACAAATTTGACAGGTAATGTACGAATCAACCGGTCAGTTTCTCTTTCTGAAAATTCCTGTTTATCCAGATTCTCCTTTAAGCATTTACTAACAAAACCTAGTGCTCCAATCATTCTTGGTATGGATATGAATTTATAATCTGGATATAGAAGCTGGAAGTTTCGAAGCAGTTGTCCATAGATATCTCCTTTTTCTGTGATTTTCGAAGTGATATTTTTATCTGCAGGGCGGCTAACTTCTATCATGGTACATACCTTTGCCCCTCTGTCACAAACAAAAAGATCGGGCATGTTATGCTTACGTTTGACAAGTTTTGATGGGAATATTCCACCAGTATGCCTTCAGTTAGTGTTTATAAATGTATTCCGTAATAGAGGGAATTTCTAAGTATATTTCAGAACAGTCAGCTTTTTGCAGATGGTATTGTAAATTGTTTTATTAACAACATTGTGCCGCATAGGGAGGTAGTACCGTGACGACATTTTAGGAAAGCTACAAATCACATGCGTAATGTCTTCCAGAGAAACATGACATAGCCTACACAAAAGGTTGCACCTAGAGATTACAAGAGCATCACAGTCTCTCTTGTTCACCATGTACTTTGATGCAATCCCCTGTTCCTAGATTGCAAATGCATAGCTTTCAAAGTGTGATATGATACAGTGGTCTTGTGTCCAAGAAAGGCTGCGCTTCGTGTCAATTCTAATGTCTTCTTCAAGCTTCCGAGCAACATACCCATACATGGTATTTTTTCGTATGTTGAGTGCTATTTCGAGGCTGTGTAGGGAGATAATCAGGAAGAGAGTGTTTCTTGTGTTCACTGCCAACTCGTACAATTTTGCTCACTTCACTTTTCAGGACTGCCTTCATTTCATCTTAGGTAGAGCCTGATAGCATCACGGTTTCTGTGGAAGTTCCCAGTCGTGGTCAGGCTTTTCCTCTACAGATCAATCAAGTATCCAAAACGTTGGAATCAGCACTGGTACAGCAATGCACTGTGGGATATTGTTTTGTTGTTAGAGGAGAGTTCCGACAACCATATTTTCCTAATCTGGGTTCCGACAGCCATATTTTTCTAATCGGGTCACTCTATCTTTGTTCATAGTGCCTTCATATGATACATTTTCACCAGTGCCTAGTTACTTGTAAAATTCTTTGTGATGAAGTGGGAGATAGCGACACCGCTGATGCACAGGTTTTGGGTTTGGGGGACTGAATTTCCTCGTTCTATAACCAAATATGAATATTTCTTTTGGCCAAATTCCATGCCTATATCAGCTGAATATGTTAATAAATCCAGGTTTGGCCAAAAGTCATCCGACAGTAAATCAAAATTCCATAAATACTATCTGTAATTCTTGACTCGAATGGAAAAATCTGTGACTGAAGAAGGGCTTCAGTTTGAACAATTTTCATGACATTTTATATTTAAATGCTTTTATTAAATTATTTCGGTTGTTAGATATAAATAAATCATGGAATGGAATGGTTTTGATTTACTGACAGGTGACGTTTGGCCAATCCTGTATATATATATATATATATATATATATATATATATATATATATATATATATATATAATCACATACATATATACATGTCATGTGTGTATGTATTTATGTGCGTGTATGTATGTATGTATGTAGATGTGTGTGTGTGTGTGTGTGTGTGTGTGTGTGTGTGTGCGAGTGAATATGCCCTGGTACATTTATTCTTTTCAAATTGCCACACTGTTGTTTACACAGCGAGGGTTCCAGTTGATCCGATCAACGGAACACCCAGCCCTTGAAGTTAACGTACAAGCAGTTGAGCACTCTACATACACGTGTACCCTTACTGTAGCTCTCAGGCAGATTGAATGTGATGCAGAATGTGACAATGCTGGTCCCTTTGAATTACAGGTACTATCCATTTTTGCTAATTGGGTGAACTTGAGCAATGTGAAATAAAGCGTCTTGCTTTATTTCACGAAATCAAACTCCTAGTCTTACGATCGTGAGCCGAGTACCTATAATATCTAAACCACGTGCCTTCACCTACTCTTTTCATTTTAGTTCTTAGATTGGGTTCCGTGTTTGGTTTATGATATCGGCCTCAGAGCTTTACTACAATCTTATATGTTTATTATTTGTTGAAATATTTATTGAAACACGTGTGGGACTAAACACTACATATTCTATGTGTATTCATATAGAGGTATGGATAGGAGTAGAATACAGCTTAAATATTTATACTTCTACCATAACTAACACCGTTTTATTTATACTAAGCACACCACACTAATAAGCACGCACACATAAACATACCTACTCATACGTGTATGCCTGTGTATTTGCATGTGCGTATATAGATGTGTGTGTGTGTACGTGTGTGTTTGTGCGTGTAACAAAGCAACAGTTTTGCTTTTAACCGTTACATTTCAGAAAATGCAATTATGCTTCAGTTTGACGAATTTTTTTTATTGAAGATTTTCCATATTTCCTTATTAGCGCCTTTGTGTTTCGTGTGGAACAATAGCATTCATTAATACTTTAAGCTGACGCTTCACAAATTCTTGTTAAAGAGTTGTAATGTCATTTAGTCCGCATGTTAACGCAGGGTTTACAATTATGTAATGGATAAGACTGGGTAGAATTCATGATATCAGTGGTGTATTTTTTAACTTCTTTTCGTGTGATACATGAGTTTCAATTCGGCTTGTGCTTTGCCAGTGGTAAATCGCATATAGCTACACCTTTCATATGAAATGTTTTTCTTTCGTAGAGTTTAAAAATCATAAATAGTACGCTCAATCTTTGTTATTCCTTAGCCAATTATGTTGTGCGTACAGTAATGCCTCCATATGTGTACGCGCGCGCACGAGTGTATACGTATGTATAAAAGCGCTTGCGACTATGTGGTTATATCTGCTTGAAAACCCGCCTTAGCTTGGTTACGTCGCCATAGCTTAGGAATGGACAGAGGAAAACCGATCGAATACGTACCAGGCTAGGTTTCTTCGATTCGGACATTCAGTGGTTCTACGGTGTTGTCACTATCTAATGATATATATATATATATATCTTTTATTTTTTATCTTTTGCGTGATTTAGTCATTGGACTGCGGCCATGCTGGGGTACCGCCTAGAATCTGTAGTCGAATGAACCAACACCAGTACTTACATTTTAAACTGGTACTTATTCTATCGGACCCTTTTACCGAACCGCTAGGTGACGGGGACGTAAACACACCAACCTTGGTTATCAAGCGGTAATGAGGGACATACACATAGACAAAGACACATACACATAGAATATTTACAGGTAAGGCTTTGGTCGCCTCGAGACTATAGTAGGACTGAACCTGGAACCGTGTGGTTGGGAAGCAACCTTCTTACCACACTTCTTACCCGCACCTACAAGGAATATTTCGAACACAATATAGCTGTGAAAACTGCAGAAAGAATGAGGTATTTTACTCATACATGACGGAAAAAGTTGTCAACAAATAGCCATGGGACTCGAATCGGCACCTCCCGGATGCTGAATACTATACCAGTTAAGCTAAACTGCCCACTGTATATAGACAGAGAGAGAGACAGAGGTAGAGAAATAGAGAGAGTAAAGGAGAGAGAGAGAGAGAGAGATGTAAGTCTATGTTATACACGCTTTCTGTCTACAAAAGGTATCACTCAAATCGATATTAATATAAAAGACACATGCATAAATTTCCACGCAGTAAGATCAAAAGCGATATGTGCATATATATGTGTGTATGTGTGTCTATGTGTGCGTATGTATGTACGCATAAACGCATTTGTACATGTATATATATATATATATATGTATTTATATATATGCATGTATATATATAGTACAATAAAAAATAGAAATTTCTTGGTACAGTATTATATAATTGAAAAAATGAATAGAAATGGCTTTTCTGATAATTTTTCCTACTTTAATAATTATATGTTTATAAGTTTAGAAGAAGTGTCTCTGTCAAGAGTTTCTTGCGTCAATGCTGTTTTCAAGCTGATATTTTTGAGTGTATTATTCTATGTGTTAATAGCGAGCGTTTAAGTGCAAACATACATACATACAAACACACTCATATACATAGACCCATACATAAACGCATATATATATATATAGAAAGAGGTACACACACAGAGACACATACGCACACTCAAAAACATAGGACGGTACACATACATACACGCAGAGAAACACATACACACATATAATCGTACATACACACACAAAAAAAGTGATGGAGAATTAAGTAGATCAATAACAAAGAAATATAATTTTTGGGTGTGTTCACTTTGGTATGAAATGGTTCTATATAGCCCCGATAATAACAAAGGTACCTGGCAGCAAGTCTACTTACCAATATCGTCACGAACATACGCATTTAGTTCTTACACATAGAGTACATACATATACAATACACACACACACGCACACACACACTCAGCAGTGTGCAAGGTTTCACCAAAAACGGAGAATTGTGATTTTCATTAAATGTGACTAGGGTGTTAGAAAACACCTGCATTGCAAGAAATAAGACCTAAATCGCTCTAATGTTGTAGTTAAATCACGTGAATGAAAACATATACACTAACAGGGACCATAATCGTCCGAAAAGTACCGACTGAGAATTCTTAATACTGACGTTAGTTTCAGCAATATCCATTGTCTCATCAGTTAAGTCCGCTCGTTCGTTCGACTCTTTCACTTTGCCATTAGTATTTAAGTTGTTGTCATCCAAAATATTAGATGACTTAGCAATTCGCTAATATGTATATATAAAGTTATATATATATATATATATATATATGTGTGGTGTGTGTGTGTGTGTGTGTGTGTGTGTGTGTGTGTGTGCGCGTGTGTTGTGTTGTGTTAGTGTTGGTATGTTTGTACTAAAACACTCCCTACTTTAACAATGAATGACAAACTCTAAAATATTAGTTTGAAAACCGCTTTTAAGTGAGGAACTCCTGACCGAGTCACCTCTTCTAAACTTATAAATATCCAATAATTAAAGTGGAAAAAATTACCAGAAAAACTATTACTATTCAATTTTTCATATATATATATATATATATATATATATATATATATACACACACACATAGTAACTTTCGTCGGACTCGAGTAACCATAGATCTGCGCCTGAAGAAACTGCGTCAGCTGCTGATTACGGCGCAGTTTCTGCCGCGGTTGCAAGAGGCCCACACGGGGGTGGCAGACACGCATACAGCGACTAAGTTACTGGTTATATATATATATATATACATATATATACCCCTCAGAGTAACCATTTGGTTTTACCATTTTTAAAAGCCAAAAATCAACTCATCACTTTCTATTGAAAGAACTGGCCAGCTGTAAAGAGGTAGACAAAATTTTTTTCTTCTTTCTCACTTCCTTCTTTTTTTCCTTCTCTTTTCTACTGATACTTCTTTCAGATACAGACACACACACAAACACATACACACACACACACAAACACTCTCTCACTTTCTCCCCCCATTCCTCACCCTCTTTTACTATCCTATATCTCTCCCCACCCCTACACACTCAATAATACTACAAAAAGAGAGGAATCATCTCAAATACACTAAAATCTGAAGCGCTATTATATGATTTATAAAAACATATGACATATTAATAAAAATCTGTAAATATAAAACCATCCACATTTCTGTGCACCTTATTTATACATACATACACACACACACACACACATATATATATATATATATATATATATATTATTTAATGACAATTTTTTTTATAGAAACATACATAAAATAAAAGAAAATAGTTTTATTGATCAAAAATTTGCACATAGAATGTAGATTATCTTCTTTATAATGTTATTCAATGTAGCCACCTTCAGCAGCAATAACTAATTCTAAGCAAGGTGTGAATTGTTCACATGCCCGAATTAAATGGAGCTGGTTCATATCGGATATTACTCTGACTAGGGCGGATTTCAAAGTACCCTTGGCGTTATGGAGTTGTTGATTGACCTGTCTCTGTCACTCTCTCTCTCTCCTTCTCTCTCACACACACACACACAACAATGCTCCACACATAGTAATTCAACGGATTAAGAACTGGTGAGTTTGGAGGCCAAATATTATGGGTCATGTCATGAATATCGTCAGCCATCCATTTTTGTGTGGCTTGATCCTTATGTGATAGCGCTCAGTCTTTCTGAAACACGTAAGGCCTTCTTTTGCATACTTCATCTATGCAGGGCTTGTCAACTATTTCCTGGAGTTCATTGTAGCCAGAGTTAACTGTAAGGCGTTATGGAAATAAAGAGAGATGTCACCTTGTTCCCTCCATTAATAACACCTCCCAAATCCATGACAGTTGCAGGAAATTGTCTGTGCTTAATAGTTGGACATTCAGAAGGTTCTGAATATAATCCTCTGTCATTTTTTTCTGTTAACCTTCTGATCCTGATCGAAATTTCTCTCATTTGAGAAAAAACAAATAATGTTATGCACTTCTGAGTTTTTTAAATTTGATAGCGTTTTAGATCTGATTAAACAAATTTCTTTTGTTTTCTCCGTCAGTCACGTATATATAATCACCAGGTACTCTCTCATCTCAAAATGTCTTGTCACTTAGCGACTGGCATGAACGAAAAAGATTTTAATTAAAACTCAAAGAATAACATTTGTATCTTTGTGAGAGAGTGATAGCTATATTTAAGCAAATCGACTATCTAGATATGTATAAGTTAACCCTCTTTCAAAGTGGAAGCTTCCTCACCAATCGAATCCAAGCACTGCAACATTGATGCATGATGTGTGGACCGCAAGGAGAACTATAATGGTCACATTCTATGAGAGTTCTTGGTCAGCCAATGGGCTTTTCAGCCAACACTGGTACAACAATTTTCTTACCGTACTAATATGAAGTTTCTAAGTATGTGTATCTAACTATCCTTGTTGTACTCTTTTAACACAAATTTCTCTGACTCGTTCTTTCTGTTTCTGTTGTACTTGTATTTCACAGGGCCAGCCTTGTCACACTTTATGTCACGCCGAATCTCCCCGAGAGCTGCGTTAAGGGTACATGTGCCTGTAGAGTGCTTAACCACTTGCACGATAATTTCACGAGAAGTCTGTTCCATTGATCGGATCAACTGGAACCGATGCAGCGCCACAATGTGTGTATGTGTGTAAACAGTCACACAGAATATGTATTATATGTTTTAGTGTATATATATATATATATATATTATATATATATATATATATATATATATATATATATATATATATATATCCGTGTGTGTGTCTGTGTGTGTGTGTGTGCATGTGTATGTGCGTCAGTGCGTGGGCACGTGCGTGTTTGTGTAAGAATCTATGTCGGTAAATGTATATTTTTATGTTTAAAATCGCATATTTGTGTGTATTACAAAAACCTAATGAGTATATACTTATTACCACGGATTACATGCTTTGTGTGGAATTTGTGTATGTTCATCGATATGCACCTATACGTTTATATATGAATGCAGAAGAGAAAAGCTCTAACGGAACAAGAACAGACTTTTACCAATTTGAGTATTGCTTCAACTAATCAGCATGTATTTAATCACGTTTTTTCATTTGCTTCTTCTCTTTATCTTCTTCCTTATTTACGTAGAAAAAAGAAATCTCATTACCTTTGATCAGAAATAAGAATGAAATATATTTTGGTGAGAAAACACTCACGCATACCACAACATAGCGAAAACAGATTGTACGCAGATGTATTAGAGATGTCATTCACGACATCAAATACAAATACCTTTTCCTGGAACGGTAATACAAAAAAGAAAGATTGACACATAGTAGCCTTGTGGTTGTTGTGATGAGCTCTAGAACGTGGGTTCGATTCCTGGAACAATCGATGCTCACCTGCACAGTGTTGCAACTTGGCAATATGTATATGGAATACAATGCCTCATTGCTCATGTGAAACCCCAGTACACACGCCAGACTCTGACTCTGGTCCAGTGTATTCCGATTTTAGCCTGGTTTTGGGCCGATAGTGGGGTGCCTGAAATTTCATTGCACTGAACGGAATGTTATTTTTGTTAGCCCATGCCTCCGATACTTTTGTGCCGTCAGCATAACTGGTTAGATTGAGCATGTCTGAAAAGGCCACCACAAATAGTAGTGGTCCCAGTACAATTCCCTGTGGGACTTCGCTGGGAATTGGTGTCTCTTCAGAGTGAGCACCATTGGTACAACTGTCTGACTCCTGCCCTGCAAAAAGTCAGGCAGCCACTCTCCCAGTTTCCCAGTAATACCAATGTTTTGCAGCTCGTGACATATCATGCCATGATCAATCTTGTAGAAGACTTTGGCAAAGTCGGGGTATATCACGTCTACAGCTGACTGACTTAGCTGTTCTTTCAGTATCCAGTCAAAGTGATGTAGCATCTGTGTGAGGCAGCTCCTGTCTGGACGGAAGCTATGCAGCGTGAGAAGGTTGTTTTCTTCTAGGAACGTGATCAGCCTTTTTCTGACAATGCATTCCATTGTGTTGCTAACATGTGAGGTCAGTGAGATGGGCCTGTAGTTTTAGCATCTGCTCTATTACCTCCTTTATGGACCGGGCATATTAAACCCTCTTTTATCATGTTGGGAAGTTTACTACATGCAAGGAAACTCTGAAAGAGTATCTGCAGTGGCTTTGCAAGAGCCTTTTTACATGTCTTCAAGTGAACAGCCGGGAGTCCATCTAGACTCGTTGCTGAGTTTGATCTCATCTCATCAATGGCCGACTTATATCCTCTTCTATTACGTTGATGTAACCGATGGTTTTCGAAAAGATTCGTTACATATAAAAAAAACTCCTCAAGCTTGTATATTTGCCTATTTTCCAGTGGAGAGGTGAAAACACTTCGGAATTGTTTATTTAGTGCTTCACTTATCTCCCTGGGGTTTGCAGTTACTGAGCTGTTTTTTTACCAAATAGTGACCCTATCTTATAGCGTACTGAGACAGACTCCTTTGCCAACGTGTAGAAGGCTTTAGGATTTATATACGGGATATATATATACATATATATAGGATTTATATATAGAATATATATATATATATATATGTATATATATATATATATATATGTATATATATATATATATATTATATATATATATATATATATATATATATATTATATATATATATATATATATATATATTATATATATGCATACATACATACACATACACATATCTTCCCGTTGGGAAGGTATATGGTTCCCTTAACCTAACTGTTCGGCACAAGAGTCCGATATAAGTACAAGGCATAACAACAGAAATAAGTATTGGAGTAGATTCATTCGATTATGACAAGTTCTTCAAAGCGGTGATCCAGTATGGTCGCGGCCCAATGACCGACACAAATAAAAGATGTATATATGTATGTGAGTGTATGTCTGTCTGTATGTGTGTAGATAACGTGTTCTTTTATAATTGTGTACGTGCCAATGTGTGTATAAAATTGTGAAACTAAACTTATCTATGGAGTATGTATATATCCTTTATGTTACCTTAAAAACGAGCCCGTAACCAATCGATTCATATTGATTCACCAGTTACCTTCTCTAATCACATCCTACCTTTCTAAATCCTATCTGTTGCACACAGCTCACCTTTTCTTCTATAGAGCTGTTTCTCGTTGACAGACTCTAATATATTATCCCCTGATTTATATCCGCTGCCTAATTTAAGTAGAAGCTATAACCAGGATGGTTATTGTTAGTATTAATTACTTTTTAAGCACTTAGTAGTAGTAGTAGTAGTAGTAGTAGTAGTAGTAGTAGTAGTAGTAGTAGTAGTAGTAGTAGTAGTAGTAGTAGTAGTGGTAGTTGTAGTAGTAGTAGTAGTAGTATTACTAGTATTAATAGTTTAGCATCTTTTCTAGCATAACGTTTCTTCTACGTGGCAAAATTTAGTGCCGCTGTAAAACAATTTAATGTCCGTGCCTCTCTTTATCATTTTTTCTTTCCTTTTTTCTCTTTCTCTGTTTCCCTCCTATTCTCACATGCTCATACTCTCTCTATTTCTTGTGTTCTTTCTCTTCGTGTTTCTCTCCTTCTCCTTGCCAGTAAACCAACCATATCATCATTGTTTGAACGACGAAATCCTAACGCTGTAATAAATTCTTATATGCACACATTTAGAATGCAATGCTAGCATGAGATTGTAGAATACCAAAATCTACGTCCTCTTCCTGAAATGAACACGTAGTCTTTGAGTGATAATAGTTTTACTGTCGATTACGAGAAGAAATCGAGACACACTTTGGGTTCGTGTAACTTATTGCACGATATTACATTGAAATGAGGGTCTTTGCATAGAGAAAATTAAACAAAAGAAAAAAGAAAACACAAGGAGGAAAAATTAAATTTTCTTGAAAAATTTATTCAATTTTCTTTGGCGAATTAATTAATCCTTTCATGCAAGGATCGTTGTTAATACCGATTTCTATGTAGTGAATCAGAGGTGACTATTGCAGTAGTATGAAACCATGGGAATTATTCTAATGTTCTTCAAATTGAATTGCTAACGTCAGATGAATTATACAGAGTTGTTGTAGCTGTTGTTTTTACCGTTGTACTTCTTGTTTTTTTAATTTTTTGCTCTTGTTGTTATAACCTTAATTGCTGAAGTTGCTGCTACTGATATTGTTGCTCTATTAACGTTGAAGCCTTTGTAATCGCTGTAGGTTTTCTTTTTATTCTTTTTATGAAGTAGAAGGTGTTTTGTTATTAAATTAATTAACAACCACTACGGCAAAGTAAAGAATAGCAAAAACAAAAATATCAAACGTATCATAATCTAATGTAATCTCCAAATGACAACAACGATAATAAATTATGCTTTTTTTCTTATAAAAATGATTATAAATAATATAAATAACTTATAAAGTACAGAGTAATGTAATTTAAAAACAGTAGCGTCAACATACATAAAACGAAATGACCAATATAAGCCACAACTAATAGAAGAATGTCATCGATGACAAATTGGAAGTGAAGTGATAACAAAAACACAAACCTCGATGATAATTAAGACATAAGTCTAAAGTGATTAATAAACAATTCTAAGACTGGGAAATACGTTGAAAATGACAAAATATAGTCGCGAAAAGGCAAGATAAAAAAATTGGCCATAACGAATATAGTTGCATAGACAATAGAATATTTATCTTAATCAGGGCTGTCAATTTTCTTATTTTGATATTCACTTAAGCTTAAGAACATAGGTGTATGGATAACAATCTACTTCATGAAATTCTGAAAGATTATGAGCTGAATAAAAATATGCGTATTCCAATTTTGAAATATCGAAGAAAATTATCCATAGAAAACAAACGGATGAAAGATGAATAAAATAAATGGGAAAATCGACAAATTAAAGACGAGGAATTATAAAAGAAAACCCCCTATTAATGTCGTTCATATACTATCGGGCTGTCATCTACATGTGTTCGGTAGTGAGATTATGGTGCTTATAAGTAAATGTTTTCAATATTTTGATGACACATAGTACTTCTAATATGTTCTTCATTTCGATTATTATGGTTTTATTCATCTGAAAGACATATTATATAGGTATTGTACTTTAACCCTAGAACGGATTTAATGTTCGAGAAAAGAATTATTGCGTTTTCCTACAAATAACCGGAATATACGCTTAGTTATTTTGGAGTGACTTATTAAACTTTTATAACTATAACGATTGCTCTGAGTCGATTACCATCTCCAGTCCTGTTCAATAAATTAAAACAAGTTATTTTAAGCTATGTGTATCAGAATGATTTTCCTTTGACTTACTTTTCCTGCTAATTTTCGCGATTATGTATTCAGAACTTATTTGCATCAGTTATAAGCACAAAGTATATAAAATTACACACACACACACACACACACACACATACATACACAAACACATGGAGATACATGTGTATGTATGTGTGTGTGTGTGTGTGTGTGTGTGTGTGTGTGTGTGTGTGTGTGTGTGTGTAATACACTTTGACCTTACCACAAAAGCCGAAAGAGCGAGAGATACACTTATGCTTCAGAGCTATGTATGACTTTCGCTTAATCAGTGGTGTGCGTGTATGTATTCAAGTAAATATATTTGTGACTGTATGTATATGAGTGTATACTGCTATCAATAAAACCTGGATTCTTTAATGATTATGCCCCAAAATATTGGTTCTTACTATTACTTATTATAGATACAATGCATACGACGAGATGTCAGTAATAATTACTAAAAAGATACAAAGTATGCACATTTCAATAAAACAATGAAATTTTGTCGAGAACTGAAGCTTATGTGTTTCATTGGTATGTTGGAATTTTTGTCATAATTGTGTATTAACAACAACTGCAAGAAAATAACAGAAGGGAAATGGTGTTAATATCCTAAACAAGTATTCTCTTTCGCTCAAAACAATATAGCGGCTGCATTACTATAACTTTCATTTCATTGTTGAAATTCATTTCCAAAAATATGTCAAGACCATAAATTATATGATAGGAAGAACGAGACAATAAGGAAATCGGGAATATCAATGCAATGTAAAAGTGTAGCGAAAAGCATACATGAAGGACAACTCCGGCCCCATAAAAATAATTAAAAACACTTTAAAATAAAGAAGGAGAAATAACTTTTCTTGTTAGAAACGGGAATATTTTACACAAACCTACATGAAATGTATTCAAAGATTATCGAAAATTTCAACATACTTTATATAACTAAATAAATTTTCAAAACTATATTCGCTTGATGAAATGTGCGTATTTTGGTGAAACAATGAAATACTTATATACCTCGAACATCATCATAATTGCAATTTGAATAAAGATTATTTTGACATTAATTTAATCAAATTTATCTTTCATGCTTTACCTTCATTATGATTCTGACATCGATCTATCTCGTTTTGCTCAGAGAGAACAATGGAATCATGTTCGTGTTTGATTCTCAGATGATTTAGCATTGTTACATGTATGAAAATCTAAGTGAAAAGTTTTAACCTGTAATCTCTCAAGGGATTAGTATTGACTGCTCAACGAAACATAAAAACTGATTTACCATTTAGACTACATATTTTTTATGGTCTTCAGAGATCAATTTGAAGCCTATATGATTAATCTCATGATCAAGCGCATTCCAGGCTTCCCTAAAGCCTGTTTCTAATTAGATACACTGTCGTTTCCTTATTTAAGGCGATAAGATTTTATAAAAAGATACTTTGGCAACTATTTGTAGCAGATGTAGCAATCTCGTACAGGATCTCTTGTTGTGGCGTACCATATATTTTGTACTTTCATCTTGTAAGAATTGGTTATTTTGAATCATTTCTGCTTCAGTTGGAAAATAGTGGAGTGCTTATCGATACATATATTTCTTTTCCAATTTACGTATTAAACAAAATATTTGATAATCAAACTCTTATGCAACAAATTGAAGAACAGCAATTTTTTTTTTGCTTTTTTATATTCAGTAATAGGAAAGGAAACGATAATTTGTATTTAGTTCATATCCATTCATATTCTGAATCCAAATCATTCCAGATTCAACTTTGTCTTTATAATTTTCTTGGGTTTGTGTCGATATAATCGAATTGTAGCCTTTCCTCAAAGTGAGTGGCCTTAAATATATATTTGAAAAATTGTTATAAACTTTGATTCTAAAAAGTGGAAATAATTCTTTTATTTTATTGCATATCTACATTTATTAATTTATTCAGATAGTACACTCTGAGACTTCTAAAATTGACCTAAGCATACTTGAAATCTCTAAGTAATATATTACAGTTCTGTTGAGAAATGCTGTTCTTCATTTCTTTTAATTCAGCTAATACATCATTTACAAATGCAGCAGAAACAGAGTTTTGTAGAATCGTGCAATAATCTGATTCTTAACACCTTTTTCAAAAGCAATCAAATAACTGTTCATAAGTTTTTGTCTTTCATTGTAAAATGTCTTGACATTTATGTAACCTCTTTTAATGACCTGCATTACACTGCACAATATTCTGTTAATCATTCCACTTTCTTGAAATCGGAAATCTTCTTTACTCATGACCTTCTGAATATTGTTAGATAATGAAAAGAAGTATTTTTCTTTATTTCATCAGACACATTTTCTCATGTGTCATTGATACCTAGACCTGTCCAATATTCTCTGATAGATGAGAGTTATATCTTCAGTAACAATGCACATTGTTGTAGTCACTGTAGAAGTTGGCATAATACATCGCATTTTCAAAGCTGTAACATTCCAGTAATCATTGCTTTGTGACTGGTGGTGTTAGATACAGGTAAGTTGTTATGTAAAATCCGTATTTTTACGGACTGAAATGTTACTAATTTTATCCGCAGCGACTAATTGAAGACTATATCTAACACATTTTTCAGATGACATAATTATGCCTTCCGTGCTTTCGATTTCCATTACATATGCTTTGGATAAGAGTTTCTTTTCTGTGAAAGTAAAATAGCTTTTTTCATTTCAAGTAATCTATTTCAAACAGTCACTATTCAAAACCTCATGCAAGTAGGGCTTTGTAAAATCATGTTCATTTGTTCGACGTGATTACATTAATATTTGATTCCATTACTAAAATATTTATCCCACTCTCCCCTTGAATGTTCCATAACTTGTGCACACCATCAAGGTTTATTTCTGGATTCGGCAAAGACGTTCACAAAACTTAGTAGCAGCAAATATTTTACTGAGCTTGTTAGGACTGCTACATTTGTAAATTTCTATTTTAGCTAATTACTTTGCAAAACATAGCCAGATTATTTTAAGCTATTTTCGAGTATTATCGTGAGTATCTAGCAGCAACATTTGCGCTGTAAGCTTTGGCATATTAGTACGATGAAATCGAATAATTTAAAATGCACACACAAATTACTTTATCGTGTTTTAGGACAATCACACCAAAGACCAATATTTTTTATGCTATTGTTTAATTATAAGCGAGTGAGTCAATCGAAAATAAGGTTTGCTTGGGACAGTAGCAACGTATGAATGTCTGTATTGATGGGACATTGGGTAAGAATAAAAACTCATGCATTACATTTGTATAACTGAATGCTAAGAATTCACTTCCATGTGTATTATTGTATGTAAGTAGGGTGCATTGAAATTTCATCATAACTTGTGGCATATTTGAAACTCTCCAAATAATCAAACTACTGTGGGATTTAATCCAATGATAACTGAAACACAAATGCAGTATAAATTCTTGTTTACTAAGCCAGCCATTTTTATTTCAATTCCTTCTATATATTTTGTGAAGGTATCAGGTAAACTTTGTACTATATTAACTTCGCATCATATAGAAATAAAAGTCGCTTTCTTTTAAGTCATAGATCATAGTACATCAAACCTAAGTATCAAGATGAAATGATCAAAACTAGTTATGAAACTAGATTTGTTTGATAAATTCTGTACATGACACCATCTTTATAGACTTGATTCCCTGAGACTACAGCAACAAATGCATTAGTCTATATTGAAGACATTAGAGAAATATTAGAAATATTAGAATATTATATTTTTAAAGAAATCGAAAAACAAAAACAAAACCCAGAAATATAGGGCTAATATTACAAGCTTAGTATAACAAATGCATTTTTCAGTCTTAGAAGAATGCCTATTGTAGGATAATACGTATTATTCTACAATAATAATATTATATTATGGATAGAATAGACACTATGAAAGCGACATATTCTACACATCTTAGTTAATACTGTTTTGACATAAATGCTTGAAGAAATATCTTACAAGCCACGAAGAATGTGCTATGTCATAAAAACTAATTATAAATTTCTATCATAAATATAACAAGCATTATTAGATTGAGGAAAAATGCTGCAGAAATTTACAAGTAATATGAATCCCGGATTAGTTTTTGAGTAAACTTAAAGCCATTGATTATTTGAGTAAACTTAAAGTCTATTACGGAGTAAAGAATTTTCTTGGCAAAGAGTGTCAATATTCTCCCAGTTAAACGATTCGAGATGAAGAAAGAAGTGATGGAACTTCATTTATTGTATTGCTTTTGTGTTTTGCGTTTCTATTAGATTCCACTAATATAAAGATATTAAGGCAAAATTGATTTCGTTAATTGTTTTATGCCAGCACCTACTAAAATTCTGAGTTATATAAGACTAAGTTATCAATGTAACAAATCTCTCACCATCTTGTTGACTGCAGGACTTCTCAAGTATCTAACAAGTTGTAAAGACACTACAATGCTCCTTACTAGCATTCAATTATGTACATAGAAGAGAACTCTCAGCATTCAATTGCACACTACATCAGCATATGTATGTATATGCGTGTGTAGTATTAGTATATATATACATGTGCGGTAGGGAATATAGGCATATATATATATTTTTTTTTTGTTGTATATTTCATAAAGCTAAGAAAAGTACATAACAATTATGACTGGTTGATGGCTTATACTTTTACATTGTCAGCGAGCAACACAATTTCGAAGATTCCCTGATAAACATATTCCAACTCTGAAATAGTAAAATACAAGGCCAAATACAAACTATAAACATGTACAATTTTGTATAACTTGTAATGTATTGGCATTGTAAAAAAATAATTTAAAGCATTTGTGTATATCAGACAAGGTTTCATGCATATATATATATATATATATATATATATATATATATATATATATATATATATATATATATATATTATATATATATATAGATATATATATATATATATATATATATACATATATATATATATATATATATATAGATATATATATATATATTGGGTTGTCCGGAAAGTTTGTCCCGATTTTTAAAGGAAAGAAAAAGGTCAATGAATACTTGCCATTACATTTTTAATCAACCAAATATGACCCATTTTGGTGCACAATGCGTCTCCATCTTTCCTTTAACTTGAAAATACCTTCTTCCCAGAATTGAGGCGGTTTCATGGCAAAGAATCCATCAAGGTGTCTTTCCATGTCATCCAAAGAATTGAAATTTTTACTATTAAGACTATTCTGCAGAGATCTGAATAAGTGGAAATCTGAAGGAGCAATATCTGGGGAATATGGAGAGTGGGTTAACACCACCAAGCCGAGCTGCAGCAATTTTTGTCTCGTTCCCAAAGCATCAAGTAGCGAAATTGAACTTTCTTATCTTCCATTTTAAAGGCTTACAGAATTAATACAGATTATAGGAACATAAACCTTCTTCCACGAAAAGATATCTTAAACTGTGCTCTAAATGGAGGTGCAGTAGAATCCTATTTTATGGACTCAAAATAAGTCGAATTGTAAGCTACTATAAATCGGCATTCAACTTTCTGAGCAACCCAATATATATGTATATCTTTATTTTCTCTCCATGTTTCTTTCTGTGTTCCTTTCTGTGGAAAAGCGTAGGCTGGAAACGTTAAAGACTTTTGCACTTCCCAAGCGTTATACTAAAGCATCTGTTTGTTGTGAATTTTACCTATATATATATATATATATATATATATATATATATATATAGTAAGAATTTACAAAAAAGAAACTAAATACGAAGACGGGTGTGTAAAGAACATCAGATGTATTAGTTTTAACGCTCGGCAAGTGAGAAGGTCTTTTACGTTTCGAGCCTACGCTCTTCAACAGAAAGGGACACAGAAATAAACAGGGAGAAAAAATCGAAAAATGTTTAGTGGCTAGCGATCTATCATGGCGAATGCCAGACAGAGAGGACATACAGGAGAACTAGAAAGAAGGGGAGATAATAAAGTAGTGGTGATCCCAAAACGAAGGTGCGAGTGCGCGTGTATGTCCGTGTGGAAGGGGACTGGTGACCTTGATGTGTGCGTGTTTGCATGTGTAGGTGTGTGGATGATGGCTTAGGCGCTAGGAAGTGGTCAGTGCTAATGTGTGCGCTGGTATGGGTGCTGGGAAGTGGTCAGTGCTAGTGTGTGCGGGGTTGTGTGATATGTTGTGATGTGGTATGGTGGTGTGTGGTGTAGTGGTGTGGTGTGTGGTGTGGTGGTGTGTGGTGGTGTGTGGTGTGGTGTGGTGATGTCGGGGTATGGGGGAGGCGAGAATGGGGAAGCAAGGGTGGCTCTAAGGAATGGGATGGGGCGGGATGGGATGTATAGGGATGGTGGGATTGGAATGTATAGGGTGGGGTAACGAGGGAGGAGATGACGATAAGAGAGAGGGTGGAAGGGAGGGGGTGAGTAGGAGTGAAGAGAGGAAGTAGGTGCCAGAGCAAGAGAGGAAAGGTGGGTGGGAGGAAGTAGGTGTGAGAGGAAGAAAGGAGAGAGGAGGGTTAGATGAAGAGGGGAGGAGAGTTGATCCCATATGGTGTAAAGAAGCGAAGAGAGAAGATTAATCCCTGCTCACGGCGAAGAGGGAAATCCAGTTGGCCCCTGTGCAAGGACAATCTGAATACAGACAGGTGTTGTAGAGAGTGACCGTTAGAGCGGAAATGGCGCGAGACCGAGGTGTCATTGCAGAGTCCGATGTCTCGGAGGTGTTACACGAAACGGTCAGCCAAGTGGCGTCCCGTTTGAACGGTGCATAGAGAAGGACAGGAAGATCAGGAGATGCAGTAGAAGGCGTTGCTAGAATTGCAGGTGAAGCAGTCAGTGATATGATAGGGTCGATGATGGGTGCCTGTGAGGAGCGTGGTGTTGGAGAGGTAAGGACAAGTGCGACAGCGTGGGCGGGAATAGGGAAACGAGCCGGGTTGGGAGGTTGGGTTAGGTAAGAAGCTGTGGACGAAGAGGTCTCGTAGGCTGTGGGCTTGTTTGAAGGAGGGGAGGGTCTGTTAGGGAAGATGTGCGTAGTGGAGGGATCGGACTGGAGATGCCGGAAGGCTCGGAAAATGGTGCGTTGTAGCGTGGTTGAGTGGTAGGTGAGAGGGGAGAGAGCAGATGAACGGTCCACGGAACGTGTTCTGGCAAGGGCGGTGTGGACAGTAGTGAGGGGATATCCATGTAGGATAAACTGGCGCTGCATGAGTTGAGACTGCGTCTCAAAGGTCATAGTTGTCACTGCAGAGCCTGCGTAGACGGAGGAATTGAGAATAGGGGATGGAGAGATTGGTGTGTTTATGGTGGGTAAAAGAGAAGTTGAGGTAAGAGTGTGAGTCTGTGTGCTTATAGTGGATGCAGGTAGTGAGAGTAGAGTGATGAATGCTGATCGAAATGTCGTGAAAGGCGACTGAGTTGTCGGAAATAGTGCAGAAGTGTAGGGCAGGATGGAAAGATTTGACAATAGAGAGGAAGGAGACTACATGTTCGCGGGTGAGTGAGGTCGCGCCGATACAGTCGTCAATATAACGACCGTATAGTTCAGAAGTGAGACCAGTGAAACCTGAGAATATTTGGGCCTCAACGTAGCCAACGAACAGGTTCGCATAGTTGGAACCCGAGACCTGCTGGTAAAAATCACCCGCGAACGAGAAGCAGTTTAATGAGAAGACAAGTTCGGCCAGACGAAGGAGTGTAGATGTGTTAGGTTGGGGGTTGGGTTGAAGGTCAAGGAAATGTTGGAGTGCACGCAGCCCCTCGTGGCGAGGGACACCGTGTATAGATTCTTGATGTCAAGACTGAAGAGGCATTTAGAGTGGCCAGGAGGGAAGTAGAAAGAGTTAAACAAACGAAGATTATGGTTGTTGTCATTGATGTGATAGGGCAGGGAAGCCACTAGTGGGGCAAGGACACAGTCAAGATATCTGGATATGAGTACGGTGGGGCAGTTGCAGACGGAGACGATGGGGCGGCTAGGGTTGTTTGTGTATTTTTGGAAGGAAGTAAATTTTGGGAGTGCGAGGGGTGCGGCTAATAACACAAACACACACATATATATATATACATACACACATACACAAATATTAACTAGCACGTACACACACATATTCAATGAGGTAAATGATGTAGGGCAGGACAGGTCAATGGGGCATAATGGGTCAAATTTTCAAAACTTTCGCAAACAATGTTGAATGAAACCATGTAGCAGTTAACTAGATTTACAATCTCAAAAACTGCATCATAATTCTAATGACCACTTCCGATTGATTGTGAAGCAATTTTGTATGCTTAATCCATATATACATAATCATGTTAGAACCACTGGAAAAGTGCGTAATTTCAGTATTTAGTGAGACATAATGGGTCGTCCACACAAGAAGCGAAACGCAGAACAGCATTTGGGTTAATGTTGAAAGCAATCAATACAGAAACGAATGAGAGACGTCCGACGACCATGCTTGCAGAACAGCAGAGCCTTTTAAGGGTAGACCAATCGCGATAAAGCCCATTCGACACACGTAGTCCTGATTAAGATGTGTACTTCTCACAATGCAATTCTTGGTTAAAACATGTGTTAAGCATAATCCACATAAAGGTCACGCAGCAATCACAATTCATTTTTTCCTGCCTTTGTATCTTCTCCAGAATCTCTCGCGGATGGAGAACTCAGAGTCATTTCCTTCGAATTATATGCGTTCTCATGGTTATCATCACTATTTTGAGACTCTGCATTACCTGTTTTCTGCCTTTTCGAGTAAGTGACTCGCCTTCCCTTTCACTCTTTGACTATGCGAGTTTAGTGGTTATGTATTTTAGATACTAGAAATGCACCATGACTTGATTTCTGCCCTTTCGAATTCCGGGCTCTGCGATATATATATATATATATATATATATAGACGCACATATATAGAAATACACACACATACACACGCGCGCGCGTACGCACCTGTATATATACCTACATATAGATATTCTTATATATTGGTGTGAGTGTGCGCGTATTTTATGAATGAGTCCATGTGCATGTATATGTATGCGCATATGCTAGAGGAATTTGTAAGAGAGACGGGATATATGCGAATATGTATAGCTAGGGTTTAATTTTACTTCTTGGTCCAGCGTAGATATGATTAAAAATGAATAAAAACGAAGTGAGATGGAAAATATATATATTTCTATTAATTGTTCAGCTTCAAGTAAGCCGAGATCAAAAAGACGCATTCCTACTTTAATACCTCCGTGCCCTTCGTATGTTTAATGAACGAAGGGAAATTTTATATGGTGTAAACACTTTTAAATAAAATGCCACAAGGAAAGCGGTCAACGCTTTGTAGCCTTTATTCACAAGGTGCATATAATTACATGATAGGATAACTAACTGTTCCTAACTGATGCGGATAACTATTTCTAACATAAAATTCTAGAAATTAAGTTGCTGTCTTTTAAATTTTTCTGATATTGGAGAAGTTCAATTCATACATTCCGGAATATGAATGCGACTACCATTCTGATGCTAAATATAATTTGAAGCTGTAAAGAAAGTTTCGATTTTCTCTGTCTTTAGTCAGGAAGGATGAGTAGTGTCTTTGACCTTTTACATCGTCTTTCAAACTTACAGTAGGTGGGGCATGATTATCCTGAAACCTGAGACCTCGCCCGAATACCTACAACAGGCCAGACTCCACTGAAATTAACCAAAACTGTGGCAGTATTGGAAACGGAAGACCAAAGCTATATAGTAACGCCTAAATCTGAATCAGGAATGAAAAGATCTGCAATAAGCAACACCTGGCATCTCGTTTGACATTCTGTTGGTTCTTCCCCTTCACTATTTCAAAATAATGCTTTATCTATCAACCTCGGAAAGACGAAAGTAAAGACCACGTCGGGATTTACAATCAGAACCGAAATTAACGGAGAAACTATTGCAGAGTATTGCATCCGGCACTCTAGGGATTGCGCCGATTCGCCTGCTATCTCTCTAAACACATCGGCTTTATTGTGTGAACCTTAGTTGTAGAGGTTTAGGGACTTAGCTTCACTGAACATGCATACATACATACACACATATATACATACACACGCGTTCAGAGATACACATAGATGCACACACACACACACACACACACACACACACAACACAAACCATCCGTACTGTCATTGTAATAATTAACAACGTTAAGTATCACTTCTGACAACAACAAGACGAACAATATCCCAGTTTACAATCATTTTACCCATTCGACATTACAAGTCATCATCTGAATCATAGTTGCGATCACAGTATTTTTTGTGCTTCTTCGTGTTATAATATTAAAATTTCAGTAAGATATAGACGCATGCACAAATACAAGTAGACACTAATAAACACATTTAGATTAACATAAATACGTACACTTTATATATATGTACCACATCATATTGTTGACGTAGCTCGACCCAAATATGTTAAATCGAATTCCGTGATCTTCCTTCTCCTCGCTTCACCATTTAAATCCATTTTTGATCTTATAACCTTCTTTGTATTTTCTGAGATTGAATGACATTTAGTATCTGATTGATCGTCGATAGGTAATGGGTCAGCTTTAATGTGGTATTTGTATATAGTGTGTGTACCAGTGGTTGTTATAGCGATAGAATATACTTGTTGCAGTAGCACGGTTGTGGGGAATGTGATTATGATCACAATGAATGATGTAGCAGTCATTGTCATTTAGTCAGTGCTACCATTTTTATATGTTCAGCGTGACGGTCACTTTGTGTGAATGTATTAACTGTCATAACATTGTTCTAGTGATTATTGTGACTGCTGTGTGTTTTGTTATTTGAGCTAGAATTTATCATCTTTGCATAAGTGTTTTTGACGAGGCTTTACTGGTATTATGGACTTGCAGTCAATTCCGATCAAGTAGAGCTTATAATAAAGTTTTAGAATTTCGTTTACTAATTTTAGGTTATCTTAGAAGTGCTCTGAAGCTCACTATTTGGTTACATTGTTCACCAATTGGACTATACCTTAATTGATTGAGGATTCTTACGGAACCTTATATATTTAATGTGATCGTCGGTATTGTATTTACCATTTTGAGTGATGTAGTTTAGCCATGAAAACAAAAGAATACCACACTTCGAGAAGATTCTATGCACTCACATTCCATAACATTTCATTCGCAAGACTGGCGTAAATATTATGCATATAGACACATACATACACGCACGCACGCACACACACACACACAACACACACACACACTCATTAAAATACACATAATCACAGTGACAGAAAAGTTATGTCCAAATCAATCTTTGACAAAGAACGCATCCAAAGAGTCCATAAACACTAGATAATCATAAAATCAAACCAACCCACGAATCTATACATCAATCAGAATACACACAACTGTAAATAGAAATAAGAATAATCATGGACATATTAATCATACATACGTGCACGTACAAAGGACACAAACTCGCATATAGAGGTACGCAGACACGCAATACAAGATACGGATATAAAGCCGCCCGCTCATACATACACATTTACACAGAGACAAACACAAGATTGATGAGTAATTTTATCTGTGTGAGAAATGTGCACCTCTGTTTAGTTGTGTGTGGAATGTATATATATATATATATATATATATATATATATGATTGCAACTCTGTCGGTTACAACGACGACGATCAACCGGCTGACAAACAGCCGGCTCCTGAAATTAACGTGGCTGAGTACTCTGCAGACACGTGTGACCTTAACGTAGTTCTCAGAGATACACAAGGCTAGCCCTTTCAAATACAAGTACTGCTTACTTTTGCCAGCTGACTGGTCTGGAGTAATGTGAAATAAAGTGTCTTGCTCCAGGATACAAGGCGTCACCGGGAATTCAACTCACAACCTTACGATTGTGAGCCAAATACTGTAACCACTACTATGTATGTATGTATGTATGTATATAAATATATGCATATATATATATATGCATATATATATATGCATATATATATATGCATATATGTAATACTAGCTATTACGTTATCTGATGTTATATTCCTCCTATCGTTCATCAATAGCATTTCAAATATCCTTTTCATAATATCTTGATATTTGTAACACTAAACTGCCCTGTAAATTCATCGCATTAAATTCATCGAAAGAATTACATGGTGGTAATTATACCGCCTGCCACCGAATTTGATAGACAGTTAGAAGTTCATTATAAGGTAATTATATCACGACCCAAACATTCTACAGTTTAATTTATCACCATAGTAAGTATACCGTTAGTAAATTTGTCGTCATACTTTTTATTAGTAGAGTAAATTATTTATTTTTCAGTGATTGCGTAAATACATAGCTTTTCATTAAGAATAAATAAAAAAAAAAAAATTAGCAACAAAATATTTTCAGTATGCATGTGACAGTAAATCCAAGTTCCTTTTCAAAATAGATTCGCCAAAGTGGAATTAAAAATTAGCTATTTCAAATGTTACAAACAAGGAAGAAACTCTCTTAAAAGAAAAGAAAAAGACAGCAATAATCCGATATTTTATGATTTTGATATTCACAGACGATTCCTTGAATTCTTGCTCCACTATCTTTATGTTTCTTTTTGTGTTGTGGAATTTTCGCACCGGTGATAAACTGATCATTACTTCATTCTTTATTGTTCCATTTTCAAAATTTCAAAAACTTTCGAAATCGCATGAAGGAATATTTTATATTTATTTGTATTTGTTATACGATATATATTCAGTGAATAAAATACTTAAATAATTTTTTTTAAATATTGCCAATGCATTTATTCTGCAGATAAAAATTATTATGATGAATGTATTGATGTCTTTCGCATTGCAATGAACCGATGGATAATGTATGGGTTCGTAATGTATTAAATTGTAATGAAATAAGCAGTCGATATATCACATACAATGCATTTGCCACGCTATATAATTCGCCGACGAAAGAATAGAAACTGTTTCATCTAAGAGATGTCGTTAAATGGCTATTTAGAAAGCATATGCTTGGGATGCTTGCTCATAGATACAAAATTATCATAAACTCCATAAAAAAATATTCATCGGAGCTAATTTCCCGCACGTTTCTGATACATATCACAGAGGTGTTGCTTCTCTCTCTTACTACTAAAATAAATTATGTCTGAGGTTGGAAACAGAACAATGTGTATCCTAATACCAAAGTTCATGCGGTGTAGCTTCGTCTTCTTCACGCATAACTTGGACTGCGATCCAAATGGATGATGTTATCGCAGTTTTAATAATATAATTATTGATATCCAGAAACCAGACTAGTACAGTTATGCAAATTTACGCTATGTTCATTCACAATGTGTAAGCCTCTTCACAACTTCAGTAACATGAAAAATGAACAACAAATCGCCTGATGAGTCTTTGAAGAAAGATGACCTTAGTCGCTTTCAACTTAGTTCAAGTAGTCAAATAATCTATGCTGAATGCAACAAAGAATGCGTTTATTAAACCACATCTTATCTGACCTCCATATGCAAATATATTCATAAACTCACTGCATCGTTCCTATATTTTATAATT